>NC_141014.1:1852230-2172364 GCF_052327205.1 Somniosus microcephalus | reverse complement strand
CCGGCGCTGCCCGCCCTGCTCCCCTCGGGGAGACTCTCCATCGGCCGGGGAGACTTTCCATCGGGGGGGGAGACTCTCTCTGTGGGGGGGGGGGAGACTCTCTCTGTGGGGGGGGGGAGACTCTCTCTGTGGGGGGGGGGAGACTCTCTCTGTGGGGGGGGGGAGACTCTCTCTGTGGGGGGGGGGAGACTCTCTCTGTGGGGGGGGGGAGACTCTCTCTGTGGTGGGGGGGGGGGAGACTCTCTCTGTGGGGGGGGGAGACTCTCTCTGTGGGGGGGGGGGGAGACTCTCTCTGTGGGGGGGGGGAGACTCTCTCTGTGGGGGGGGGGGAGACTCTCTCTGTGGGGGGGGGAGACTCTCTCTGTGGGGGGGGAGACTCTCTCTGTGGGGGGGGGAGACTCTCTCTGTGGGGGGGGGGAGACTCTCTCTGTGGGGGGGGGAGACTCTCTCTGTGGTGGGGGGGGAGACTCTCTCTGTGGGGGGGGGAGACTCTCTCTGTGGGGGGGGGGAGACTCTCTCTGTGGGGGGGGGGAGACTCTCTCTGTGGGGGGGGGGAGACTCTCTCTGTGGGGGGGGGAGACTCTCTCTGTGGGGGGGGAGACTCTCTCTGTGGGGGGGGGAGACTCTCTCTGTGGGGGGGGGAGACTCTCTCTGTGGGGGGGGAGACTCTCTCTGTGGGGGGGGGGAGACTCTCTCTGTGGGGGGGGGGGGGAGACTCTCTCTGTGGGGGGGGGAGACTCTCTCTGTGGGGGGGGGGAGACTCTCTGTGGGGGGGGGGAGACTCTCTCTGTGGGGGGGGGAGACTCTCTGTGGGGGGGGGAGACTCTCTCTGTGGGGGGGGGGAGACTCTCTCTGTGGGGGGGGGAGACTCTCTCTGTGGGGGGGGGGAGACTCTCTCTGGGGGGGGGAGACTCTCTCGGCGGGGGGGGGAGACTTTCTCTGGGGGGGGGAGACTTTCTCTGGGCGGGGGGGGGAGACTTTCTCTGGGGGGGGGAGACTTTCTCTGGGCGGGGGGGAGACTCTCTCTGGGGGGGGGAGACTCTCTCGGCGGGGGGGGGAGACTTTCTCTGGGCGGGGGGGAGACTCTCTCGGCGGGGGGGGGAGACTTTCTCTGGGGGGGGGAGACTCTCTCGGCGGGGGGGGGAGACTTTCTCTGGGCGGGGGGGAGACTCTCTCGGCGGGGAAGCCCCGCCTCCCGCTCAGAAAGAGGGGAATCCCCGCCACACATGCGCACTCCTTCTTCACACCTTCTCTGCTCCCTGGCTATAAAAGAGCAGGAAGGAGGAGAGGGCAGAGCCAGTCAGTGGTAGCAGCGAGAGAACTCCACACCAGAGAGCGAGAGAGGCACAGACAGACAGACAGACAGACAGAGAGAGAGAGAGAGAGAGAGAGAGAGAGAGAGAGAAAGGGGGGCACAGACAGAGAGACAGACAGACAGAGAGAGAGAGAAAGGGGGTCACACACAGAGAGAGAGAGAGAGAAAGGGGGTCACAGAGAGAGAGAGACACAGACAGACAGACAGAGACACACACACACACAGAGACAGACAGACAGAGAGAGAACGCGAGAGAAAAGGGGGCACAGAGAGAGAGAGAGAGAGACAGACAGACAGAGAGAAAGACACAGAGAGAGAGAGAGAGAGACAGACAGAGAGAGAGAGAGACAGACAGACAGAGAGAGAGAAAGGGGGGCACAGAGAGAGAGAGAGAGAGAGAGAGGCACAGAGAGAGAGAGGCACAGAGACACAGACAGACAGACAGAGAGAGAGACAGACAGACAGACAGGATCAGACGGAGGGAAGGTTAGACTGGGAGACAGAGCCGGCGAGACTCGGGCTGGGAGCAGTCAGTGTCAGGAGCAGGGGCTCAGCTGGGTGTCGGGACAGCCCAGTGACAGACACCTGTTGCCCGGGATCAGGCTCCGCTCCGGGGCTCCCGCCCGTCCTGGACTATAAGCGGAAGAACAACTTCGGCAAAACTTTGGGGAAAGTTTGTAAGCTTGTTTGTGCGGCTGGTGTTGTACCAGGAGGGGGTCCGTGTGCTGCCCGGATTACCGAGCGGAGTCCCAGGCCGCCGAGTGCCAGCCCCGGGGAGATGAGCCGGGCAAACACTGCCCTGTGAGTTCTGTATCCGAGAGGGAGCCGGGCCAGGCCGAGCCATGGAACTGGGGATCGCACTACTTACACTGTGGTACCTGTGGCCGGGCACTCAGGTGAGCTGGGTCCGGGAGCAGGGACTGGGGCCAGGGTGCTGGGAGCAGGGGCAGGGAGCAGGGTCTGGGGGCAGGGACTGGGGCCAGGGTGCTGGGAGCAGGGGCAGGGAGCAGGGTCTGGGGGCAGGGACTGGGGCCAGGGTGCTGGGAGCAGGGGCAGGGAGCAGGGTCTGGGGGCAGGGACTGGGGCCAGGGTGCTGGGAGCAGGGGCAGGGAGCAGGGTCTGGGGGCAGGGACTGGGGCCAGGGTGCTGGGAGCAGGGGCAGGGAGCAGGGTCTGGGGGCAGGGACTGGGGCCAGGGTGCTGGGAGCAGGGGCAGGGTCCAGGGTCTGGGGGCAGGGACTGGGGCCAGGGTGCTGGGAGCAGGGGCAGGGTCCAGGGTCTGGGGGCAGGGAGCAGGGTCTGGGGGCAGGGACTGGGGCCAGGGTGCTGGGGGCAGGGACTGGGGCCAGGGTGCTGGGAGCAGGGGCAGGGTCCAGGGTCTGGGGGCAGGGAGCAGGGTCTGGGGGCAGGGACTGGGGCCAGGGTGCTGGGAGCAGGGGCAGGGTCCAGGGTCTGGGGGCAGGGAGCAGGGTCTGGGGGCAGGGTCCTGGGGGCAGGGGTTGGATTTGTGCCCCGCCACTCGGCTCTAAGAGACGTCCTTCACCGTCCGCGCTCAGCCTGACTCGGATGGTGAGAAGTTTGTAGCCGGAGGGCACGGGAATCAGTGAGAGAGGCTGTCCCAGGACAGCAGGTAAAGGGGAGGGGACTGACAGTTAAGAGTGGGTCAAAAACAGTGTCCAGGGCAATGGGTCAAAAACAGTGTCCAGGTGTTGTTTCCAAGACACTGTATGTGGTGGACGGTTACAGTGAGATGTTTGGACTCGAACCCATTGTTTGTAGTCTGATTCTCCATCACGGGAGGGTGCCAGACTGGTCTGGGAGCCGGAGCACTGACACCCCTGGCTGTCTCCCTCTGTCCTTTCCTCTCCTGGTTCTGGGTGGTTTGCTGAGGGTCAGGCTGTGTCCCTCTTTCCCCATCCAGGTGGGTCCTGTGCTGCCCACTAACCACTGCTGTCTCTCTCTCTCCCACAGGGTGACTGGATCCCTCCTGGACACCACAAATTCCAGAGCCTGCTCCAGCATCGATCCCTAGGTAAATCATACACAAATCATGGGCAGTGCATGGGGCAGGGGCGATGGCAGGGGCGATGGACGGGGCAGGGGCGATGGACGGGGCGATAGACGGGGAAGGGGGCGATAGACGGGGAAGGGGGCGATAGACGGGGAAGGGGGCGATAGATGGGGTAGGGGCAATAGGCAGGAGAGACCGGGCAATAGACAAGGAAAGGGAAATGGGTAGAGGTAATATACAGGGATGGGGCAATACACAGAGAAAGGGCAATAGGCAGGGCTCACTTGGGGACTGGTAACAGGTAGAACAGATGGCATCAAGTGAGTTTGGGAGTACAAGGGGAGATACTGATCATTTTGCAGGGACTTGCCCACATGCTGGGCCCCAAGTAATTGGTAAAGGGCGATCAGAAGGATGTGCGCTGATGCCACAGTGGGGGGGGTGGGGGGCGGTTGAAGAGGTGCTGGCCCTACTCTCTCTGAGCAGAGCCCATTCACCCATCTCTATCCAGAGATTGCTGCCATAGAATGAACAAGAGGAAGGGTACAGTGCCCAACTCTGCAAGGTGGAGATCTGCAACTGAGCAGGAATTGAAAGAAGTGAGCAAAAGGAGGGATCAAGGGTTTGGTTTTCATGGGGCTTTTGAATGTGGGAAGAGAGCTAGCGGAGGGCGGGGGGTTTAGGGAGAGATCCCATCATGCTGGGGTGTGTCAACTGCACCAAGAACGGCAGAGAGGGAGAGGATGTGCACAGTAAAGGGTGCATGCTAGCACTCGGGGCTAGAAGACCGAGTGTGGCATCAGAGCTCCTGTAACACCAGGGAACTGCGGACTTTATTATGGGTTGTGGTTTGCCAGATAATTCGGCCTGCAGGCAGTGAGTGAGTGAGCTACAGACAGACTGTACAGGCTTTGTAGAAGGGTGGACCCTCCTCTCTTTCCATACTCTCTCCTGGGCTGAGGGTGCTCCCAGATGGGACTGCATTCCTTTTGGTGTTCTTCTGTAATGACATTTCAATTCTCGCCTGTTTTGTCTGCCGGCCATTCCAACCTCAGCTCAGCTGCTATCTAAGAAAGCCCAGTGTTTCCTGGAATTGTCTTGAGTCCAACTGGCTTTGGCAAAGATCCACTGTCTCCTCACCAGTATAACCGAGTGAAGCATCGCGTGAGGGTGCTGGCCAGCTTGCTGTGCTGGGTTCTGTCCCAGCATTGTTAAATGCCAGGCTCTTTCTTCTATTTTTCAAACACAATGAATATGCTTCTAAATATAGGCACCCTGCGCTAACATTCCGCCTGTCCCGACAAGGATGGAATTTGTGGAATAGTTTCCTGATAGTTTGTATTTCCAATTGTCTGAAACATTCGAATGAACAAAGTTTCTTTCTTTCGCCTGCGCTGTTGACCTTCACATTAACATTTCTGCTTCTTAAATATGACACAGTTAGCATTTCAGTATGTTCAATCTCGCTGGCAGAATCCTGTTAACTCTTGGAGTGCTGGAGGCTCTCCCATTCCCAAAGTAATTGGACATTTTATTCTTGATTTAATAATGTGAAATTTTATAGGCAGGAAAGGACCATTAGGCCCAACAAGGCCATCTTTTCAATGGATCTTAACCCCCCCACCCTTCCATCACCCCATTTCCTCCAATTCTGGCCTCTTGCGTATCTCTGATTTTAATCACTCCACCATTGGTGGCCGTACCTTCTGTTGCCTAGGCCCTAAGCTCTGGAATTCCCTGCCTAAACCTCTCTGCCTCGCTACCTCGTTCTCCTTGTAGTGTCCGCTGTGGCTCAGTGGGTAGCACACTTGCCTCTGAGTCAGAAGGTTGTGGGTTCAAGTCCCACTCCAGTGCAGTGCTGAGGGAGTGCTGCACTGTCGGAGGTGCCATCTTTCGGATGAGACGTTAAATCGAGGCCCCGTCTGCTCTCTCAGGTGGACGTAAAAAATCCCATGGCACTATTCCGAAGAAGAGCAGGGAGTTATTCCCAGCGTCCTGGTCAATATTTATCCCTCAACCAACATAACAAAAACAGATTATCTGGTCATTATCACATTGCTGTTTGTGGGAGCTTGCTGTGCACAAATTGGCTGCCGCGTTTCCCACATTACAACAGTGACTACACTTCAAAATAGTACTTCATTGGCTGTAAAGCACTTTGAGACATCTGGTGGTCGTGAAAGGCGCTATAGAAATGCAAGTCTTTGTTTCCTCCTTAAAATCTAACTCTTTGACCAAATCTGTTCCAATATCTCCTTCTGTGGCTCAGTGTCAGTTTTTGTCTGATTGCGCTCCTGTGAAGTGCCTTGGGACGTTTTACTACTTTAAAGGCGTTATTTAAATGCAAGCTGTGGTTGTTAATGTCTTCTCTCTCCAGGAACATATCTAGTAGTCTCCTGACCCCATTCACACTAGCAATTCCAGGTAACCTATTCCGCAACTCAATTCCCACTTGGGTGAAAAATACTCTCCTGACCTCCCACCTGGCTCCTAATTTCCCCATTTGTAACTGGCATCCCCTGGGTTTCGAACCCTTCACCACAAGAAGCAATCTGCCTCGATCAACTTTGTCAAGTTCCTTGGTAATTTGAAAACTGTGATGAAGGTTTGAAAAATTGGGGTTTCTTTTCGTTAAAACAACACAGATACTGTTTCAAGTAGTTGAGGGTCTAGAACGAGGGGTCATAGATACAAGGTTATCCACTTTGGTAGAAAAAACAGAAAGGCAGAGTATTTCCTAAATGGTGAAAGATTGGGGATTGCAAATGCTCAAAGGGACCTGAGTATCCTTGTACATGAGTCACTGAAAGTGAATGTGCAGGTGCAGCAAGCCATTAGGAAGGCAAATGGTATGCTGGCCTTCATTACAAGAGGATTTGAGTACAGGAGTAAAGAAGTCTTACTCCAATTATATAGGGTCTTGGTGAGACCACACCTGGAGCACTGTGTACAATTTTGGTCTCCTTACCTAAGGAAGGATATACTTGCCATAGAGAGAGTGCAACGAAGGTTCACGAGATTGATTCCTGGGATGGCGGGACTGTCGTATGAGAAGAGATTGAGTAAACTAGTCCTGTATTCTCTTGAATTCAGAAGAATGAGAGGGGATCTCATTGAAGCATACAAAATTATTACAGGGCTTGATAGGGTGGATGCTGGGAGAATGTTTCCCTTGGCTGGGGAGTCTAGAACCAGGGACCACAACCTCTGGATAAAGGGTCGGCCATTCAGGACTGAGATGAGAAGAAATTTTTTCACAGAGGGTGGTGAATCTTTGGAATTCTCTACCCCAGAGGGTGGTGGAGGCTCAGTCATTGGGTATATTCAAATCAGAAGTCATAGATTTCTGACTAATGATAGGGCCGGTGAATGGAGTTGAGGCAGAAGATCAGCCATGATCATACTGTATGGTGGAGCAGGCTCGAAGGGCCGAATGGCCGACTCCTGCTCCTATTTCTTATGTTCTTATTAAATGTAAGAGATTTAGAACGGAGAGCAGGATAAACTTCTTCACACACAGCTGTGAGGGTGGGGAATTCACTCCCAGGTTTAGTGGATGGGGCAGAAACAGTGTCAACATTGATTAGATTGGGTAGGTGGATGAAGGAAAGGGAGCTGGAGGGATATGAGAACAGGGGGGGTTAATGTGATCAGAACTGTTTGCTTGTATGTGGGTTAAAGGCTGACACACAGGTTGGGCCAAATGGCCTGTTTCCATGTCATGACCTTTCTGTATTTCTATGTAGGTCACCTCAATGTCACCTGTTCTCGAAAGCAAACAACCTTGTTGTCCTTTCCTCATGTAGAACTAGAACCTCTGAATCCTCTCCCCCAAAAAAGCTGTTGAGGCTGGGGGTCAATTGAGAATTTCAAAACAGGCTCGAGAGGCTGAATGGCCTCCTGTTCCTATGTAACAGGCTTGAGGGGCTGAATGGCCTCCTCCTGTTCCTGGGTAACAGGCTCGAGGGGCTGAATGGCCTCCTCCTGTTCCTGGGTAACAGGCTCGAGGGGCTGAATGGCCTCCTCCTGTTCCTGGGTAACAGGCTCGAGGGGCTGAATGGCCTCCTCCTGTTCCTGGGTAACAGGCTCGAGGGGCTGAATGGCCTCCTCCTGTTCCTGGGTAACAGGCTCGAGGGGCTTAATGGCCTCCTCCTGTTCCTGGGTAACAGGCTCGAGGGGCTGAATGGCCTCCTCCTGTTCCTGTCTAACAGGCTCGAGGGGCTGAATGGCCTCCTCCTGTTCCTGTCTAACAGGCTCGAGGGGCTGAATGGCCTCCTCCTGTTCCATTGCAGTAGTTCACGGCCAATCACTGGGGCAGCTGCAGTCACGTCCTGTCACACAAGGATGTAGATTCTGCAGCAAGGTTGCCCAGGGTTTGGGGGCCATACCGTTCTCAGTATAATGGGGATATAAAAACAGCACTAAATTGGAGCTGTCTCTGAGAGCCCTGGTGCTGATTAGCTGTTTCCAGTTAAGGTGAGACAGCTGGTTGTTTATCAGCAGGTAACCAATACGTGGTGTTTAAAATCAGAAGTGTCCACAACACCAGTCTGATCATTCCCACTGATACATTGCTCATTAATCCCGTACAGTTTACAGCTGCTGATTGGGACCTCGAATCACTCCAAAACCAGGGAATTACGGAGCTGAAAGGGTTTATTATCCCTGGAATTCCACACTTTACACACTTCAGTTGCAAGTGATTTGTGCAAATGTGTGAAACATGAGGATTAATGAGCTGAATTTCAATGGAGGTGAGAGGATTGGGCCACTGATACTGGCATCAGAATGCCAGCTCTTGGTCCTGGTAACCAGCTCTTGGTACTGGTAACCAGGTATTGTACTGGTAAATGGGACACTGGTACACCAGGTATTATACCAGTAAGTTGCAGTAACTGGTTATTGGCACTGGTAACCGGGTATTGTACTAGTAACTTGCTATTATACTGGTAACCGGATATTGTACTGGTAATCTGAAATTCATTTAAATTGGCCTCTTGCGCATCCCCCTCTCTTCACTCCACCATTGACGCTGTGCCTTCAGCTATCTCAGTCCCAAGCTCTGGAATTTCTTCCCTAAATCTTTCCCTCTCTAGCTCTCTCTCCTTTTAAGATGCTCCTTAAAATCCACCTCGGTCAACCCTCCTAATATCGCCGCCTTTGGCTTGGCGCCCATTTTCTCCTCCGTGAAACACATTGGGATGTTTTTCTACCTAAAAGTTGCTGTCTAAACACAAGGGGTTGTTGTTGTATCTCCTGCCCGTCTCTCACTCCGCCCCTGACTGGCCATTCTTTTTCAAATAAATCTTTTTGACCTAGCTATGTTCTGGGTACAGTCACTATGACAATGGCTGTGAGCATTAATACAAAGGATTTTATGACAAACTATATCCAATAAAATGATTTTTGAAGATTTAGAACTAGAAACTGATTGGAAATGTAGATCTTTTCACAAAGTATTTACAGCACAGAAACAGGCCCTTCGGCCCAACTGGTCCGTGCCGGTGTTTCTGCTCCACACCAGCCTCCTCCCGCCCCTCTTCATCTCACCCCATCAACATAACCTTCTATTAATTTCTCCCTCATGTGTTTATCTAGCTTCCCCTTAAATACATCTGTGCTAGTCGTCTCGACCACACCCTGTGGTAGCAAGTTCCACATTCTAACCACTCTCTGGGTAAAGAAGTTTCTCCTGAATTCCCTATTGGGTTTATTAGTAACTCTCTTATATTGATGGCCCCTAGTTCTGGTCTCGCCCACAAGTGGAAACATCTTCTCTACATCTACCCTATCGAACCCTGCCATAATCTGAAAGACCTCGATCAGGTCACCCCTCAGTCTTCTCTTTTCTCGAAAAGAGTCCCGGCCTGTTCAATCTTTCCTGATGGGTATAACCCCTCAGTTCTGGTATCATTCTAGTGAATCTTTTTTGTTCCTTCTCCAGTGCCCCTCTATCCTTTTTATAATATGGAGACCAGAACTGTTCACAGTATTCCAAGTGTGGTCTAACCAAGGTTCGATACAAGTTTAACAGAACTTCCCTGCTTTTCAATTCTATTCTAGAAATTAACCCCAATACTTGGTTTGCTGTTTTTCACAGAATCACAGAAACCCCACAGTGCAGATAGAGGCCATTTCGGCCCATCGAGCCTGCACCGACACATATCCCACCCTATCCCCGTAACCCCATGTATTTAATCCCCCTAACACTAAGAGTCAATTTATCATGGCCAATCAACCTAACCTGCACATCTTTGGACTGTGGGAGGAAACCGGAGCACCCGGAGTAAACCCATGCAAACACGGGGAGAATGTACAAACTCCACACAGACAGTCGCCCGAGGCCGGATTCGAACCCGGGTCCCTGGCGCTTTGAGGCAACAGTGCTAACCACTATGCCACCGTGCTGCCCTTATGGCCTTATTAACCTGTGTCGATACTTTTAGTGATTTGTGTATCTGTACCCCCAGATCCCTCTGCTCTCTACCCCATTTAGACATTATCCAAGGAGTGTGTGGCCTCCTTATTCTTCCCACCAAAATATACCACCTCACACTTCTCTATATTGAAGTTCAGTTGCCAATTACACGCCTATGCTGCAAGCTTATTAATGTCTTCCTGTATTTTGTCACAATCCTCTGTATTAACTACACCCCCTCCCCCCAATTTGGTATTATCAGCAAATTTTGAAATTGTAGTTTTTAGATGACTGTAATGATAGCCTGATAATTTAATTCAAAGTACTTGTTGAAAATAAGTGATGTTAGTCTTCAGCCATAGGTTGGTTCCAATCAACGAATTGATTGCCTCAAAAACAACTCTTGATTTTTTAAATATCAAATCTAGATTGCTGTGGATAATAATCAGTCTTTGTGTGTGTTTGGTTTCAGATGGAGATGGTGAGGATTCTGAGAACCTTTATTCCGTGTCTGTAACTGGAGAAGGTCACTGGCGAGCTCTCCGTGTGACCCGCAGTCCGGGTGAGCGCCATTTCTGTATAAACCTACCGTCGGGCTCCACAGACCTCCCACCATCAGATAGGCTGGAGTCTGTGACTAGATGGAACAGTAGGGGAGGGGCTTGCACATCTGCAAACCTATCACAATGGCCGCTTCCCAGCTCGTGATGTTGGTGACTTGGCGGTGGGGGGTGGAGGGGGTTAGTCGGGATATCGGGGGGGCAAGGGGGTGGGGGGTGGTTAGTCGGGATTTCGAGGGGTGAGGGGTGGTTAGTCAGGATTCCGGGGGTGGGGGAGGGGGTTAGTCGGGATTTCGAGGGGTGAGGGGTGGTTAGTCGGGATTTCGAGGGGTGAGGGGTGGTTAGTCAGGATTCCGGGGGTGGGGGAGGGGGTTAGTCGGGATTCCGGGGGTGGAGGGGGTTGGGGGATAGTCGGGATCGCCGGTGGGGGTGGTTAGTCAGGATTCTGTGGGTGGAGGGGTTGGGGGATAGTCGGGATCACCAGTGGGGGTGGGGTGGTTAGTCAGGATTTCGGGGGGTGGAGGGGGTTGGGGGATAGTCAGGATCGCTGGTGGGGTGAGGGGGGTGGTTAGTCAGGATTCCGGGGGGTGGAGGGGTTGGGGGTTAGTCAGGATCGCCGGTGGGGTGAGGGGGGTGGTTAGTCAGGATTTTGGGGGGTGGAGGGGTTAGGGGATAGTCGGGATCACCGGTGGGGATGGGGGTGGTTAGTCAGGATTTCGGGGGTGGAGGGGGTTGGGGGTTAGTCGGGATCACCGGTGGGGGGATGGGGGGGGTTAGTCAGGATTTCGGGGGTGGAGGGGGTTGGGGGTTAGTCGGGATCACCAGTGGGGGGATGGGGGGGGTTAGTCAGGATTCCGGGGGTGGAGGGGGTTGGGGGATAGTCGGGATATCGGGGGGCGAGGGGGGGTGGGTGGTTAGTCAGGATTCCGGGGGTGGAGGGGGTTGGGGGTTAGTTGGGATCACCAGTGGGGGGATGGGGGGGGTTAGTCAGGATTCCGGGGGTGGAGGGGGTTGGGGGATAGTCGGGATCACCAGTGGGGGGATGGGGGGGGATAGTCAGGATTTCGGGGGTGGAGGGGGTTGGGGGATAGTCGGGATCACCAGTGGGGGGATGGGGGGGGTTAGTCAGGATTTCGGGGGTGGAGGGGGTTGGGGGATAGTCGGGATATCGGGGGGCGAGGGGGGGTGGGTGGTTAGTCAGGATTCCGGGGGTGGAGGGGGTTGGGGGATAGTCGGGATCACCAGTGGGGGGATGGGGGGGGTTAGTCAGGATTCCGGGGGTGGAGGGGGTTGGGGGTTAGTCGGGATCACCGGTGGGAGGGGGGAGGGGCACGGGCGGGCGGTTAATCGGGATCCCAAGGCACAAATCAGACACAATTTGACACCGAGCCACATAAGGAGATATTAGGACAGGTGACCAAAAGCTTGGTCAAAGAGGGAGGTTTTAAGGAGCGTCTTAAAGGAGGAGAGAGAGGCGGAGAGGTTTAGGGAGGGAATTCCAGAGCTTGGGGTCTCGGCAGCTGAAGGCACGGCCACCAATGGTGGAACGAAGGACATCATGGATGCTCAAGAGACCAGAATTGGAGGAGTGCAGAGATCTCTGAGTGTTGTGGGGCTGTGGGAGGTCACACAGATAAGGAGGGGCGAGACCATGGAGGGATTTGAGCACGAGGATGAGAATTGCAAAATCGAGCTGTTGGAGCGGGAGCGGGAGCCAATGTAGGTGAGCGAGCACAGGTGGAGGTGATTGGCCCCTGTATAGTCTGGAGGTGGAGGTGATTGGCCCCTGTGTAGTCTGGAGGTGGAGGTGATTGGCCCCTGTATAGTCTGGAGGTGATTGGCCCCTGTATAGTCTGGAGGTGCAGGTGATTGGCCCCTGTATAGTCTGGAGGTGCAGGTGATTGGCCCCTGTATAGTCTGGAGGTGCAGGTGATTGGCCCCTGTATAGTCTGGAGGTGGAGGTGATTGGCCCCTGTATAGTCTGGTGGTGATTGGCCCCTGTATAGTCTGGAGGTGGAGGTGATTGACTGGCTCCGATTCCACACTCAGTCCTGTCACCCCTTACCCCTGTGCTTACAGACTTACATTGGCTGCTGGACCCCAAAGCCTCCAATTTAAAATGCTCATTCGCGTGTTTAAATCCCCGTTCATGGCCTCTCCCCTCCCTCTATCTGGAACTTCCTAGAAACCCTTCCCAAACTCTCTGCTCCTCTGATTCTGACCTCTTGTTCAGCACCACCCCTTCGTCCCACCATTGGAGGCCGTGCATCCAGCTGCCTGGGCCCGAAGCTCTGGAATTCCCTCCCTAAAGCTCTCCACCTCTCTCCTCCTTTAAGACGCTCCTTAAAACCTCCCTCTTGGACCCAGTTTTTGGTCACCTGCCCTAATATCTCCTTCTTTGGCTCAGTGTCACTTTGTGTCTGATTATTCCTCTGTCAAGCACCTTGGGTCATTTTTCTCTGTTAAAGGTGTTGTCTAAATGCAACTGGTCATTGTGCAGATGGGGCTGAGGCTTGGTGAAGCAGCGGGAACTACTGCTGGTGCTGAGCGGGTTGCCTGAGGGAGGTCTGGTCTGGTTCAGTCGGGGGCAGGAGTTGGCGCTGTGCGTGCCCAGATTGTTGTGTTGAGCTGGTTTGCGTCTCTTTCAGTGCCAGTGGTGGAAGATGCCAAGCCAGCCGAGTGTAAGGTGAGGCCTGCAGTAATCGAAATAACACGGAGTATGGTGGACCCCACCAGTGCCAACTTCTTTGTGTGGCCGTCCTGTGTGGAGGTGCAGCGATGTTCAGGCTGCTGCAACACCAGAAACTACAAGTGCCAGGCAACCAAGGTGCAAGAACGGCACGTGCAGGTGAGGACCGTTACTGCAAGGCCCCACTCTACAAGAGCGAGGATGGGCGGGTGTATGGGGGTCCGGGTGTCGGAGGCTCTGGGTGTATGGGGTGGGGTCCGGGTGTCGGGGGTGGGGTCTGGGTGTCGGGGGTGGGGTCTGGGGGTGGGGTCTGGGTGTCGGGGGTGGGTGGTCTGGGTGTCGGGGGTGGGGGGTCTGGGTGTCGGGGGTGGGGGGTCTGGGTGTCGGGGGTGGGGGGTCTGGGTGTCGGGGGTGGGGTCCGGGTGTCGGGGGTGGGGTCCGGGTGTCGGGGGTGGGGTCCGGGTGTCGGGGGTGGGGCCCGGGTGTCAGGGGTGGGGTCCGGGTGTCGGGGGGGGGGTCCGGGTGTCGGGGGGGGGGTCCGGGTGTCGGGGGGGGGGGGGTCCGGGTGTCGGGGGGGGGGGTCCGGGTGTCGGGGGGTCCGGGTGTCGGGGGGGGGTGGGGTCCGGGTGTCGGGGTGCGGTCCGGGTGTCGGGGTGGGGTCCGGGTGTCGGGGGGTCCGGGGTCCCGGTGTCGGGGTGGGGTCCCGGTGTCCCGGTGTCGGGGTGGGGTCCGGGTGTCTGGGTGGGGTCCGGGTGTCGGGGGGTCCGGGAGTCCGGGGGGTGGTCCCGGTGTCGGGGGGTCCCGGGTGTCGGGGGGGGGGGGGGGTGTCCGGGTGTCGGTCTGGGGGTCGGGGGGTCCGGGTGTCGGGGGGGGGGTCCGGGTGTCGGGGGGGGTCCGGGTGTCGGTGTGGGGTCCGGGTGTCGGGGGGTCCGGGTTTCGGGGGGGTCGGGGTGTCCAGGGTCCGGGTGTCGGGGGGTCCGGGTGTTGGGGTGGGGTCCGGGTGTCGGGGGGTTCCCAGTGTTGGGAGTTTGGTTCAGGGGGATGTGTCTCTGCTCCTACAGAATGGCTGGTCCTGCGGGAGTTACAGGGGTCTGTCACTGGGCACCTCCTGTGCTGCCTTGCCCTGTGTGATTTGGATCAGAGTGCGGGGTGTCCAGTGACACAGGCCACTGTTGTCGTTTCCTCAGCTCTCTGACCCTCTCCGATCAGGAATGAAACTTCTTTTCCTGTCAAATGTAAAAATAAGCTGCACTAAATCTGATTGCAGGCCAGGGGTGAGTCAGAGAGTTCCAGGAAATTCCCTTCATTCTCCCACAATAAACCCAACAAGAAAATTCGGGATAACAACAGAAAATGCTGGAAAAACTCAGCAGGCCAGGCAACATCCGTGGAGAGAAAACCCTTTGTCAAGACTAAAGAAGCACAGGAAATGGAATAGATTAAAAGGCCAGGCTGGGAGAGAACAAAAGAGAAGAGACATTAAGAGGTATTCAAAACCAGACGAGATGGTGATCGGACTAGTGGAGACAAAAGACGGCTCTAGATTAGGTGTGAAATGTTCTGGCAGAATGGGAGACAGCTGCCATGTGGGAGAGAGGAAAAAAAAGAAAGCGGGGGGGGGGGGGGGAAAGGCCAAAACAAAGGTGTGGATAAAAAATATAAGTAAAAATGTAATTGGGGCTGAGGTTATGATCTGAAAGAAAATTCAAGCATGGACTCGATGGGCTGAATGGCCTCCTTCTGTGCTGTTATGACTCTATTATGATTCTATGAATAAGGGACCGTGGCTAGAAAAGGCTTCATGAAGAGAAGCTTCCAGAATCGGCAGTGCGGAGCAGAGGCAGCGGCTGAGATTCAGGCTCTCCCCCGGCAGGTCCGGCCTAGTTACACGCACCATCACAATTTCTTGTGTCTCTCTTACGGATGGATTAATGGTAAATTCTGGGAAAGAACAGCAGGTCACCAGGGACTGTCGGCAGGAAGGGCCAGGTTAAAGAGGGGTGTGAAGACCCTTCATTAAAAGCTCTCTGACAAAGGGTCTCCATGATAAACATTGACAGCAAACTGTGACTGAGGCTGACTGGCCTGCGCTATATTTCTGGTACTTTCTGTTCTGTTTGAGATTTGCGGTGTTTGACTGCTCCGTGCTCCCTCTAACTCTCCTCCTATCCCTCAGGTCATAAAGAGGGTGTATCGTCGCAGGCGGCTGGTGACCAAGACAGTGGTGGTGGTGCTGCTCGATCACGTGCAGTGCAAGTGCATGACTGCAGCTCAATACACAGACTCCCGGGAGAGAGAGGGTGAGCAGCCCACACACAGGGCTTGGGCTGGGGAGCAGGGGAGGTGGTGGAGCCCGTGGCTGTTTGGGTTTTCTCGTGGCTATATGATGGGTGTCTGGGTGGGGTTGGGTTATTTGCAGGGTGTCTGGGTGGGGTTGGGTTATTTGCAGGGTGTCTGGGTGGGGTTGGGCTATTTGCTGGGTGTCTGGGTTTTCTCGGGGTTATTTGCAGGGTGTCTGGGTGGGGTTGGGCTATTTGCTGGGTGTCTGGGTTTTCTCGGGGTTATTTGCAGGGTGTCTGGGTGGGGTTGGGCTATTTGCTGGGTGTCTGGGTTTTCTCGGGGCTATTTGTTGGGTACTTTCTCCATACCTTCCTGTCTTGGGTGGAGGTAATAGTGGAGAGTCAATGTCAATGGAGAACGTGCCTTTCCGCTGATCTTGCGACCAGTCGCTGCGCTAATGGACCTGCTCTCCTGCACAGCACCTGTATCTACAGTAACACTTCAATATTCCAGCTGTCTCTCACACTGGGTGAGACTAGGCACTGAATATTCAACTGTGGGAAGCATCACAGCTAAGCGTGGCTCTGTGCTCACCGAAGATCAACACCAAACACATAGCGGTTGGTCCCCGGAGAGTAACCAGGAGCAGGGAGCTCGCTGCTTACCCTGCTCCCTAACTCGCTCAGATCAGCTGGCTCGGCTCGGGGCAGGGCTGGATCCTGGGCAATGCAAGCTCCGAGTTTGATGGATTTCATTTCTCACCAGGGCCCTTGATGACTGCAGCTCCCATCGTGATCCGGACTCGCAAGTACAGCAGCAGCAAACGGAAACATCAGAAATTCAAGCATATCAGTGGAGAGAAGAGGCCGTCTCGGACATAAAACCCGGCCACAAGATTCAGGTAAGGAGCTCTGGGACTCAGCCAGCCCTCCCCAGGGCAGGAAGGGGGACGTTCGGGGAGGAGGAAGTGGGGGTTCGGGTTGTTGGATGAGGGTCCGGGGATGAGTGATCGGGGTTTGCAGGCATCGGGGTTCGGGGGATGGGTGTGCGGGGAGGGGGGGGGCGCAATGGCTTGGGGAGACGAGGGTTGCGGGGTGGGTGGCAAGTGTTCAGGGAGGGGGGTCGGTGGGGTGGGGGATAGGAGGGCAGGGAAGGGGGTGAGAGATCAGTGGAGGGGGATTGGGGGGAGGTGGAGAGGGTTCAGGGGAAGGGGTGGGCGTTCGGGGGGAGGGGATTTAGGGTGGAGGGGGCAGGGGTTCGGGTGGAGGGGTTTTGGTGGGAGGGGGTGGAGGGGGCAGGGGTTCGGGTGGAGGGGTTTTGGGGGGAGGAGGTTGAGGGGGCAGGGGTTTTGGGGGGAGGGGGAGGGTGGAGGCATCTTCTGAATGTGAAGTGCCTGAACTGTATCTGTTTGCTTACTGAGGGCAGGTCAATGACTCGCTGGGGTCAGTGTCAGTCCCACACTGGTCTTTCTCTTTGTCTCTCTCTCTCTCTTTCTCTCTCTCTCTCTGTCACACTCACACCATCCTGTTTCTCTCTGCAGGTGTCTTGCACTCAGAAGAGGCCCATGGATTGTCCAGTGAGATGTCGGAGTCCTTTAGCCAATGTGTTTTTTGTTGGACCTACTGTTGATAGCTGATGAAAATGGAATCTGTGCAATGTAAAACTGTTAACGGCCAAATCTAACGAACTCCAGGAACTGCGGACTCAAGTAAATGGACAAACCAGAGACAAATGTGCACTAAAGACTAAAAATGATTTTGAACCAAAACATTGATAAATGATGACCACTGGATTTGTAGAGCAAAGACTGTAGCCAATCAGCTCGGTGCCTGTATGGGTCGGAGCGATGAAGAGACTAAGGGACAGGGTGTGGTTGATGCTGCATCGAAGCCTGCGCTGTTTGCACTGTACATTTTGCTTTTTTATATATTTTCTATATTTAATGTCTGTTACTGTGCATTGACTAGTGAACAGCACGAGGCAAAGCCTTGCTGCTATTGGCTGGTTCTGCCAGTTTCGGAGTTGCATTTTAAAGGGGTACATTGATTTTTCGAGTCTGTCCACCAGGTGCTGATGTTGGGACCCCCACCCCTGACACCCCCAAACCCCGACCCCCCCCCACCACCACCCCCAGCACAGGATCCCGGTCCATTAGTAACAGCACGGAAACTGATTCCAAACTTCACTCAGGATTAATGCACACTCCGAGTCAGGGACCCAGCAGCCTCTCCAGCTCTGGGATGGATTAGAACTCAGGTCTCTGCTTCTGACGGGAAACAACTGGGTTCAATTCTGTTCAATGAACACTGACACCTCCCCAGCCCCACCCCCCAAGCTGATTCTGGTTGTGCTTTTGCCCCCTGGCGTTGTGCTTTCAGGGTTTAAGGGTTAACAGGGCTGAGGAAGGAGTCGCCAATCTGTAGCTGCCCTTGGGACTTGCCTTAGGAAGATCTCTACAGTCTGCCCAGAGCCAGGGTCTTGCAGTGAAGCCACTCCAACAGGAGTGCAGTGAGATCCAGCCCCTCCCGCTCCCTACAGACCTGCTGCATACTTCAAGAGCTGACAGCAGCCTGGCTCCTGCTGTTTGTTTACATTGCCCGAGGCTAGGGATCGGCCTGCACTGGATCGGAGCCAGGGCTTGTGATCAAGCTCCAGCCTTGGATCTACCTGGAGCAGCACTGACTGGCACGATGCTGGTCCAAATGGGTCTGCTAGGCCGGAGACATGAGGCTGGTCGGGGAACAGGGACTGGGGTTAGGGGGCAGAGGGCGGGCGGGAGATCGATTGATCGATGTCACTGATGGATCCCTGGACGAGTCTATGTGTTGCAGCCTCTTGCACCTGATAGCGGACAGTACACCGTGAGGGGCTGCTTCGCGTCAGCTCACCTGCAGTAAATACTGGAACTGAACTATTTTTCAAGTTAGACATTGTGACTAATTATTTATATATTTAAAGTTGTAAAAATTTCTATGAAGCATAATAAATGGATGTTTGTGTTACGGCTGATCCCTGTGCAGGCCAGGTGCAAAGGAACGTCTGAAATTTGTGTCAGTGAGTCACACATTCCAGCCAGAACAGGGACTGGGGAATGTGGAATGAATAATTGGACCAATTCGTTCTGTTGATTATCTTCATTCGCTGCTGAACGCCTGAGGCTATGTGTGAAGGTTGGGAGGCAGAGGGAAGGACCTTCCCTCCAAGGTGTGTGTTGGTGCAGTGCCTGCCACCTCATGACCTTCCCCATCCCACAGTGGCCTCATCACCTGGCACAATCCTATTCACCAGGTCGCGGAGGGCAACGGGACAAAGCTCTCCGTTTTGATCAAGACGTAAAGCGTTACACACCTAAGATTTCTTCTGTTGGCTGCAAAGGACCGACAGACAGGTGACTTCATGCAGGGCTATTCCAGGTCCCAGTCTGCTCTGGGAGTGTCATAGTCTAAGGATAAGGGGTAAGCCATTTAGGACTGAAATGAGGAGGAATTTCTTCACCCAGAGAGTGGTGAACCTGTGGAATTCTCTACCACAGAGGGCGGTGGAGGCCAGTTCATTAAATATATTCAAAAAAGAGTTGGATATATTTCTTAAGGCTGAAGGGATCAAGGGATATGGGGAGAAGGCAGGGACAGGGTACTGAATTTGGATGATCAGCCATGATCTCATTGAATGGCGGAGCAGGCTCGAAGGGCCGAATGGCCTACTCCTGCTCCTATCTTCTATGTTTCTATGTTTGATGGGACAGTGTAGAGGGAGCTTTACTCTGTATCTAACCCGTACTGTACCTGCCCTGGGAGTGTTTGATGGGACAGTGTAGAGGGAGCTTTACTCTGTATCTAACCCGTGCTGTACCTGCACTGGGAGTGTTTGATGGGACAGTGTAAAGGGAGCTTTACTCTGTATCTAACCCATGCTGTACCTGCCCTGGGAGTGTTTGATGGGACAGAGTAGAGGGAGCTTTACTCTGTATCTAACACCTACTGATCAGAGAGAGCCAGCATGGATTTGTAATGGGTAAGTCATGTCTAATGAACCGAGCTGAATTTTCTGTGGAGGCAACTAATGTGGTAGATAAGGGAGTGTCTATGGATGTTATTTATATGGACTTCCAGAAGGCATTCGACAAAGTTCCACACAGGATTCTGTTAACAAAAACTGGAGTGCATGGAATTGGAGGCAACCTATTAACATAGGTAGGGAATTGGTTAGGAGATAGGAGACAGAAAGTAGGGACAATGGGTATGGCCTCCAATTGGCAGGATGTGATGTGTGATATCTCCCAGGAATCTGCACTGGGGCCTCAGCTTTTCACTGTATTTATCAATGACTTGGATGAAGGAACAGAGAGCTGTGTATCCAAGTGTGTTGACTACATCAGGTTGGGTGACACAGTAAATAGTGCAGATGGGAACAGAAAGTTGCAAAGGGACATTGATAGATTGGGTGAGTGGGCAAAACTGTGGCAGATGGAGTTCAGTGTGGGGAAGTGTGAGGTCATCCACTCTGGACCCAAGAAAGATCGATCAGAGTATTTTCTAAATGGCGAGAAGCAGGAACTGTGGAGGAACAAAGAGATGGAGGGGTTCAAGTACAGGAATCACTAAAAGCCCGTGGACAGGTACAAAAAACAATCAAAAAGGCTGATGGAATGTTGACCTTTATCTCAGGGGCTGGAATCCAGAGGGCTAGAAGTTATGTTACAGCTGTACAGAGCTCTGGGCAGACCCCATTGTGTGGGGGGGGGGGGGGGGGGGGAGTCCAGAACAAAGGGGCATAACATTAAAATTAGAGCTAGGCCGTTCAGGGGTGATGTCAGGAAGCACTTCATACAAAGGGTGGTGGAAATCTGGAACTCTCTCCCACCGCACCCCACCCCCCCTGCCCAAAGTGCTGTTGAGGCTGCGGTTCAATTCAGAATTTGAAAACTGAGATTCATAGATTTTTGTTAGGCAAGGGTATTGAGGGTTACAGAACCAAGGCAGGTAGATGGCGCTAAGATATAGACCAGCCATGATCTAATTGAATGACAGAACAGACTCGAGGGGCTGAATGCCTACTCCTGTTACTACAATCCTAACCCATGCTGCACCTGCCCTGGGAGTGTTTGATGGGACAGTGTAGAGGGAGCTTTACTCTGTATCTAACCCATGCTGTACCTGCCCTGGGAGTGTTTGATGGGACAGTGTAGAGGGAGCTTTACTCTGTATCTAACCTGTGCTGTGCCTGCCCTGGGAGTGTTTGATGGGACAGTGTAGAGGGAGCTTTACTCTGTATCTAACCCGTGCTGTACCTGCCCTGGGAGTGTTTGATGGGACAGTGTAGAGGGAGCTTTACTCTGTATCTAACCCATGCTGTGCCTGCCCTGGGAGTGTTTGATGGGACAGTGTAGAGGGAGCTTTACTCTGTATCTAACCCATGCTGTACCTGCCCTGGGAGTGTTTGATGGGACAGTGTAGAGGGAGCTTTACTCTGTATCTAACCCGTGCTGTACCTGCCCTGGGAGTGTTTGATGGGGCAGTGCAGAGGGAGCTTTACTCTGTATCTAACCCGTGCTGTACCTGCCCTGGGAGTGTTTGATGGGACAGTGTAGAGGGAGCTTTACTCTGTATCTAACCCGTGCTGTACCTGCCCTGGGAGTGTAGAGGGAGCTTTACTCTGTATCTAACCTGTGCTGTACCTGCCCTGGGAGCGTTTGATGGGACAGTGTAGAGAGAGCTTTACTCTGTATCTAACCCGTGCTGTACCTGCCCTGGGAGTGTTTGATGGGACAGTGTAGAGGGAGCTTTACTCTGTATCTAACCCGTGCTGTACCTGCCCTGGGAGTGTTTGATGGGACAGTGTAGAGGGAGCTTTACTCTGTATCTAACCCGTGCTGTACCTGCCCTGGGAGTGTTTGATGGGACAGTGTAGAGGGAGCTTTACTCTGTATCTAACCCGTGCTGTACTTGCCCTGGGAGTGTTTGATGGGACAGTGTAGAGGGAGCTTTACTCTGTATCTAACACGTGCTGTACCTGCCCTGGGAGTGTTTGATGGGACAGTGTAGAGGGAGCTTTACTCTGTATCTAACCCGTGCTGTACTTGCCCTGGGAGTGTTTGATGGGACAGTGTAGAGGGAGCTTTACTCTGTATCTAACCCATGCTGTACCTGCCCTGGGAGTGTTTGATGGGACAGTGTAGAGGGAGCTTGGGTGAGATACTGGAGGCTGCACAGCATCTATAGGACCCTATCCCCCATCCGAGTGACCAAGCCGGCACGAGTCAGTGCTTCAAAAGAAACGTAGATGTGGAAAGGAAGAAATTTTGCTGAGATCGGAGTTTCTCTCATGTTTGCAAATGTCTGCTCACACCCACGTGTCCAAGTCTGCCTGATTCTCCTGTGAAGGAGCCCCTCTCATAAGGAGGATTCCTGGAGTCAGTGTCATGCCAAAGGTGTTATACTAATGTTGGACCGTCTCTACACCAGGAGCCTCTCTGCTATGGCAGTGGAATGTCAATATAGAAAAATATTTCCAGAGAGGCTGCTTCGTGATGAGAGTTTGTAACTTCACCTCCTGTAACTATTCGAGTGCCAAGGGCAGCTTTTGTTGTGTCATCTGCTGCAGTTTCCTGCTGTCAGTTGTGGGTAAGGGTTAACCCTGGACCAGAAGTAGAAGCAGAAAAAGGAGGCTAACAGGGCATCACACACAAAGGTATTTTGTTATTACAAACAGTTCCTTTGCCAGATTTAACAACTCAGCGCTAAAATTCAAGGAAGAGAAAATTGGTCATTCAGCTGGTCACTATACTAAACCAAGGAGATCGAGGCACTGCAGGAAGGGCTACTCGATTGATACCAAACCTAAAGCATCTGAGCTCTGAGGAGAGGGTGAGGAGCCCAGGATTGGTTACTGTGGAGAGGGTGAGGAGCCCGGGATTGGTTAGTGTGGAGAGGGTGAGGAGCCCGGGATTGGTTAGTGTGGAGAGGGTGAGGAGCCCGGGATTGGTTAGTGTGGAGAGGGTGAGGAGCCCGGGATTGGTTAGTGTGGAGAGGGTGAGGAGCCCGGGATTGGTTAGTGTGGAGAGGGTGATGAGCCTGGGATTGGTTACTGTGGAGAGGGTGGGTAGCCCGGGATTGGTTACTGTGGAAAGGGTGGGTAGCCCGGGATTGGTTACTGTGGAAAGGGTGGGTAGCCCGGGATTGGTTACTGTGGAGAGGGTGGGTAGCCCGGGATTGGTTACTGTGGAGAGGGTGGGTAGCCCGGGATTGGTTACTGTGGAGAGGGTGGGTAGCCCGGGATTGATTACTGTGGAGAGGGTGGGTAGCCCGGGATTGGTTACTGTGGAGAGGGTGGGTAGCCCGGGATTGGTTACTGTGGAGAGGGTGGGTAGCCCGGGATTGGTTACTGTGGAGAGGGTGGGTAGCCCGGGATTGGTTACTGTGGAGAGGGTGGGTAGCCCGGGATTGGTTACTGTGGAGAGGGCGGGTAGCCCGGGATTGGTTACTGTGGAGAGGGTGGATAGCCCGGGATTGGTTACTGTGGAGAGGGTGGGTAGCCCGGGATTGGTTACTGTGGAGAGGGTGGGTAGCCCGGGATTGGTTACTGTGGAGAGGGTGAGGAGCCCGGGATTGGTTACTGTGGAGAGGGCGAGGAGCCCGGGATTGGTTACTGTGGAGAGGCGGGTAGCCCGGGATTGGTTACTGGGGAGAGGGCGGGTAGCCCGGGATTGGTTACTGTGGCGAGGGCGGGTAGCCCGGGATTGGTTACTGTGGAGAGGGCGAAGAGCCCGGGATTGGTTACTGTGGAGAGGGCGAGGAGCCCGGGATTGGTTACTGTGGAGAGGGTGAGGAGCCCGGGATTGGTTACTGTGGAGAGGGCGAGGAGCCCGGGATTGGTTACTGTGGAGAGGGTGGGTAGCCCGGGATTGGTTACTGTGGAGAGGGTGGGTAGCCCGGGATTGGTTACTGTGGAGAGGGTGAGGAGCCCGGGATTGGTTACTGTGGAGAGGGTGAGGAGCCCGGGATTGGTTACTGTGGAGAGGGTGGGTAGCCCGGGATTGGTTACTGTGGAGAGGGCGAAGAGCCCGGGATTGGTTACTGTGGAGAGGGCGAGGAGCCCGGGATTGGTTAGTGTGGAGAGGGTGAGGAGCCCGGGATTGGTTACTGTGGAGAGGGTGGGTAGCCCGGGATTGGTTACTGTGGAGAGGGCGAAGAGCCCGGGATTGGTTACTGTGGAGAGGGCGAGGAGCCCGGGATTGGTTACTGTGGAGAGGGTGGGTAGCCCGGGATTGGTTACTGTGGAGAGGGTGGGTAGCCCGGGATTGGTTACTGTGGAGAGGGTGAGGAGCCCGGGATTGGTTACTGTGGAGAGGGTGAGGAGCCCGGGATTGGTTAGAGAGAGAGAGTCAGAGAGTCAGAGAGTTTTACAGCACAGAAAGAGGCCCTTCGGCCCATCGTGTCTGCGCCGCCCATCCATCCCTGTCCAGTCTAATCCCATTTTCCAGCATTTGGTCCATAGCCTTGTATGCAATGGCATTTCAAGTGCTCATCCAAATGCTTCTTGAATGTTGTGAGGGTTCCTGCCTCCACCACCCTTTTAGGCATTGAGTTCCACATTCCAACCACCCTCTGGGTGAAAAAGTTCCTCCTCAAATCCCCTCTAAATCTCCTGCCCCTTACCCTGAATCTATGCCCCCTTGTTATTGACCCCCCTACTAAGGGGAAAAGTTCCTCTTTGTCTACCCTATCTATGCCCCTCATCATTTTGTACACCTCAATCAGGTCCCCCCTCAGCCTTCTTTGCTCCAAGGAAAACAACCCCAGCCTGTTTAGACTTTCTTCATAGCTGAGGCGCTCCATCCCAGGTAACATCCTGGTGAATCTTCTCTGCACCCTCTCCAAAGCAATCACATCCTTCCTATAGTGAGGCGACCAGAACTGCACACAGTACTCCAGCTGTGGCCTCACCAGCGTTTTGTACAGCTCCATCATAACCTCCCTGCTCTTATATTCTATGCCTCGGCTAATGAAGGCAAGTATCCCATATGCCTTTTTAACCACCTTATCTACCTGTTCCGCTGCCTTCAGAGATCTATGTACATGTACACCAAGGTCCCTCTGACCCTCTGTACTTCCTAAGGTCCTACCACTCATTGTGTATTCCCTTGCCTTATTTGTCCGTCCAAAATGCATCACCTCGCACTTTTCAGGGTTAAATTCCATTTGCCACTTTTGCGCCCAACTGACCAACCCGTCTATATCGTCCTGTAGCCTGAGGCTTTCCTCCTTGCAATTTACCACCCCACCAATTTTCATGTCATCTGCAAACTTACTGATCATCCCTTTTACATTCTCATCCAAATCATTTATGTAGATCACAAACAACAAGGGACCCAGCACCGATCCCTGAGGTACCCCACTGGACACAGGCTTCCAGTCACAAAAGCAACCTTCGACCATCACCCTCTGCCTCCTGCCACTCAGCCAGTTTAGGATCCAACGCGCCAAGGCACCCTGGATCCCATGGGCTCTTACCTTCTTGACCAGTCTCCTATGCGGGACTTTGTCAAAAGCTTTACTGAAGTCCATGTAAACCACATCCACAGCATTTCCCTCATCCACCTCCCTAGTCACCCCCTCGAAAAATTCAATCAGATTTGTCAGACATGATTTACCCTTGACAAAGCCATGCTGACTATCCCCGATTAATCCTTGCCTCTCCAAGTGGAGACTAATTTTGTCCCTCAGAATTTTTTCCATTAATTTCCCTACCACAGATGTTAGGCTCACTGGCCTGTAATTCCCTGGTTTATCCCTGCTACCCTTCTTGTATAATGGTACTACATTAGCTGTTCTCCAGTCCTCTGGTACATCCCCTGTGGCCAGAGAGGTTCTGAAAATTTGTGTCAGAGCCCCTGCAATCTCCTCCTTTGCCTCCCACAGCAGCCTGGGATACATCTCGTCCGGGCCTGGGGATTTATCCACTTTTTGGCCTGCTAAAACCGCTAGCACCTCCTCCCTCTCGATGCTAATATGTTCAAGTATGTCACAGTCCCCTTGCCCGATTTCTATGTCTGCATCGTCTTTCTCCATAGTGAACACAGATGCAAAAAATTCATTTAAAACCCCGCCTACATCATCTGGCTCTACACACAGATTGCCACTTTGGTCCCTAATGGGCCCTACCCTGTCCCTGGTTATCCTCTTGCCCTTAATATACTTATAAAACATCTTAGGATTTTCCTTTATTTTGCTCGCCAGTGTTATTTCATGGCCCCTCCTCGCCCTCCTAACTTCTTTTTTAAGTATACCCCTGCACTTTTTATACTCCTCTAGGGCTTCTTCCGTCTTTAGTCTTTTGTAACTGCCAAAAGCCCCCCTTTTATTTCTAATGCATTTTTGTATATCCCTTGTCATCCAAGGTTCCCTTTGCTTGTTGGTCCCACCCTTGACCTTTACAGGAACATGTTGGCGCTGTACTCTCTCTATTTCCCTTCTGAAAGTCTCCCACTGTTTTGATGTGGATTTTCCTATAAGTAGCTGCTCCCAGTCCACTTTGGTCAGATCCTGCCTTATCATATTAAAATCGGCCTTCCCCCAATTTAGAACCCTTATTTCCGGGCCGTCTTTGTCTTTTTCCATGACCACCTTAAATTTCACCGAATTATGGTCACTGTCGCCAAAATGCTCTCCCACTGATACTTCCACCACTTGCCCGGCTACATTCCCCAGAATTAGGTCCAGTACCGCCCCCTCTCTTGTAGGACTTTCTACATGTTGGCTCAAAAAGCTCTCCTGGATGCACTTTAAGAATTCTGCACCCTCTAAGCCTTTCACACTCTGACTATCCCAATTTATATTGGGGAAGTTGAAATCCCCCACTATTATTACCCTATTATTTTCACACTTCTCTGAGATTTGCCGACATATCTGTTCCTCTATCTCCCCCTGAATGTTTGGGGGCCGATAGTACACTCCCAGCAAAGTGCTTGCCCCCCTTTTGTTTTTAAGTTCTACCCATATGGCCTCATTAGAGGAACCCGCTAATACATCATCCCTCCTTACAGCAGTAATTGACTCCTTAATTAATATTGCAACACCCCCTCCCCAGGGTTACTGGGGAGAGGGTGGGTAGCCCGGGATTGGTTACTGTGGAGAGGGCGAGGAGCCCGGGATTGGTTACTGTGGAGAGGGCGGGTAGCCCGGGATTGGTTACTGTGGAGAGGGCGGGTAGCCCGGGATTGGTTACTGTGGAGAGGGTGGGTAGCCCGGGATTGGTTACTGTGGAGAGGGTGGGTAGCCCGGGATTGGTTACTGTGGAGAGGGCGAGGAGCCCGGGATTGGTTACTATGGAGAGGGTGAGGAGCCCGGGATTGGTTACTGTGGAGAGGGTGAGGAGCCCGGGATTGGTTACTATGGAGAGGGTGAGGAGCCCGGGATTGCTTACTGTGGAGAGGGCAGGTAGCCCGGGATTGGTTACTGTGGAGAAGGCAGGTAGCCCGGGATTGGTTACTGTGGAGAGGGTGAGGAGCCCGGGATTGGTTACTGGGGAGAGGGCGGGTAGCCCGGGATTGGTTACTGTGGAGAGGGCGGGTAGCCCGGGATTGGTTACTGTGGAGAGGGTGGGTAGCCCGGGATTGGTTACTGTGGAGAGGGTGGGTAGCCCGGGATTGGTTACTGTGGAGAGGGTGAGGAGCCCGGGATTGGTTACTGTGGCGAGGGTGGGTAGCCCGGGATTGGTTACTGTGGAGAGGGCGGGTAGCCCGGGATTGGTTGCTGTGGAGAGGGCGGGTAGCCCGGGATTGGTTACTGGGGAGAGGGCGGGTAGCCCGGGATTGGTTAGTGTGGAGAGGGCGGGTAGCCCGGGATTGGTTAGTGTGGAGAGGGCGGGTAGCCCGGGATTGGTTACTGGGGCAAGGGCGAGGAGCCCGGGATTGGTTACTGTGGAGAGGGCGGGTAGCCCGGGATTGGTTACTGTGGAGAGGGCGGGTAGCCCGGGATTGGTTACTGTGGAGAGGGCGGGTAGCCCGGGATTGGTTACTGTGGAGAGGGTGAGGAGCCCGGGATTGGTTACTGGGGAGAGGGCGGGTAGCCTGGGATTGGTTACTGTGGAGAGTGCGAGGAGCCCGGGATTGGTTACTGTGGAGAGGGCGAGGAGCCCGGGATTGGTTACTGTGGAGAGGGTGAGGAGCCCGGGATTGGTTACTGTGGAGAGGGTGGGTAGCCCGGGATTGGTTACTGTGGAGAGGGTGGGTAGCCCGGGATTGGTTACTGTGGAGAGGGTGGGTAGCCCGGGATTGGTTACTGTGGAGAGGGGGAGGAGCCCGGGATTGGTTACTGTGGAGAGGGCGAGGAGCCCGGGATTGGTTACTGTGGAGAGGGTGGGTAGCCCGGGATTGGTTACTGTGGAGAGGGCGGGTAGCCCGGGATTGGTTACTGTGGAGAGGACGGGTAGCCCGGGATTGGTTACTGGGGAGAGGGCGGGTAGCCCGGGATTGGTTACTGTGGAGAGGGCGGGTAGCCCGGGGTTGGTTACTGTGGAGAGGGCGGGTAGCCCGGGGTTGGTTACTGGGGAGAGGGCGGGTAGCCCGGGATTGGTTACTGGGGAGAAGGCGGGTAGCCCGGGATTGGTTACTGTGGAGAGGGCGGGTAGCCCGGGATTGGTTACTGTGGAGAGGGTGGGTCGCCCGGGATTGGTTACTGGGGAGAGGGCGGGTAGCCCGGGATTGGTTACTGTGGCGAGGGCGGGTAGCCCGGGATTGGTTACTGTGGAGAGGGCGGGTAGCCCGGGATTGGTTACTGTGGAGAGGGCGGGTAGCCCGGGATTGGTTACTGTGGAGAGGGTGAAGAGCCCGGGATTGGTTACTGGGGAGAGGGCGGGTAGCCCGGGATTGGTTACTGGGGAGAGGGTGGGTAGCCCGGGATTGGTTACTGTGGAGAGGGCGGGTAGCCCGGGATTGGTTACTGTGGAGAGGACGGGTAGCCCGGGATTGGTTACTGGGGAGAGGGCGGGTAGCCCGGGATTGGTTACTGTGGAGAGGGTGGGTAGCCCGGGATTGGTTAGTGTGGAGAGGGTGGGTAGCCCGGGATTGGTTACTGTGGAGAGGGTGAGGAGCCCGGGATTGGTTACTGTGGAGAGGGTGGGTAGCCCGGGATTGGTTAGTGTGGAGAGGGTGGGTAGCCCGTGATTGGTTAGTGTGGAGAGGGTGGGTAGCCCAGGATTGGTTAGTGTGGAGAGGGTGGGTAGCCCGGGATTGGTTAGTGTGGAGAGGGTGGGTAGCCTGGGATTGGTTAGTGTGGAGAGGGTGATGAGCCCGGGATTGGTTACTGTGGAGAGGGCGAAGAGCCTGGGATTGGTTACTGTGGAGAGGGCGAGGAGCCCGGGATTGGTTACTGTGGAGAGGGCGAGGAGCCCGGGATTGGTTACTGGGGAGAGGGTGGGTAGCCCGGGATTGGTTAGTGTGGAGAGGGTGGGTAGCCCGGGATTGATTAGTGTGGAGAGGGTGGGTAGCCCGGGATTGGTTACTGTGGAGAGGGTGGGTAGCCCGGGATTGGTTAGTGTGGAGAGGGTGGGTAGCCCGGGATTGATTAGTGTGGAGAGGGTGGGTAGCCCGGGATTGGTTAGTGTGGAGAGGGTGGGTAGCCCGGGATTGGTTACTGGGGAGAGGGCGGGTAGCCCGGGATTGGTTACTGTGGAGAGGGCGAAGAGCCTGGGATTGGTTACTGTGGAGAGGGCGAAGAGCCCGGGATTGGTTACTGTGGAGAGGGCGGGTAGCCCGGGATTGGTTACTGTGGAGAGGGTGGGTAGCCCGGGATTGGTTACTGTGGAGAGGGTGAGGAACCCGGGATTGGTTACTGTGGAGAGGGTGAGGAGCCCGGGATTGGTTACTGTGGAGAGGGTGAGGAGCTCGGGATTGGTTACTGTGGAGAGGGTGGGTCGCCCGGGGTTGGTTACTGTGGAGAGGGTGGGTCGCCCGGGATTGGTTACTGTGGAGAGGGTGCGTAGCCCGGGATTGGTTACTGTGGAGAGGGTGATGAGCCTGGGATTGGTTACTGTGGAGAGGGCGAGGAGCCCGGGATTGGTTACTGTGGAGAGGGCGGGTAGCCCGGGATTGGTTACTGTGGAGAGGGTGGGTAGCCCGGGATTGGTTACTGTGGAGAGGGTCGGTAGCCCGGGATTGGTTACTGTGGAGAGGGTGAGGAGCCCGGGATTGGTTACTGTGGAGAGGATGTGAAGCCCGGGATTGGTTACTGTGGAGAGGATGTGAAGCCCGGGATTGGTTACTGTGGAGAGGATGTGAAGCCCGGGATTGGTTACTGTGGAGAGGGTGAGGAGCCCAGGATTGGTTAGTGTGGAGAGGGTCAGGAGCCCGGGATTGGTTACTGTGGAGAGGGTGAGGAGCTTGGGATTGGTTACTGTGAGGAGAGGGTCAGGAGCTTGGGATTGGTTACTGTGGAGAGGGTGAGGAGCCCGGGATTGGTTACTGTGGAGAGGGTGAGGAGCCCGGGATTGGTTACTGTGGAGAGGGTCAGGAGCTTGGGATTGGTTACTGTGAGGAGAGGGTGAAGAGTCTGGGATTGGTTACTGAGGAGAAGGTTTTATTTTTATTCATTTATGGGATCAGGGCATCGCTGGCAATGCCAGCATTTCTTGCCCATCCCTAGTTGCCCTTGAGAAGGTGGTGGTGAGCCGCCTTCTTGAACCACTGCAGTCCGTGTGTTGATGGTGTTCCCACAGTGCTGTTAGGGAGTTCCAGGATTTTGACCCAGCGACGATGAAGGATCAGCGATATACTTCTAAGTCAGGATGGTGTGTGACTTGGAGGGGAACTTGGAGGTGGTGGTGTTCCCATGCGCCTGCTGCCCTTGCCCTTCTAGGTGGAAGAGGTCGCGGGTTTGGGAGGTGCTGCCGAAGAAGCCTTGGCAAGTTGCTGCAGTGCGTCTTGTAGATGGTACACACTGCAGCCACGGTATGCTGGTGGTGGAGGGAATGAATGTTTAGGGTGGTGGATGGGGTGCCAATCAAGTGGGCTGCTTTGTCCTGGATGATGTTGAGCTTCTTGAGTGTTGTTGGAACTGCACTCATCCAGGCAAATGGAGAGTATTCTATCACACTCCTGACTTGTGCCTTGTAGATGGTGGAAAGTCTTTGGGGAGTTAGGAGGTGAGACACTCGCCGCAGAATACCTAGCCTCTGACCTGCTCTTGTTGCCACAGTATTTATGTGGCTGGTCCTGGGATTGGTTACTGTGGAGAGGGCAAGGAGCCTGGGATTGGTTACTGTGGAGAGTGTGGAGAGTCTGGGATTGGTTACTGTGAGGAGAGGGTGAGGAGCCGGGATTGGTTGCTGTGGAGAGGGAGAAGCGCCAGGATTGGTTACAGTGGCGAGGGCGAGGAGCCGGGATTGGTTACTGTGGAGAGGTTGAAGAGCTGGGATTGGTTACTGTGGAGAGGTTGACGAGCTGGGATTGGTTACTGTGGAGAGGTTGAAGAGCTGGGATTGGTTACTGTGGAGAGGTTGAAGAGCTGGGATTGGTTACTGTGGGGAGGTTGTCGAGCTGGGATTGGTTACTGTGGAGAGGTTGCAGAGCTGGGATTGGTTACTGTGGAGAGGTTGAAGAGCTGTGATTGGTTACTGTGGAGAGGTTGAAGAGCTGGGTTTGGTTACTGTGGAGAGGTTGAAGAGCTGGGATTGGTTACTGTGGAGAGGTTGAAGAGCTGGGATTGGTTACTGTGGAGAGGTTGAAGAGCTGGGATTGGTTACTGTGGAGAGGTTGAAGAGCTGGGATTGGTTACTGTGGAGAGGTTGAAGAGCTGGGATTGGTTACTGTGGAGAGGTTGAAGAGCTGTGATTGGTTACTGTGGAGAGGTTGAAGAGCTGGGATTGGTTACTGTGGAGAGGTTGAAGAGCTGGGATTGGTTACTGTGGAGAGGTTGAAGAGCTGGGATTGGTTACTGTGGAGAGGTTGAAGAGCTGGGATTGGTTACTGTGGAGAGGTTGAAGAGCTGGGATTGGTTACTGTGGAGAGGTTGAAGAGCTGGGATTGGTTACTGTGGAGAGGTTGAAGAGCTGGGATTGGTTACTGTGGAGAGGTTGAAGAGCTGGGATTGGTTACTGTGGAGAGGTTGACGAGCTGGGATTGGTTACTGTGGGGAGGTTGAAGAGCTGGGATTGGTTACTGTGGGGAGGTTGAAGAGCTGGGATTGGTTACTGTGGAGAGGTTGAAGAGCTGGGATTGGTTACTGTGGAGAGGTTGAAGAGCTGGGATTGGTTACTGTGGAGAGGTTGAAGAGCTGGGATTGGTTACTGTGGAGAGGTTGAAGAGCTGGGATTGGTTACTGTGGAGAGGTTGAAGAGCTGGGATTGGTTACTGTGGAGAGGTTGAAGAGCTGGGATTGGTTACTGTGGAGAGGTTGAAGAGCTGGGATTGGTTACTGTGGAGAGGTTGAAGAGCTGGGATTGGTTACTGTGGAGAGGTTGAAGAGCTGGGATTGGTTACTGTGGGGAGGTTGAAGAGCTGGGATTGGTTACTGTGGGGAGGTTGAAGAGCTGGGATTGGTTACTGTGGGGAGGTTGAAGAGCTGGGATTGGTTACTGTGGGGAGAAGACTCGAGGCAGAGATTATTCAAATATTGACCTGATAATATGTTTGAGACGGGCACAAACTCTAGAACCAAGGGAACTGGGCTCAGGCTGAGAAGAGAGGAGAAGCAAAGAGTGCATCATAGAATCAGACCCTTACAGCATAGAAGGAGGCCATTCGGCCCATTGTGCCTGTGCCGGGTCTTTGAACGAGCGATCCATTAGTCCCAACCCCCGCTCTTTCCCCAATGCCCAGCAAATGTCTCCTTTCCAAGTATTTATCCAATTCCCTTTTGAAAGTTATTATTAAATCTGCCTCCACCACCCTTTCATGCAGTGCATTCAAGATCACAACAATTCTTCTCATGTCGGCTCTGGTTCTTTTGCCAATTATTTTAACTCTATTTCCTCTGGTTACCGACCCTCCTGCTACTGGGAACAGTTTCTCCCTATCTACCCCATCAAAACCCCATCATTGACAAAAGGTATGATTGTACAAAGCTTTTGTCATTTAATCTCTCCTGCCTTCCACCTTATCACAGACCGTCCCTTTTGTTCTTTCCTCCCCTCCCCCCTTTCCCTGACTCTGCACTTGCTTAAAATCTGTTACATCTCTAACTTTTCTCAGTTCTAACGAAAGGTCATCGACCTGAAATGTTAACTGTTTCTCTCTCCACAGATGCTGCCTGACTTGCTGAGTACTTCCAGCATTTTCTGTTTTTAATTCAGATTTCCAGCATCCGCAGTATTTTGCTTTTGAAGTCAATGGCAATCAGGGTGAAAACTCTCCACTGGCTGGAGTCATACCCAGCACAAAGGAAAATGGTTGTGGTTGTCGTCGTACGTGTCTTCATACTGTTCCCTTTGGGGAACTGTATGAAGTGGTGGAAGGATTTCTGGCCGCGATTAACGCTCCTTCCGTGACCGTAACCATAACCATCTTCATACCAGCCATTAGGGTGGTTAGTCCTATGGCGGGAGGGTTTTACGGGTTCCCACAACCCATACGAGGGGGGGGCTACCCACACCCACAGACCCAAGTATCTCGCTGGATGTCAACCCAGAATTTAGAGCCGGAGCTTCGACTCCACTTGCCGGGACTGTCTGGAGCGGGGTTCGAAACCCTACGCCTTCTGGCCCAGCGGCGGGGATGCTACCGCTACGCCAAAGGCCCACTCCCGTTGTGGTTGTTGGAGGCCAATCATCTCAGTCCCAGGACATCACTGCTGGAGTTCCTTAGGGCTGTGTCCCAGGCCCAACCATCTTCAGCTGCTTCATCAATGACCTTCCCTCCAACATAAGGTCAGAAATGGGGATGTTCGCTGATGATTGCAGTGTTCAGTTCCATTTGCAACTCCTCAGATAATGAAGCAGTCCATGCTCGCATGCAGCGAGACCGTTACAACATTCAGGTTTGGGCTGATAAGTGGCAGGTAACATTCGCACCACACAAGTGCCAGGCAATGACCATCTCCAAAAAAATAAAGTCTAACCTCCTCCCCTTGACATTCAACATCATTACCATTGTTGAATCCCACACCATCAATATCCTGGGGGGTCACCATTGACCAGAAACTTAACTGGACCAGCCACATAAATACTGTGGCAACAAGAGCAGGTCTCACCTCCTGACTCCCCAAAGCCTTTCCACCATCTATAAGGCACAAGTCAGGAGTGTGATGGAATACTCTCCACTTGCCTGGATGAGTGCAGCTCCAACAACACTCAAGAAGCTCGACACCATCCAGGACAAAGCAGCCCACTTGATTGGCACCCCCTCTACCACCTTAAACATTCAATCCCTCCACCACCGGCGCACCGTGGCTGCAGTGTGTACCATCTACAAGATGCACTGCAGCAACTCGCCAAGGCTTCTTCAGCAGCACCTCCCAAACCCGCGACCTCCTCCACCTAGAAGGACAAGGGCAGCAGGCGCATGGGAACAGCACCACCTCCAAGTTCCCCTCCAAGTCACACACTATCCTGACTTCAGTGATGGATTGGGCTGTCTGGACATCGGGAGAATTCCCGGTGGGCCGGTGGGTATGTGGGTCAGTGGGCTGGTAGGAGCTACATGTAGGTTTCAATGTTTTACAACACAAGTACACTAGCACAACTCTCTACTTGAGCTGGCGTGGTTGAAAATTATCCAAGTAAGTTTAACTTTTATTACCGACTACAAACCATTGGCGAAACACATTGGTGGGTGAAGGATGCAGCACTGACTGAAATATCTGGTTCATTGGACAACCCGCAAAGTTCCATGTACATTGATGTGATTCTCTCCCTCAGCAAAAAAGCTCATCTGAATTGCGAGTAAAAGCTAGATCTCACAAAGATGCACTTCTAAAATATGAAATAATCATGACAGCATTCGTTTATCTATGGATCTTTAAATTAACAACACCTTTATCTAATTATCTGCAAGTAGTTGGGCTAGATCTGCTAAAAGCACATCAGTTGGTGATGGTACTCTGGTTCAGTTGGAAAAACTACAGCGGGACATTGAAGGGCTGAAAACTAGAGTTACATAAGAACATAAGAAATAGGAGCAGGAGTAGGACATTCAGGCCTGCTCCACCATTGAATAAAATTGTGGCTGATCTTCTACCTCATCTCCACTTTCCTGCACTATCCCTTGATTCCCTTAATATCCAAAAATCTATCGATCTCTGTCTTGAATATACTCAACGACTGAGCCTCCACAGCCCTCTGGGGTAGAGAATTCCAAAGATTCGCCACCCTCTGAGTGAAGAAATTTCTCCTCATCTCAGTCCTAAATGGCCGACCCCTTATTCTGAGACTGTGACCCCTGGTTCTAGACTCCCCAGCCAGGGGAAACATCCTCCCTGCATCTACCCAGTCAAGCCCTGTAAGAAGTTTATGACCGAGAAATTCGGTGGTGCCCCATTTGGGGCGCCAGTCTCGCCAGGGCACCGGAAGTACCGCCCCGGAAGGAGTCGCGAACGCCTGCCGGAAATTCAGTTTCAGCGCCCCAGACGGAAGCGCAGCGCTACTCGAGGCACCCCGCATCCCTCTTGGATGCTGCAACTGAAAATTGCAGCGCAACTTGCCGCAGCGCCACACGCTGTGGCACGGCGCGCTGCGGTGCTGCGGTACTGCGGGCCTTCCTCCCCTTCTTAAAGGGGAGGGGCCTGCTGCAGCGCGATCAGCAATCGCGAGTGCCGGCAAAAGAGCCCGGCACCGAGGAGAAGTGCCGGGCTCTTGGGACACAGCCGGCACAATGCGGGGGGGGCGGGTGGGCTCAGGAGGCCGGGGACGGCGGTGCGGAGAGGTGCTGACAGGCTGCCAGCAAAAAAAATGGCCGCCCCGCACCTCCGCGCCTCTACCGCCGCAGGTAGGCCCCCCTGAACCGGTCGCAAATTACGACCGGCGTTACAGCGGGGGGCGCTACCAAATTTGACGATCGGGGCGGTAGCAGGGCGCTGCGTGCACCGATGACGTCATCGGTGGCGGCGCAGCGCTACCGGCTAACGCCGCCATTAGCGCCCTGCTACATTTCGCAGGAGGCGTAGCCAGTGGTGCTAAACCCACTAAGTGCCCTCTTTGGGCGCTAACTGGTGGCGCAGCCCACTGAATTTCTAGCCCTATATGTTTCAATGAGATCACCTCTCGTTCTTCTAAATTCTAGGGAATATAGGCCCAGTCTCCTCAATCTCTCCTCATCGGACAGTTCCCCCATCTCAGGTCTGGTGAACCTTCATTGCACTCCCTCTAAGGCAAGTATGTCTTTCCTTAGGTCAGGAGACCAGAACGGTACACAATTATTGATTTTATTGATTGGGCAACAGATGAACTTGAGAAGTGAAGCCCACAAAAAAGTATTGTCATCCAGGAGTTCTTTCCAGAGAAGGGACTACAGAAGAGATACAGGATGCCTGGAGAAGCTGCATCTGAAGAACCAATGGTTGATGTTTTAAAACCTTTGAAGTCGGTGTGCATAACAGGATATTAAAAGTTTATTGAAAGTTTAAAAGCAAGATTTGAGAAAAATGGGGTGTTGTATAGGGACCTGGCCTGTTTGTGCCCTGTCGAGTTTGGAGAGATAAAGTCACCTGTGCCTCATGGCGCACTTCAAAAGCTGAGTGAGGCACTTGTGAAGTTTGATGAGCAAGTAACCAATCAGAGCTTGTAAGTTTGGCAAATAAATGGGACAAGCTGAAAAGTTCACTACCCGAGGAATACATCTTGAACAGCCAAGAGGAGAGTGTTGATAATACACAAGGCAGTTGAGGCCAATTCACTAAATATATTCAAGAAGGAGTTAGATATATTTCTTAAGGCTAAAGGGATCAAGGGATATGGGGAGAAAGCAGGGACAGGGTACTGAATTTGGATGATCAGCCATGATCTCATTAAATGGCGGAACAGGCTCGAGGGGCTGAATGGCCTACTCCTGCTCCTATCTTCTATGTTTCTATGACATTAGAATTATGGAAAATTGTGAGCTAGAGTACCATGAGAAACAGTCTGTGTGCAAACAGTGCCACAACTGTGCAGTGTGTGTTTACCTTACTCCGGAGCGCTACAACTTGTTCACTGAGGCATACACAAACATAGGTCTAGCGTACAAACACCTCCGAACACTTTTAACAACTCAGGTGGCATGTGAAAGAAGCTTTTCAACACTCAAATTTATCAAGAACAGTCTGAGGAGTACCCCGAGTGCTGACCATTGGGAAGCATTTCTTTTGATGGCCGTGGAGAAAGACCACCTACATTGTATAGACCCTGATGCAATCATTGATAATGTATCGTTAAAAAGTTCATTGTTACGCAAGGAGCTATATTGGCAATAACCTGACAATTGTATTGTTAGTATTTTCAGATAGAGTCCTACATCCTGATTTCCAGTTTGCTGTATGCGCATGGTGCTACTTTTGTTTTGAGTTGCTTTGTAAATAAGCAATACATTCAATTGTACAGCAAACAGTATTGAGAAATACATTTCATAAAACTATTGTAAAATCGTGACTTCTTTGTAATTTATTTAATTAACTGAATAAGTAAGACTAGGATTACTGAAGATGAGGTAATGGGATGGGCGACATAGGCTGCTTTCAGAATATATTCCAGGACCGTTTTAAATTCCCAATCCGCCCCAGCCTGACATGGAAATATATCGGCCGTTCCATCATCGTCGCTGGGTTAAAATCCTGGAACTCCCTCCCTAACAGCACTGTGGGAGTACCTTCACCACACGGACTGCAGCGATTCAAGGCAGCGGCTCACCACCACCTTCTCAAGGGCAACTAGGGATGGGCAATAAATGCTGGCCTTGCCAGCGACACCCACATCCCGTGATTTAACTTTTAAAAATCTTTGAAGGTGAAAGGACAAATTCAGAATGCTGTTAAAAAAGGCATGCAGGATCCTTTGCTTTATAAATAGAGGTGTGGAGTACAAAAGCAAGGAAGTTATACTAAACCTTTATAAATCACTGGTTAGGCCTCAGCTGAAGTATTGTGTATGATTCTGGGCACCACACTTTATGAAGGATGTCAAGGCTTTAGAGAGGGTGCAGAGGAGATTTACTAGAATGGTACCATGGATGAAAGAGCTCAGCGGTGTGGAGAGATTATAGAAGCTGAGATTGTTCTCCTTAGAGCAGAGAAGGTTAAGGGGAGATTTAATAGAGGTGTTCAAAAATCATGAGAGGTTTTGATAAGGAAAAACTGTTTCCAGTGGCAGAAGGGTTGGTAACCAGAGGACACAGATTTAAGATAATTGGCAAATGAACCAGCGGCGAGATGAGGAGAATTTTTTTTCACACAGCGAGTTGTTATGATCTGGAATGCACTGCTCGAAAGGATGGTGGAAGCAAATTCAATAGTAACTTTCTCAAGGGGATTGGATAAATACTTGATGGTCAAAAATTTCAGGGGTATGGGGAAAGGGCAGTGGAATGGGATGAATTGATTGGTGCTTTCAAAGTGCTTTTACAGGCACAATGGGCCGAATGGCCTCCTTCTGTGTTGTATCATTCTATGATTCTATGAATCTGAGCTGCTGCCAGATCCAAGTAAATCATTTCGATATTAATGGTAATTCTCTCATTCACAGCATTGAGTGCCATGTTCTCCCCCTCTCCCGTGTACCCCCTTTATGCTGCATGTTCTCCCCCTCTCCGTGTACCCTGTCTCGGTCCCGTGTTCCTCATTTTTTCTTGTTGTTAGTTTGTATCTGTGGTTGGGGATGATTCTTGTTGAGGTTGGGGTTGGGAGTGATGGTTGGGGATTGATTCTTGTTGAGGTTGGGGTTGGGAGTGATGGCTGGGGATCGAAGCTTGTTGAGGATGGGGTTGGGAGTGATGGTTGGGGATTGATTCTTGTTGAGGTTGGGGTTGGGAGTGATGGTTGGGGATTGATTCTTGTTGAGGTTGTGGTTGGGATCTTCCTTCTCAACCTGTCTGCAGCCTTTGACACGGTTGACCACTCCATCCTTCTCCAACGCATCTCCACCATTGTCCAGCTGGGTGGGACAGCACTCGCCTGGTTCCATTCTTATCTATCAAATCGTAGCCAGAAAATCACCTGCAATGGCTTCTCTTCCCACTTCCACATCGTTACCTCTGGTGTCCCCCAAGGATCTATCCTTGGCCCCCTCCTATTTCTCATCTACCTGCTGCCCCTTGGCGACATCATCCGAAAACACAGCGTCAGTTTCCACATGTACACTGACGACACCCAGCTCTACCTCACTACCACTTCTCTCGACCCCTCCACAGTTTCTAAATTGTCAGACTGCTTGTCCGACATCCAGTTCTGGATGAGCAGAAATTTTCTCCAGTTAAATATTGGGAAGACCGAAGCCATTGTTTTCGGTCCCCGCCACGAACTCCGTTCCCGAGCCACTGACTCCATCCCTCTCTCTAACATCTGTCTGAGGCTGAACCACACTGTTCGTAACCTTGGTGTCATATTTGACCCTGGAATGAGCTTCCGAACAAATATCCGCAGCATAACAAAGACCGCCTATTTCCACCTCCGTAACATCGCCCGTCTCCGCCCCTGCCTCAGCTCATCCGCTGCTGAAACTCTAATCCATGCCTTTGTTACCTCTAGACTGGACTATTCCAACACACCCCAGGCTGGCCTCCCACATTCTACCCTAATAAACTTGAGGTCATCCAAAACTCGGCTGCCCGTGTCCTAACTCGCACCTGATCCCATTCACGTTTCAGGTCTGTGACCCTTCACCAGAAGTTTGTCAGGCAGATGCTGCCTGACCTACTGAGTATTTCCAGCTAAAAGACGAAAGTAATGCTGAGTATTTAACGGAACTGCGCAAGCTATCGAAACACTGCCAGTTTGGAGTGGGACTAGCAGATACGTTAAGGGACAAGTTTGTGTGTGGGCTTCAAAGTGAAGGAACCCAGAAACGGCTTCTATCAGTAAAGGATCTTACGCTGGACAAGGCTTTCAGCATGGCAGTATCACACGAAGCAGCCGCAAGGGGCGCTGCAGAGATACAACGTAGACCGCAAGAATATGGCACCAATGAAATGTCATATGGAGCAGGGAAGTGTTATCGCTGCGGCAGAACAACACACGACCAGAAGGATTGTTGGTTCAAGGACCAAGTGTGCAGACAGTGTGGAAAAGCAGGACACATAGCAAGAGTCTGCAGGTCAGGGAAGAAAACCAACAGCAAGAAATCTCCACAGGAGAAGTACAAAAAGGTACATAAGGTGATGGACAGTAGTTCAGACGTTATTGATGAAGAGGGGTTACATAAGTCCCCTGAAAAGATTGAGGCAGTAGTCAAGGCTCCAGCACCGGAAAATGTGTCACAACTGAGGTCGTTCCTCGGGCTGGTGAACTATTACCATAAGTTCTTACCAAATTTGTCTACAGTACTACACCCACTGAACACCCTACTGCAAACAGGGGTACCATGGAAGTGGAATGACGAACGTAGACGAGCTTTCCAGAAGTGCAAAGAATTGATCACATCAAAAGAGGTGTTGGCCCATTTCAACCCAGCACTACCAATTCGTTTGGCATGTGATGCATCACCCTATGGTATTGGAGTGGTGCTGTCGCACAAATTCCCAGACGGGTTGGAGAGGCCAGTAGCCTTTGCGTCTCAGTCACTAACCTCAGCCGAGCACAACTACGCCCAGATTGACAGGGAGTCCATCAGCCTAGTATGGGGAGTAAAAAAATTCAACCACTATCTGCATGGCCAGAAGTTCACCTTGCTGACTGACCACCAACCACTTGTCTCCATCTTTAATCCAAAGAAGGGCATTCCGGTGATGACTGCACAACGGTTACAAAGATGGTCCTTTTTTCTAGGGGCGCACCAATATGAAATAGAATATAAAGGCACGAAACAGCATGGAAACGCTGATGGGCTATCACGCCTGCCACTGCCTACTGTGGAGGAAGCACCAGCAGTGGACCCTATCGAGATATTTTATTCGTCAATAATTGAACGATTGCCAGTAACGAACGCGGATATAGAGAAGGAGACCCGCAATGATCCGACGCTGTCTCGGGTATATGATTTGATGGTGAGGGGATGGCCAACACATGGCGACTCACTGTTGCCAGCATTCTCAGCCAGAAGAGAACAGCTGTCAGTATGCCAGGGGACAGTGATGTGTGGATCCCGAGTGGTAATTCCACCCAAGTTAAGGGAGAGAGTGCTAAATGAGCTTCACGAAGGTCATCTGGGAGGGGTGAAAATGAAAAGCCTTGCTAGGGCTTATGTGTGGTGGCTGGGGATCGATCAACAATTCGAGGACCTAACCAAGAGCTGCTCAGGATGCCAGAAGGTCCAAAATGCACCACCACATGCCCCTCTACACCCATGGGAGTGGCCCTCCTCTCCATGGCAACGGGTGCATATTGATTTTGCTGGTCCATTCATGGACTCAATGTTCTTAATAGCAGTGGATGCTCACTCGAAATGGCCTGAGGCGATCAAAATGTCCTCAACCACTACAGAGAAAACGATTGCAGTCCTACGGACCATATTTGCCAGGAACGGCTTGCCAGAGCAGATTTGCTCTGATAATGGACCACAGTTTGTGTCCAAAGAGTTTTGGAAATTTATGAGAAGGAATGGGGTAAGTCATTACACATCCGCCCCGTATCATCCAGCCACAAATGGATTGGCTGAGAGGTTCGTACAAACCTTTAAAAAGGCGATAAAGGCTATGTGCGATGATGAAATTCCACTACAGCATAAGGTGGACAATTTCCTGTTAGCCTACAGAAATGCGACACATGCAGTTACCAACCAGACCCCGGCCATGATGTTCTTTAACCGAAGGTTGAGATCTCGTCTGGATTTGCTCAGACCAAATGTGCGAAGAAATGTTGAGGATAAACAATTCCAGCACATCAATGAGAAACATAGAAGATAGGAGCAGGAGTAGGCCATTTGGCCCTTCGAGCCTGCTCCACCATTCAACGAGATCATGGCTGATCATCCAAACCCTAGCACTCGGTCCCTACACCGACAGCCATCCCACCCAAGCCCTATCCCCGTAACCCTGTAACCCCACGTATTTAATCCCGCCTAACACTAAGGGCCAATTTTTTATCATGGCCAATCAACCTAACCCGCACATCTTTGGACAAGGAGCTTCAATGTAGGACAGCCAGTCTTGGCCCGTGACTACCGAACAGAGAAATGGCAACCCGGAACGATATGCACACGACAGGGGCCATTAATGTACACAGTGGATGTCGGGGAGAACATTGTGAGACGCCACGTCGATCAGATCTTAGCGTCACAGGAACGAGTCAACCCCATGTCTCGCGTACCTGGGGATGAACCCGACATACCGGTAGCATCTACCTCAGAAACAGTAGCAGTGGAAACTGATGAACTAACCGACGAAAGGGGGCCAGAATCGCCTCCGCACCAAGAACAAGAACCTCAGGAAAGGCTCCATCCAGAAAGGATCAGGAAGCCGCCCCAAAGACTGAATCTATAAATGGACTATTTCTGTTTAATGTGCATGTTAAAGTGTTAATTGTTATTTGAATATTATGGGTACTGCTAATCTAAAAGGGGAGGAATTGTAGTGTATGTACCTTTAAGAGAGAACTACTTTTACAGCTCCTGTATACTGTCGTACCAGCAGTGACCACCCCTGTATATAAGCCTTGAGCATGCCTCTGTACCCCCAGTCTTGAGACTACCCTACTCCAGTAAACACCTGTTGATTGTTAAGTTACAGCCTCCGTGTAGTTATTGGAAAACATCATACTCTCAGAATCACGGATCCAACAGTAAGGGTGCAAAAAAATTTACAACAATGAGCAGAACTGTGAGCTTACACCTAGCAGGAAAGGATGAACAGGCTGGGTCTCTTTACTCTTGAAAGGAGAAGGCTGAGGGGCGACCTAGAGGTCTTTAAAATTATGATGTGGCAGAACCACTGAATGACTCTGGCTAACTGTATATAATTCTCTTTAACGATGTTCTAACACCAGCATAAACCTGTACCATTGTGTTAGGCATTACTGTGTTTTGTATATAGAGTTTGCATGTACGGGGCGTGGCCCCTTTAAGAGCGCGGGAAAACGCAGGCAAACGCGATGACGTCACGTCGCAAACCACGGGACTGCCCAGTCAGTCCTCGTGGCATCTCCTTTGAGTAAAGACCTGTTTGATTGATCTCTTGTGTCGATCTCCGTTATTCGTAGGAATTCGTTAATTCCTACAATGAAAGGTTTTGATAGAGTGGATACACAGAGAGAATGTTTCCACTTGTGGGGAAGAGGATAACTAGAGGCCGTCAATATAAGATAGTCACCAAGAAATCCAACAGGGAATTCAGAAGAAACCTCTTTACCCAGAGATGAAGAGGGCCGAGCGATTGCAGGTGATGTTTGAGTTTGTTAGACCAATTTAAATGAGTCTGGTGTGAATTCCATATTTCCATAGTTACAACCCACAGGATTTAAACAACACCGACTGAGTGATCCCCACCCTTCCTCAGATAGGGAGGTGATTTTCCACAACACGATTACTGATAGTCGGGAGGTTTACTGGACCCAGGGTTTGACTGATCCCTTTTAACACAGCCATTAGTTTCCAGAGGTGCTTAGTAACACCTGTGTCCCCCCAGTGTCTCCCCCGCAGTGTCTCCCCAGTGACGTCCTCGCAGTGTCTCCCCATTGTCCCCCCCAGTGTCCCCCCAGTGTCTCCCCAGTGTCCCCCCCGTGACCCCGCCAGTGTCTCCCCCAGTGTCCCCCCGTGTCTCCCCCAGTGTCTCCCCGTGTCTCCCCCAGTGTCTCCCCCAGTGTCCCCCCAGTGTCTCCCCAGTGCTATCCCCTAGTGTTCTCCCCCATTGTCCCCCCCAGTGTCCCCCCAGTGTCTCCCCAGTGTCCCCCCCGTGTCCCCGCCAGTGTCTCCCCCAGTGTCCCCCCCGTGTCTCCCCCAGTGTCCCCCCCGTGTCTCCCCCAGTGTCTCCCCCAGTGTCCCCCCAGTGTCTCCCCAGTGACCCCCCCGTGTCCCCGCCAGTGTCTCCCCCAGTGTCCCCCCCGTGTCTCCCCCAGTGTCCCCCCCGTGTCTCCCCCAGTGTCTCCCCCAGTGTCCCCCCAGTGTCTCCCCAGTGTCCCCACCGTGTCCCCGCCAGTGTCTCCCCCAGTGTCCCCCCCAGTGTCCCCCCAGTGTCTCCCCATTGTCCCCCCCAGTGTCCCCCCACCGTGTCCCCGCCAGTGTCTCCCCCAGTGTCCCCCCCGTGTCTCCCCCAGTGTCTCCCCCAGTGTCTCCCCAGTGCTATCCCCCAGTGTTCTCCCCCAGTGTTCCCCCCTCTGTCCCCCCCCAGTTTCTCCCCAGTGTCCCCCCTCTGTCCCCCCCAGTGTCTCCCCCAGTGTCCCCCCCAGTGTCCCCCCAGTGTCCCCCATCTGTCCCTCCCCAGTGTCCCCACCCAGTGTCCCCCCCCCAGTGTCCCCCCGTGTCTCCCCAGTGTCCCCCCTCAGTCCCTCCCCAGTGTCCCCCCCAGTGTCCCCCCAGTGTCACCCCCGCAGCGCCTCCCCAGTGTCCCCCCGTGTCTCCCCAGTGTCCCCCCAGTGTCCCCCCCAGTGTCCCCCAGTGTCCTCCCCAGTGTCCCCCCAGTGTTCCCCAGTGCCCCCCCTCTGTCCCTCCCCAGTGTCCCCCCTCTGTCCCCCCCCAGTGTCCCCTCCAGTGTCCCCCCCAGTGTCCCCCCCGTGTCCCCCCCAGTGTCCCCCCAGTGTCTCCCCAGTATTCTCCCCTAGTGTCCCCCCTCTGTCCCCCCCAGTGTCTCCCCCAGTGTCCCCCCCAGTGTCCCCCCAGTGTCTCCCCCAGTGTCCCCCCCGTGTCTCCCCCAGTGTCCCCCCCAGTGTCTCCCCAGTGCTATCCCCCAGTGTCCCCCCTCTGTCCCCCCCAGTGTCTCTCCCAGTGTCCCCCCCAGTGTCTCCCCCGTGTCTCCCCCAGTGTCCCCCCGTGTCTACCCAGTGTCCCCCGTGTCCCCCCTCTGTCCCCACCAGTGTCTCCCCCAGTGTCCCCCCGTGTCCCCCCCAGTGTCCTCCCCAGTGTCTCCCCCAGTGTCTCCCCCAGTGTCCCCCCGTGTCCCCCCCGTGTCACCCCAGTGTCTCCACAGTGTTCCCCCTCAGTGTCCCCCCTCTGTCCCCACCAGTGTCTCCCCCAGTGTCCCCCCCAGTGTCTCCCCCAGTGTCTCCCCAAGTGTCCCCCCCAGTGTCCCCCCCAGTGTCCCCCAGTGTCCTCCCCAGTGTCCCCCCACTCTCCCTCCCCAGTGTCCCCCCCAGTGTCCCCCCTCTGTCCCCCCCAGTGTCTCCCCCAGTGTCCCCCCCAGTGTCCCCCCGTGTCCCCCCCATGTCCCCCCCAGTGTCTCCCCAGTATTCTCCCCTAGTGTCCCCCCTCTGTCCCCCCCAGTGTCCCCCCAGTGTCTCCCCCAGTGTCCCCCAGTGTCTCCCCCAGTGTCCCCCCTCTGTCCCCCCCAGTGTCTCTCCCAGTGTCCCCCCCAGTGTCTCCCCCAGTGTCTCCCCCGTGTCCCCCCGTGTCTACCCAGTGTCCCCCGTGTCCCCCCCAGTGTCTCCCCCAGTGTCCCCCCCAGTGTCCCCCCCAGTGTCCTCCCCAGTGTCTCCCCCAGTGTCCCCCCCGTGTCCCCCCGTGTCACCCCAGTGTCACCCCAGTGTCTCCCCCAGTGTCCCCCCAGTGTCCCCCAGTGTCCTCCCCAGTGTCCCCCCAGTGTTCCCCCAGTGTCCCCCCTCTCTCCCTCCCCAGTGTCCCCCCTCTGTCCCCCCAGTGTCTCCCCCAGTGTCCCCCCTCTGTCCCCCCCAGTGTCCCCTCCAGTGTCCCCCCAGTGTCTCCCCAGTGTCCCCCCCAGTGTCCCCCCAGTGTCCCTCCGTGTCCCCCCCAGTGTCCCCCAGTGTCCCCCCCAGTGTCTCCCCAGTGTCCTCCCCTAGTGTCCCCCCCAGTGTCTCCCCCAGTGTCCCCCCAGTGTCCCCCCAGTGTCTCCCCCAGTGTCCCCCCCGTGTCTCCCCCAGTGTCCCCCCCAGTGTCTCCCCAGTGCTATCCCCCAGTGTCCCCCCTCTGTCCCCCCCAGTGTCTCTCCCAGTGTCCCCCCCAGTGTCTCCCCCAGTGTCCCCCCATGTCTACCCAGTGTCCCCCGTGTCCCCCCTCTGTCCCCCCCAGTGTCTCCCCCAGTGTCCCCCCCAGTGTCCCCCCCAGTGTCTCCCCCAGTGTCCCCCCCGTGTCCCCCCCCGTGTCACCCCAGTGTCTCCCCCAGTGTCCCCCCCAGTGTCTCCCCAGTGTTCCCCCTCAGTGTCCCCCCCTCTGTCCCCCCCAGTGTCTCCCCCAGGGTCCCCCCCAGTGTCCCCCCCAGTGTTCCCCCTCAGTGTCCCCCCCTCTGTCCCCCCCCAGTGTCTCCCCCAGTGTCTCCCCCAGTGTCTCCCCCAGTGTCACCCCAGTGTCCCCCCCAGTGTTCCCCCCCAGTGACCCCCCGTGTCCCCAGTGTGCCCTCCTGATCCTTCCCATTCTCTTACCATCATTGTCACTGTCTGCGTCGGGCCCAGGGTAAGATCGGCAACTGTTCCTACACAAAGGTACTTGAGGAACCCACGAGATGGCAGAGAAAGATCCCAGGAAATGCCCAGGTGTTGTGTTAGGATCTGCAAGGCTCAGACTGTGGGGGTGGGGGAGCTGTGGTCTGAACCCCCTAAATTGGCCCTCAACACCCTCATTTTCACTTTATGCCCATATTGTTGAGCTTAATGTCAGCTGTGGCTCAGTGGGCCGCACTCTCTCTCTCTCGGCTCTGAGTCCGAGGATCGTGGGTCCACAATCCCACTCCAGAGACTTGAGCCCATAATCTAGGCTGACACTCCAGTGCAGTGCTGAGGGAGTGCTGCACTGTCGGAGGTGCCGTCCTTCAGATGAGACGATAAACCGGGGCCCCGTCTGCTCTCCCAGGTGGACGTGAAAGATCCCACGGCACCAAGAGCAGGGGAGTTATCCCCGGTGTCCTGGCCAATATGTATCCCTCAATGAGCATCAATTAAAAAAAAATGATCTGGTCAGTATCACATTGCTGTTTGTGGGAGCTTGCTGTGCACAAATTTGTTGCTGCGTTTCCTACATTACAACAGTGACTCCACTTCAAAAGAGAAGGCTCGGGTGACCTGATCGAGGTCTTTAAGATTATGAAAGGGTTCGATAGGGTGAACGTAGAGAAGATGTTTCCACTTGTGGGCGAGACCAGATCGAGGGGCCATAAATATAAGATAAATCCAATGGGGAATTCAGAAGCAACTTCTTTACCCAGAGAGTGGTGAGAATGTGGAACCCGCTACCACAGGGAGTGGTTGAGGCGAATAGTATCGATGTATTTAAGAGGAAGCTGGACAAACACACGAGGGAGAAAGGAATAGAAGGATATGGTGATAGGGTGAGATGAAGAGGGGCGGGAGGAGGCTCGTGTGGAGCAGAAACACCAGCACGGACCAGTTGGGTCGAACGGCCTGTTTCTGTGCTGTAAATACTTTGTAATTCTATATAATTGTCTGTAAAACACTTTGGGACATCCTGAGGTTGTGAAAGGCGCTATAGAAATGCAAATCCTTTCTTTCTCTCATTGGTCAATTTTGTGTCAAACGGAATAAATGAGACTTTCTGACAGGTCAAAGGGCTCGATTTTCATCAGGCCGTGGCGGTGGGATTGGAGGTGTGTGGGGGGTTAAAATTGCAAAAACTGGCGGGCGGGCCCAACCCCGCCTCCATCCCGCCTCCAAGCAATTTTCATTAAATCGTGTCTACTGGTCCCGTCTCCGTCCCGCCTCCAAGAGGCAGGATAGGCCGTTAAGGCCCTTAACAAGGACTAAATTGCCTCTATTATCCCATTTTGAAAGGCCTTTGTGATTTTAACCCTTTGCCAACGTGAAGCACGCCTGCTCTGAAACACGACAGTGAAACCTGGCGGGAGCACAATTGGATAGCTGACTCAACCATTAAATAGGAGATTTGATCAGCCATCATTTGCAGGTGGCAGGACTTTGTTGTCTCAGGTCTGGGGGAACGTTTAGCAGGCATAACCACAGCTGTGGAAGTTTGGAGCCTGACACCCATTTCCAGTGTGACCTCCTGGGAAACCCCTCTCGCCATCTTGACTGAGCGCTTCCTCAACTGAGGCATATACCAGAAGCATACCAGCAGCGGCGGACCTGGGTGAGGTGGTGGCAGCAGAGGAGCGGCGGTGATATAAAGCAGCAGAGACCAGGAAGGCCCCACAGCAGCAGCGGACCTGGGTGAGGCGGCGGTGGCAGAGGAGCAGCGGTGATATAAAGCGGTGAGGCTCAGGTAGGCCCCACAGCAGCGGCGGACCTGGGTGAGGTGGTGGCAGCAGAGGAGCGGCGGTGATATAAAGCAGCAGAGACCAGGAAGGCCCCACAGCAGCAGCGGACCTGGGTGAGGCGGCGGTGGCAGAGGAGCAGCGGTGATATAAAGCGGTGAGGCTCAGGTAGGCCCCACAGCAGCGGCGGACCTGGGTGGGGCGGCGGCGGCAGAGGAGCGGCGGTGATAAAGGCGGCAGAGACCAGGTAGGCCCCACAGCAGTGGCGGACCTGGGTGAGGCGGCGGCGGCAGAGGATCGGTGGTGATATAAAGCGGCAGAGCGCAGGTAGGTTTACCAATCTCCGAGCTCAGAGGGAGGGAAAAAAGTAAAAAGTAATCGAAGTGTGACATCACCAGAAAGCAGGTAAGTGATTGGTTGGTGAGTATTTCTCTCTTTTTTAAACTTAAACTCTGTGGTTTATAGTTTCTCAGCTCTCTGTGGTGTAGCGGGGACTGTTTGTAAACCAAGGCCCTTAAATATATCATTTAACTGTAGTGTAATTGGTGGGATTGATTTGATTTAATTTATTTTGAATTAATTAAAGGGTGAGTCATGACAGGAGAGCTCGGCCCCGTGGTATGCTCCACCTGCGCTATGTGGGAACTCAGGGACACTTCCTGTGTCCCTGACGACCATGTGTGCAGGAAGTATATCCAGCTGCAGCTACTGGCAGACCGCATTGCGGTGCTGGAGCTGCGATTGGATACATACTGGACCATTCGCGATGCCGAGGACATCGTGGATATCACGTTTAAGCAGTTGGTCACACCACAGACAAAGGTTGCACAGGCAGAAAGGCAATGGGTGACCAACAGGCAGAGTAGTAGGCGCAGGCAGGTAGTGCAGGAGTCCCCTGTGGCCATCCCCCTCTCAAACAGATATACCACTTTGGATATTGTTGAGGGAGATGGCTTATCAGGGGAAGGCAGCAGCAGCCAACTTCCTGGCACCGTGGGTGGTTCTGCTGCACAGGACGGGAGGAAAACGAGTGGGAGAGCTATAGTGATAGGGGATTCTATTGTAAGGGGAATAGATAGGCGATTCTGCGGCCGCAAACGAGACTCCAGGATGGTGTGTTGCCTCCCTGGTGCAAGAGTCAAGGCTGTCTCAGAGCGGCTGCAGAACATTTTGGAAGGGGAGGGTGAACAGCCAGTTGTCGTGGTGCATATAGGTACCAACGATATAGGTAAAAACCGGGATGAGATCCTAAAAGCTGAATATAGGGAGTTAGGAGGTAAATTTAAAAATAGGACCTCAAAGGCAGTATTTCAGGGTTGTTACCAGTGTCACGTGCTAGTCAGAGTAGAAATAGAAGGATATTTCAGGTGAATACGTGGCTAGAGGAATGGTGCAAGGGGGAAGGATTCAAATTCCTGGGACATTGGAACCGGTTCTGGGGGAGATGGGACCAGTACAAAATGGACGGTTTGTACCTGGGCAGGGCCGGGACCGATGTCCTAGGGGAAGTGTTTGCTAATGCTCTGGGGGAGGGTTTAAACTAAAACGGCAGGGGGTTGGGATCCTGAGCGGGGAGACAGAGGAAAGGGAAACAAGGATAAAAGCAAAAGACAGGAAGGAGAAAAACAAAAGTGGCAGACAGAGAAATCAAGGGTTTAAATCAAACATGGCCACAGTAAATAATAATTCTAAAAGATCTAAGAGCGTTAAAAAACAAGCCTGAAGGCTTTGTGTCTTAATGCGAGGAGCATTCGTAATAAGGTGGATGAATTAGCTGCGCAAATAGAGGAAAACGAATATGATATGATTGGGATTACGGAAACATGGCTCCAGGGTGGCCAAGGCTGGGAACTCAACATCCAGGGGTGTTCAATATTCAGGAAAGATAAGCAAAAAGGAAAAGGAGGTGGAGTAGCATTGCTGGTTAAAGAGGGGATTAACACAATTGTAAGGAAGGATATTAGTTCTGATGATGTGGAATCTGTATGGGTAGAACTGAGAAATACCAAAGGGCAAAAAACGTTAGTGGGAGTGGTATATAGACCTCCAAACAGTAATGTGGAGGTCGGGGATGGCATTAAAAGGGAAATTAGAGAAGCGTGCAATAAGGGCACAGCAGTTATCATGGGTGACTTTAATCTACATATAGATTGGGCTAACCAAATTAGTAACAATACTGTGGAGGAGGAATTCCTGGAGTGTATACGGGATGGTTTCCTGGACCAATATGTCGAGGAACCAACTAGAGATCAGGCCATCTTAGACTAGGTATTATGTAATGAGAAAGGATTAATTAGCAATCTTGTTGTGCGAGGCCCCCTGGGTCGGACGGATCATAATATGATAGAATTCATCATTAAGAAGGAGAGTGAAGTAGTTGACTCAGAGACTAGGGTCCTGAATTTAAATAAAGGAAACTACGATGGTATGAGGCGCGAGTTGGTAGGATTGATTGGGGAATGTCACTCAAAGGGTTTAAAGGCGGATAGGCAATGGCAAACATTCAAAGATCATATGGATGAACTACAGAATTTGTTCATCCCAGTTTGGCATAAAATAAAACAAAAAAGGTGACTCAACCGTGGCTAACAAGAGAAATTAGGGATAGCATAAGATCCAAGGAGAGGACATTTCAATTGGCCAGAAAAAGCAGTAAACCTGAGGATTGGGAGCAGTTTAGAATTCAACAAAGGAGGACAAAGGGATTAATGAAGAGGGGGAAAATAGAGTATGAGAGTAAGCTTGCTGGGAACATAAAAACTGACTATAAAAGCTTTTATAGATATGTGAAGAGAAAAAGATTGGTGAAGTCAAGCATAGGTCCCTTGCAGTCAGAATCAGGAGAATTTATAATGGGGAACAAAGAAATGGCTGACCAATTAAATACATACTTTGGTTCTGTCTTCACAAAGGAGGACACAAATAACCTCCCAGAGATGTCGGGGAACATAGGGTCTAATGAAAGGGAGGAACTGATAGAAATCAGTATTTGTAAGGAAATGGTGTTAGAGAAATTGATGGGACTGAAGGCCGATAAATCCCCAGGGCCTGATAATCTACATCCTAGGGTACTTAAGGAAGTGGCCTTAGAAATAGTAGATGCATTGCTGGCCATCTTCCAAAATTCGATAGACTCTGGAACAATATCCATGGATTGGCGGGTAGCTAATGTTACCCCACTGTTCAAAAAAGGTGGTAGATAGAAAACGGGGAAATACAGATCGGTAAGCCTGACAACGGTAGTGGGGAAAATGCCAGAGTCCATTATAAAAGATGTAATAGCAGAGCACTTGGAAAGCAGTGACAGGATCGGACAAAGTCAACATGGATTTACAAAAGATAAATTGTGCTTGACTAATCTACTGGAATTTTTTGAGGATGTAACTGGTAAAATAGATAAGGGAGAAGCAGTGGATGTGGTGTATTTGGACTTTCAGAAGGCTTTCGATAAGGTCCCGCATAAGAGATTAGCGTGTAAAGTTAAGGCACATGGGATTGGGGGCAAGGTATTGACTTGGATAGAGAACTGGTTGGTAGACAGAAAGCAAAGAGTTGGAATAAACGGGTCTTTTTCCGAGTGGCAGGCAGTGACTAGTGGGGTACCGCAAGGATCGGTCCTAGGACCCCAGCTATTCACAATATATATTAATGATCTAGACAAGGGAACTAGATGTAATATCTCCAAATTTGCTGACGACAGAGAGCTGGGTGGGCGTGTGTGCTGTGAGGAGGATGCTGAGAAACTCCAGTATGAATTGGACAGGTTGGGTGATTGGGCAAAAGCATGGCAGGTGCAATATAACGTGGATAAATGCAAGGTTATCCACTTTGGTGGCAAAAACAAGAAGGCAGATTATTATCTGAATGGCAATAGATTAGGAGAAGGGGAAGTGCAACGAGACCTGGGCATCCTTGTGCACCAGTCGCTGAAGGTAAGCATGCAGGTGCAGCAGGCGGTTAAGAAGGCAAATGGTATGTTGGCCTCCGTATCGAGAGGGTTTGAGTACAGGAACAAGGATGTCTTGCTGCAGTTGTACAGGGCCTTGGTGAGACCACATCTTGAGTATAGTGTGCAGTTTTGGTCACTTTATCTGAGGAAGGATGTTCTTGCCATAGAGGGAGGGCAGCAAAGATTCACCAGGCTGATACCTTGGATGGCAGGAATGACGTATGAGGAGAGATTGGGTCGATTGGGCTGATACTCGCTGGAGTTTAGAAGAATGAGAGGGGATCTCATTGAAACTTATAAAATTCTAACAGGACTAGACAAACTAGATGTAGGAAGGATGTTCCCGATGGTCGGGGAGTCCAGAACCAGGGGTCACAGTCTAAGGATAAGGGGTAAGCCATTTAGGGCAGAAATGAGGAGGAATTTCTTCACCCAGAGAGTGGTGAACCTGTGGAATTCTCTACCACAGAAGGCAGTTGAGGCCAATTCATTAAACATATTCAAGAAGGAGTTGGATATATTTCTTAAGGCTAAAGGGATCAAGGGATATGGGGAGAAAGCAGGGACCGGGTACTGAAATTGGATTAACAACAGAAAAAGCTGGAAATACTCAGCAGGCCAGGCAGCATCCGTGGAGAGAGAAACAGAGTTAACGTTTCAGGTCTGGGACCCTTCGTCAGAACTGGGAAAAGCTGGAGATGTAACAGATATTAAGCAGGTGCAGAGACAGGGAGGGGGGGGGGGGCGGTTAGGAGGGGAGGAAGAAATAGAAAGAACATCCTGTACTTTTGTAAGAGGCAGGAAAGATAAAATGTTGCAAATGGGAATGGCAAAAATCATACTGCATGAAAAATGGGGGCAGGGATAATTATCTGAAATTGTTGAACTCAGTGTTGAGTCCGGCAGGCTGCAAAGTGCCCAATCGAAAGATGAGGTGCTGTTCCTCGAGCTTACGTTGAGCTTCATTGGAACAATGCAATAGCCCGAGGACAGAGAGATCAGAGTGGGAGTGAAGCGGTGAATTAAAGTGACAGGCGACCGGAAGCTCAGGATCACCCGTACGGACTGAACGAAGGTGTTCCGCAAAGCGGTCGCCCAATCTGCGTTTGGTCTCCCCAATGTAGAGGAGACCGCATCGTGAGCAGCGAATACAGTATATTAAATTGCAAGAAGTACACGTAAATCGCTGTTTAACCTGGAAGGGGTGTTTGGGGCCCTGGACAGTGGGAAGGGAGGAGGTAAAAGGGCATGTGTTGCATCTCCTGCGCTTGCACGGGAAGGTGCCAGGTAAAGGAGAAGGGCTGTTGGGGGTGATTGAGGAGTGGACCAGGGTGTCGCGGAGGAAGCGGTCCCTTCGGAATGCTGAAAGGGGAGGTGAGGGGAAGATGTGTTTGGTGGTGGGATCACGTTGGAGGTGGCGGAAATGGCGGAGGATGATCCGCTGAATGTGGAGGCTGGTGGGGTGAAAGGTGAGGACAAAGGGACCCCTATCGTGGTCCCGGGAGGGAGGGGCAGGGGTGAGAGCAGAAGTGCGGGAAATAGAATGGACACGGTCAAGGGCCGTGTCAACCACGGTAGAGGGGAATCCTCGGTTGAGGAAAAAGGAAGACATGTCGGAAGCACTAGTATGGAAGGTGGCATCGTCAGAACAGACGCGGCGGAGACAGAGAAACTGGGAGAATGGAATAGAGTCCTTACAGGAAGCGGGGTGGGAGGAAGTGTAGTCCAGGTAGCTGTGGGAGTCGGTGGGCTTGTAGTGGATGTTTGTTGAAAGCCGATCGCCAGAAATGGAGATGGAGAAGTCAAGGAAGGGAAGGGAAGAGTTGGAGATGGACCATGTGAAGGTGAGGGCAGGGTGGAAAGTGTTAGATCCGTGTATCTTAATGTTGTGTCCTTCAATAATCAGACAACATACTGCAGGGAACGATTCAACAGGTGTTTACTGAATGAGGGTTACTCTAGAACTAACTGTACAGATCACTACTCAGGGTTTATATACAGGTGTGGTCACTGCCGGTACTACAGTATACAGGAGCTGTAAAAAGTAGTTCTCTCCCTTATAGGTACATACATTACAATTCCTCCCCTTTTAGATTAACAGTACCATAACACTCATTTAACAATTAAATATCAAACTAATTACAATTAACACATGCAACATTAGCTGAAAATAGTCTATTTATAAATTCAGTCTTTGGGGAGGCTTCCTGATCCTTTCTGGATAGCGCCTTTCCCGAGTGTCTTGCTCTTGGTGCGGAGGCGATTCTGGCCCCCTGTCGTCGGTTGGTTCATCAGCTTCCGATGCTACTGTTTCTGGGGTAGATGCGACCTGTACGTCGGGTTCATCACCAGATACGTCTGGGGTTGACTTGTTCCTGTGACTCTAGGATCTGGTCAGCATGGCGTCTCACGATGCTCTCCCCAACGTCCACTGTGTACATTAGTGGGCCCTGCCGTGTGCATATCGTTCCTGGCTGCCATTTTTCTGTTCGGTAGTCGCGGGCCAAGACTGGTTGCCCTACATTGAAGCTCCTTGTTGGCTTCTCATGGATGTGCTGGAATTGCTTACTCTCAACACCTCTTCGTACGTTTGGTCTGAGCAAATCCAGGCGAGATCTTAACCTTCGGTTAAAGAACATCATGGCTGGGGCCTGGTTGGTGACTGCATGTGTCGCATTCCGGTAGGCGAACAGGAAATTGTCCACCTTGTGCTGCAGCGGAATGTTGTCATTGTACATAGCCTTTATTGCCTTCTTAAAGGTTTGTACGAACCTCTCAGCCAATCCATTTGTGGCTGGATGATACGGGGCGGATGTGTAATGCCTTACCCCATTCTTTTTCAAGAACCTCCAGAACTCTTCGGACACAAACTGTGGTCCGTTGTCGGAGCAAATCTGTTCTGGCAAGCCATTCCTGGCAAAAATGGTCCGTAGGACTGCAATAGTTTTCTCTGTGGTGGTGGAGGACATTTTGATGACCTCAGGCCATTTCGAGTGCGCATCCACGGCTATTAAAAACATTGAGTCCATGAATGGACCAGCAAAATCAATATGCACCCGTTGCCATGGAGATGAGGGCCACTCCCATGGGTGTAGAGGGGCCTGTGGTGGTGCATTTTGGACCTTCTGGCATCCTGAGCAGCTCTTTGTCAGGTCCTCGATTTGCTGATCGATCCCCGGCCACCACACATAAGCCCTAGCAAGGCTTTTCATTTTCACCCCTCCCAGATGACCTTCGTGAAGCTCATTGAGCACTCTCTCCCTTAACTTGGGTGGAATTACCACTCGGGATCCACACATCAAGGTCCCCTGGCATACTGACAGCTGTTCTCTTCTGGATGAGAATGCTGGCAACAGTGAGTCGCCATGTGCTGGCCATCCCTTCACCGTCAAACCATATACCCGAGACAGTGTCGGGTCATTTTGGGTCTCCTTCTCTATACCAGCGTTAGTTACTGGCAAGCATTCAATTACAGTCGAATGAAATATTTCGACAGGATCCACTGCTGGTGCTTCCTCCGCAGTAGGCAGTGGCAGGCGTGATAGCCCATCAGCGTTTCCATGCTGTTTCATGCCCTTATACTCGATTTCATATTGGTGCGCCCCTAGAAAAAGGGACCATCTTTGTAGCCGTTGTGCAGTCATCACCGGAACGCCCTTCTTTGGATTAAAGATGGAGACAAGTGGTTGGTGGTCATTCAGCAAGGTGAACTTCTGCCCGTGCAGATAGTGATTGAACTTTTTCACTCCGCACACTAGGCTGAGGGCCTCCCTGTCAATCTGGGCGTAGTTACGCTCGGCTGAGGTTAGTGATCGTGACGCAAAGGCTATTGGCCTCTCTGAGCCGTCCGAGAATTTGTGTGACAGCAGTAGGGTGACGCATCACATGCCAACCGAATTGGTAATGCTGGGTTGTAATGGGCCAATACCTCTTTCGATGTGATTAGTGTTTTGCTCTTCTGGAAAGCTCGCCTACATTCGTAACTCCACTTCCATGGCACCCCAGTTTGCAGTAGGGTGTTCAGTGGGTGTAGTATTGTAGACAAATTTGGCAAGAACTTATGGTAGTAGTTTACCAGCCCGAGGAACGACCTCAGTTGTGACACATTTTCCGGTGCTGGAGCCTTGACTACTGCCTCAATCTTCTCTGGGGACTTATGTGACCCCTCTTTATCGATAACGTGGCCACAATACGAGATCTGTTTTCTAAAAAACTCGCATTTGGGGCGGTTAGCTCGGAGCCCATATTCTTGCAATCTAGTGAGCACCTGCTCCAGGTTGGCAAGGTGATCACTGTCATTTTCGCCCGTGACCAGGATGTCGTCCAAATAACACTGGGTCCCTGGGATCCCTTGCAGGACTTGTTCCATTGCCCTCTGCCAAATAGCCGGAGCTGATGCTACCCTGAATACCAGCCAGTTGTATTGGTAGAGACCTTTATGGGTGTTGATTGTGAGGTATTTTTTTGATGCTTCTTCTACCTCCATTTGCAGATACGCCTGGGCCAGATCAATCTTAGTGAAGCGTTTCCCTCCAGATAGCGAGGCGAAAATATCTTCAATCCGCGGAAGTGGATATTGTACGGTGTGAAGGACCGGGTTCACTGTTACCTTAAAGTCCCCACAGATGCGAACCTTCCTTGGTTCCCCAGGCGTGCTGCTCAACGACTTTTTCATCACAGGGACGATGGGTGTAGCCCACTCGCTCCAGCCTACCTTGGACAGTACACCTGTGTTGTGTATGTACCTTTAAGAGAGAACTGTTTTACAGCTCCTGTATATTGTAGTACCGGCAGTGACCACACCTGTATATAAAGCCGGAGCAGGCTTCTGTACTTCAGTCTTGAGACTACTCTGCTCCAGTAACCTGTTGATTGTTAAGTTACAGCCTCCGTGTAGTTCTTGGGGAAACATCCTATTTAAAGAATCACGGATCTAACAGTGGCGACTGTTGTGTATGTACCTTTAAGGGAATAACTGGTCTTAGACTGCAGTACCAGCAGTGACCACCCCCGTATAAAAGGCCCTAGCAGGCTTCTGTAGTTTCAGTTTCAAGCTGCCTCCTGTTCAGTAAAGTACCTGTTAAACTGTTCTCCCGAAGTCCGTGTATTATTGAGGTGCGGACTTTACAGTGGCGACGAGTAAGTTCGAACTCACCTGCAGTGTGGCATCATCTCACGGGGATCTCGCCTGAAAGGAAGGTCCTGGAAGGTCGTAGTCTGAGCAACGGGCGTCGACCGAGGGCAACCGCCCAAAGAATCCATCGGTGTTTGGAGAATTGCGGGAGAGACTGTGGTTCCAGCGAATTGTGCTGGTAGCAGGTAGTGCGCTGACCCTTCCGAACTGCGGCGGGCTCAAGCTCGATCGAGCGGCTCTACAAATCGGGCCGCGCAGCGTCGCTGGGAAAAGAAAACAAGAGAGAGAGGGTGGAGCGCACAGGGCGCGGTCGGTGCTCAAGAACAGGACAGCGGAGAGAAACTAACCGGGGGGGGGAAGGAAAGCGAGATGCGCCGAAGCTGCGGGTCGTCGCCATTACCCCGTAGAACGCTAGGAGCAGCGTGGCAGTAAGGGGAAGAAGCAAAAGCGCGGGAGGCGCCATTTTATCCCATTGGAGAAGAAGCAAAAGCGCGGGAGGCGCCATTTTATTCCATTGGGGAAGAAGCAAAAGCGTGGGAGGCGCCATTTTAAATCACCCAAGATGCCGAAAAGTGGCAGTATCACTGCTTTCGACAACGAGGTAGAAGACTGGACCACGTATGTGGAAAGAATTGAAGTGTACTGCAAGGCAAATGAGGTGGCTGATGGAAAGAGGGTGTCGGTATTATTAAATCTGATGGGTGCGAGTACGTACGGCCTATTGCGGAATTTAATTACCCCAGCTAAACCAATGGAGAAAAGTTTTGAGGAGATTGTTCATATCTTACAGGAACACCTAATCCCTACACCACTGCTGATAGCAGAAAGATTCCAGTTCCATAAAAGAAACCAGCACAAAGATGAGAGCAATGCTGACTATCTTACGGAACTACGCAAGTTATCGAAGCACTGCCAGTTAGGAGCAGGACTGGCAGACACCTTACGGGATAAGTTTGTCTGCGGGCTCCAGAGTGAAGGAACCCAGAAACGACTACTTTCAAAAAAGGACCTGACGCTAGAACAGGCTTTCAGCGTGGCAGTATCCTACGAAGCAGCAGCACGGGGAGCTGCGGAAATACAACAGAAACCACAAGAATACAGCGCTAACAAAATGGCGTATGGAGCCGAAAAGTGCTATTGCTGCGGCAGAACAACCCATGAGCAGAAGGATTGCTGGTTTAAAGACAAAATATGCAGGCAATGCGGGAAAATGGGACATATAGCAAGAGTCTGCAGGTCGGGAAAGAAGACCAACACGACAAGAACTACTAAGGAACAGTACAGGAAAGTAAAGAAACTGACAGATAGTAGTTCAGAAGATCAGGAGAGTGATAAGGACTCCGGGAGCAGGCGACTAAGTTGTTTAAAGTTACACAACGTGATCGCAAAAGAAGATCACCGAACCATTTGGGTCACCCTCATGATAGCAGGGTCCCCAGTGAAGATGGAATTGGACACAGGATCAGCCCTAACTGTCATGAATCGATGAGACTATGAGCGGCTATTCTCACACATACCCTTAAAGGACACGTCCATTGTATTGAAGACATACACGGGGCAAAAGGTCTTCCCCAGAGGAAAAATAAGGGTGCCAGTTGAATATAACAGAAAGGAAACACAGAAACTATACATGTATATACTACGAGATGGAGGACCACCATTATTGGGACGTGAATGGATCTGAAAACTACAATTGGATTGGCATTCCATTCTGGCACTAACTGTGACTGACAAAAAAGATGATGACGTCGCACCTGGACGTCTGTCACAAATTCTATCTGACGCGGAAGAGGTGTTCCAACAAGGACTTGGGACTCTAAAAGGAGTAAAGGCAACCATAAAGATTGAGGATAACGCAATCCCAAAATTTTTCAAGGCCAGACCGGTGCCATACGCGATACGCCCAGCTGTGGAAGCTGAACTGGAGAGTCTGGAGCGTTCGGGGGTGCTGTCTAAGGTGGACTGGAGCGAGTGGGCCACACCCATCATTCCTGTATTGAAGAAAGCATTGAGCAGCATGCCTGGGGAGCCAAGCAAGGTTCGCATCTGTGGGGACTTCAAGGTGACTGTGAACCCAGTCCTGCACACAGTACAGTATCCGCTTCCGCGGATAGAAGATATTTTCGCCTCACTATCTGGAGGGAAATGTTTTACAAAGATTGACCTGGCTCAAGCGTATCTACAAATGGAGGTGGAAGAAGCATCTAGGAAATACCTCATGATAAACACTCACAAATGCCTTTACCAGTACAATCGACTGGTATTTGGCGTAGCATCGGCCCCGACTATGTGGCAGAGGGCAATGGAACAAGTCCTGCAAGGGATCCCAGGGACCCAGTGTTATTTGGATGACATCCTGGTTACGGGCGAAAATGACAATGAACACCTTGCCAACCTGGAACAGGTGCTCATGAGATTGCAGGAATATGGGCTACGAGCCAACCACCCCAAATGCGAGTTCTTCAGGAGACAAATCTCGTATTGTGGCTACATGATTGATGAGGAAGGGTTGCATAAGTCGCCGGACAAGATTGAGGCTGTAGTCAAGGCTCCAGCACCAGAAAATGTGTCGCAACTGAGGTCGTTCCTCGGGTTGGTGAACTACTACCATAAGTTCTTGCCGAATTTATCTACAATTCTGCACCCACTGAACGCCCTCCTTCAAACTGGTGTAACATGGAAATGGAGTGATGAGTGCCTTTCAGGAATGTAAATGCCAAATCACTTCAAAAGAAGTATTGGCCCACTACAACCCAACACTACCGATTCGGTTGGCATGTGATGCGTCACCGTACGGCATTGGAGCGATGCTGTCACACAAATTCCGTGACGGTTCAGAGAGGCCAATAGCCTTTGCATCGCGCTCGCTAACCTCAGCCGAGCGTAACTATGCCCAGATTGACAGGGAGGCCCTCAGCCTGGTGTGGGGGGTGAAGAAGTTCAATCACTATCTGCATGGGCAGAAATTCACCCTACTGACTGATCATCAACCCCTGGTCTCAATTTTTAACCCAAAGAAGGGCGTTCCGGTGATGATGGCGCAACGGCTGCAAAGATGGTCACTTTTTCTAGGGGCACATCAGTATGACATAGAGTACACAAGTACGAAACAAAATGGAAACGCTGATGGGCTGTCGCGCCTACCATTGCCTACAGCGGAAGAAGCACCTGCAGTGGACCCTGTGGAGATATTCCATGTGACCATAGTCGAATGTTTGCCTGTTACAAATGCAAGTATTGAGAAGGAAACCCGAAATGACCCGACACTCTCTCGGGTCTATGATTTGACGGTGAAGGGATGGCCAGCATATGGCAACTCACTGTTGCCAGCATTCTCGCCAAGGAGGGAACAGCTGTCAGTGTGCCGGGGAACCTTGATGTGTGGATCCCGAGTGGTAATTCCACCCAAGTTGAGAGATAGAGTACTCAATGAGCTTCACGAGGGTCATCTGGGAGGGGTAAAAATGAAGAGCCTAGCCAGGGCGTTTGTGTGGTGGCCGGGAATCGATAAAGAAATCAAGGATATGATCAAGAGATGCACAGGATGCCAGAAGGTCCAAAACGCTCCACCACAGGCCCCGCTACATCCATGGGAGTGGCCCTCATCTCCATGGCAACGGGTACACATTGATTTCGCTGGTCCATTTATGGACTCAATGTTTCTAATCGCTGTGGACGCCCATTCGAAATGGCCAGAGGTCATTAAAATGTCCTCCACCACCACGGAGAAAACTATTGCAGTCCTAAGGACCATCTTCGCCAGGAATGGGTTGCCAGAACAGATCTGTTCCGACAATGGCCCATAGTTTGTGTCTGAGGATTTCCGGAGGTTCCTGAAGAATAATGGGGTGAAACATTACACATCTGCCCCATATCATCCAGCCACAAATGGATTGGCCTTTAAAAAGGCCATAAAGGCAATGTATAATGACGACATACCACTGCAACACAAGGTGGATAACTTCCTGTTTGCTTACCGGAATGCGACACATGCAGTAACCAACCAAACTCCAGCCGTACTGTTTTTTAACTGGAGACTAAGATGTCACTTGGATTTGCTCAAACCAAACATAAGACGAGATGTTGAGGATAAGCAGTTCCAGCACATAAATGAGAAGCCAACCAGGAGCTTCAAGATAGGGCAACCAGTCTTGGCTCGCGACTACCGAACAGAAAAATGGCAGCCAGGCACGATATGCACACAGCAGGGACCACTAATGTACACAGCGGACGTTGGAGAGAGCATCATGAGATGCCATGCTGACCAGATTCTAGAGTCACAGGAACAAGCCAACCCTGTACCACAAGCATGTGCACCTGGTGATGAACCCGAAGCACAAATTGTGTCTACCTCAGAAGCAATGGTATTGGAAGCTGACGAACCAACCAATGACAATGAGCCAGAATTGACTCCACCGCCAGAACAGGATACTCGAGAAAGGCACTATCCAGACAGGATCAGGAAGCCTCCTCAAAGACTGAACTTATAAATGACTATTTCAGTTGATGTATATATTACTGAGAAAATTGTAATTGTAATTAGTTATTATTTAGTTGTTAAATGAATGTTATGTACTGTTTATCTAAAAGGGGAGGAATTGTTGTGTATGTACCTTTAAGGGAATAACTGGTCTTAGACTGCAGTACCGGCAGTGACCACCCCTCTATAAAAGGCCCTAGCAGGCTTCTGTAGTTTCAGTTTCAAGCTGCCTCTTGTTCAGTAAAGTACCTGTTAAACTGTTCTCCCGAAGTCCGTATATTATTGAGGCGCGGACTTTACAGCGACGAGTGTCGATTCGAATCTACCTGCAACTCTGCATTTCCCTTCGAGGATTCGCTCCGGGAGAGCGGTGGAAGAAAGTCGAGGCCAGAAACACGGGCGTCGACCACGAGCAACCGCCCAGTCGTCCGGCAGAGAGTGAACATTGCAGGGGAGGCTGTGGAGAGCCAGGCTTGGTTCCCCAGCCACGACGATCAGCAACAGACTGACGACAGGTACAGCGCAGACCCTTCCCGGACAGCGGCGGCTGGGGCGGACCGACGGCAGAGAAAAAGCCAAGCAGCGTCGACGGGGTAAGATAGAGGGTGAAGCGCACAGGGTGCAGCCGGGGGTTGAAAACTGAGCGGCATCGAGGAAAAACAAAACGGAGAGAGAGAGGGTAAAGCAGCAGCCGGGTTCAGGACCGAGCGGTGGAAACGGGAAAGGCACATGGAAAAAAAAATGCGCAGAGCACAGCCAGGGCTCAAGGGCTGAACAGTGTCTGCGGGGAGAAGAAGGGAGAGCGCGGGAGACGCCATTGAGCCACGGAGAAGAAGGAAGAGCGCGGGAGACGCCATTTTTAGAAGCCGCAGCGGAGAAGAAGGCACGGGAGACGCCATTTTGTGCCAGCGGAGAAGAAGGGAAAGCGTGGGAGACGCCATTTTTGACAGTTAAATCACACCCAGGGATGCCAAAGAGTGGCAGTATCTCTAGGTTCGACAATGAAGTCGAAGATTGGGCGACATATGTGAAACGTATTGAGGTGTACTGTAGGGCGAATGAAGTGCCAGATGCTAGGAAAGCACTGGTTTTGTTAAATTCCATGGGTGCAAAAACTTATGGGTTACTGCGAAACCTAATAACCCCAGAGAAGCCTGTGAATAAGAATTTCGAAAGCATAGTAGAAATCCTACAGGACCACTTAAACCCCACACCGCTGCTGATAGCAGAATGATTTAAGTTCCATAAAAGGAACCAACACAAAGACGAAAGCAATGCTGAGTACTTAACGGAACTGCGCAAGCTATCAAAACACTGCCAGTTTGGAGTGGGACTAGCAGATACGTTAAGGGACAAGTTTGTGTGTGGGCTTCAAAGTGAAGGAACCCAGAAACGGCTTCTATCAGAAAAGGATCTTACGCTGGACAAGGCTTTCAGTATGGCAGTATCACATGAAGCAGCCGCAAGGGGTGCTGCAGAGATACAACGGAGACCGCAAGAATATGGCACCAATGAAATGTCCTATGGAACAGGGAAGTGCTATCGCTGCGGCGGAACAACACATGACCCGAAGGATTGTTGGTTCAAGGACCAAGTGTGCAGACAGTGTGGAAAAGCAGGACACATAGCAAGAGTCTGCAGGTCTGGGAAGAAAACCAACAGCAAGGAATCTCCACAGGAGAAGTACAAAAAGGTACATAAGGTGATGGACGGTAGTTCAGATGAACAGAAAAGTGACACAGACTCCGGAAGCAAGGAGCTGGGTTGGCTGAAACTACATAAGGTAACCAAAATGGAGGATCACCAGACTATCTGGGTTACACTCAAGATAGACGGAGTCCAAGTGAAAATGGAATTGGACACAGGATCAGCCCTAACAGTCATAAACCAAAGGGACTACAAGCGGCTATTTTCACATATGCCCTTGAAAGCTACAGAGATTGTCTTGAAGACATACACGGGGCAAAAAGTCTACCCCAAAGGAAAAATAAGGGTGAAAGTGATATACAAAGGCCAGGAAATACCTAAAATGGACTTACATGTATTGCCAGATGGAGGAGCACCACTGCTAGGACGTGAATGGATCCGGAAGATACAATTAGATTGGCATTCCATACAGGCACTGAAGGTTGAGGCCAAAAAGGATGACGACGTCACACCTTGACGACTGTCAAAAATGCTAACTGACGCACAAGAAGTGTTCCAGGAGGGACTAGGAACACTAAAAGGCTCCAGCACCGGAAAATGTGTCACAACTGAGGTCGTTCCTCGGGCTGGTAAACTATTACCATAAGTTCTTACCAAATTTGTCTACAGTATTACACCCACTGAACACCCTACTGCAAACAGGGGTGCCATGGAAGTGGAATGACGAACGTAGATGAGCTTTCCAGAAGTGTAAAGAATTGATCACATCAAAAGAGGTATTGGCCCATTTCAACCCAGCACTACCAATTCATTTGGCATGTGATGCATCACCCTATGGTATTGGAGCGGTGCTGTCGCACAATTTCCCAGACGAGTTGGAGAGGCCAGTAGCCTTTGCGTCTCGGTCACTAACCTCAGCCGAGCGCAACTACGCCCAGATTGACAGGGAGGCCCTCAGCCTAGTATGGGGAGTAAAAAAATTCAACCACTATCTGCATGGGCAGAAGTTCACCTTGCTGACTGACCACCAACCACTTGTCTCCATCTTTAATCCTAAGAGGGGCGTTCCAGTGATGACTGCACAGCGGTTACAAAGATGGTCCCTGTTTCTAGGGGCGAATCAATATGAAATAGAATATAAAGGCACGAAACAGCATGGAAACGCTGATGGGCTATCACGCCTGCCACTGCCTACTGTGGAGGAAGCACCAGCAGTGGACCCTATCGAGATATTTTATTCGTCAATAATTGAACGATTGCCATTAACGAACGCGGATATAGAGAAGGAGACCCGCAATGATCCGACACTGTCTCGGGTATATGATTTGATGGTGAGGGGATGGCCAACACATGGCGACTCACTGTTGCCAGCATTCTCATCCAGAAGAGAACAGCTGTCAGTATGCCAGGGGACAGTGATGTGTGGATCCCGAGTGCTGATTCCACCCAAGTTAAGGGAGAGAGTGCTAAATGAGCTTCATGAAGGTCATCTGGGAGGGGTGAAAATGAAAAGCCTTGCTAGGGCTTATGTGTGGTGGCTGGGGATCGATCAACAAATCGAGGATCTAACCAAGAGCTGCTCAGGATGCCAGAAGGTCCAAAATGCACCACCACATGCCCCTCTACACCCATGGGAGTGGCCCTCCTCTCCATGGCAACGGTTGCATATTGATTTTGCTGGTCCATTCATGGACTCAATGTTCTTAATAGCAGTGGATGCTCACTCGAAATGGCCTGAGGTGATAAAAATGTCCTCAACCACTATAGAGAAAACGATTGCAGTTCTACGGACCATATTTGCCAGGAACGGCTTGCCAGAGCAGATTTGCTCTGATAATGGACCATAGTTTGTGTCCGAAGAGTTTTGAAAATTTATGAGAAGGAATGGGGTAAGGCATTACACATTCGCCCCGTATCATCCAGCCACAAATGGATTGGCTGAAAGGTTCGTACAAACCTTTAAAAAGGCGATAAAGGCCTTGTGCGATGATGAAATTCCACTACAGCATAAGGCGGACAATTTCCTATTAGCCTACAGAAATGCGACACATGCAGTTACCAACCAGACCCCGGCCATGATGTTCTTTAACCGAAGGTTGAGATCTCGTCTGGGTTTGCTCAGACCCAATGTGCGAAGAAATGTTGAGGATAAACAATTCCAGCACATCAATGAGAAGCTGACAAGGAGCTTCAATGTAGGGCAACCAGTCTTGGCCCCAGTAGTCACCTAACAGAGAAATGGCAACCCGGAACGATATGCACAAGGCAGGGGCCATTAATGTACACAGTGGATGTCCGGGAGAACATTGTGAGACGCCACGTCGATCAGATCTTAGCGTCACAGGAATGAGTCAACCCCATGTCTCGAGTACCTGGGGATGAACCCGACATACCGGTAGCATCTACCTCCGAACAAGTAGCCGTGGAAACCGATGAACTAACCGACAAAAAGGGGCCAGAATCGCCTCCGCACCAAGAACAAGAACCTCAGGAAAGGCGCTATCCCGAAAGGATCAGGAAGCCGCCCCAAAGACTGAATCTATAAATGGACTATTTTCAGTTAAAAATGTTAAAAATGTTAATTGTTAAATGAATGCTTTGGTACTGTTAATCTAAAAGGGGAGGAATTGTTGTGTATGTACCTTTAAGAGAGAACTGTTTTACAGCTCCTGTAGTACCGGCAGTGACCACACCTGTATATAAAGCCGGAGCAGGCTTCTGTACTTCAGTCTTGAGACGACTCTACTCCACTAAATACCTGTTGATTGTTAAGTTACGGCATCCGTGTAGTTCTTGGGGAAACAACCTATTTACAGAATCACGGATCTAACAACCTGAACGTTTCAGACTCTCCAGCTCTGCTTCGACGGCTGGGCGGATCGCATAAGGTCTGGCCTTAAAAAATTTTGGGCTTGCGTTTTCTTCAATTTTAATCATCGCTGTCATGCCTTTTAGTGTTCCGAGTCCTTACTGGAACACTTCTTTCGCGTCAGTTAGGATCTTTGACAGTCGCCCAGGTGTGACGTCGTCATCCTTTTTGTCAGCCACAGTCAGTGCCTGTATGGAATGCCAATCTAGCTGTATCTTCCGGATCCATTCACGTCCTAGTAGTGGTGGTCCTCCATCTGGCAATACATATAGGTCCATTTTTGGTATTTCCTTGCCGTTATATATAACGTTCACCCTTATTTTTCCTTTGGGGTAGATTTTTTGCCCCGTGTACGTCTTCAAGACAATCTTTGTATCTCTCAAGGGTATATGTGAGAATAGCCGCTTGTAGTCCCTTCGGTTTATGACTGTTAGGGATGATCCTGTGTCCAATTCCATTTTTCCTTGGACTCCTGCTATCTTGAGCGTGACCCAGATAGTTTGGTGATCCTCCATTTTGATCACATTAAGTAGTTTCAGACAACCCAGCTCCTTGCTTCCGGAGTCTGTATCACTCTTCTGTTCGTCTGAACGACTCTCCGTCACCTTATGTACCTTCTTGTACTTCTCCTGTGGAGATTTCTTGCTGCTGGTTTTCTTTCCCGACCTGCAGACTCTTGCTATGTGTCCTACTTTTCCACACTGTCTGCACACTTTGTCCTTGAACCAGCAATCGTCATGGTCGTGTGTTGTTCTGCCGCAGCGATAGCACTTCACTGTTCTGTATGACATTTAATTTGTGCCATATTCTTGCGGTCTCCGTTGTACCTCTGCAGCGCCCCGTGCTGCTGCTTCGTGTGATACTGCAATGCTGAAAGCCTTGTCCAGCGTAAGATCCTTTTCTGATAGAAGCCGTTTCTGGGTTCCTTCACTTTGAAGCCCACACACAAACTTGTCCCTTAAAGTATCTGCTAGTCCCGTTCCAAACTGGCAGTGTTTCGATAGCTTGCGCAGTTCCGTTAAATACTCAGCATTACTTTCATCTTTATGCTGGTTCCTTTTGTGAAACTTAAATCTTTCTGCTATCAGCAGCGGTGTGGGGTTTAAGTGGTCCTGTAGGATTGACACTATGTTTTCAAAATCCTTTTCTACTGGCTTCTCTGGGGTTACTAGGTTTTGTAGTAAGCCATACGTTTTTGCACCCATTGAATTCAACAATACCAGCGCTTTCTTGTCATCTGGCACTTCATTCGCCTTGCAGTATACTTCTATGCGTTCGACATATGTTGTCCAATCTTCGACTTCATTGTTGAACGCTGTGATACTGCCACTCTTCGGCATTTTTGGGTGTGGTTAGACTGGCTTAAAATGGCGTCTCCCGCGCTTTCCTTTCTTCCCCGCTGCGGCTTAAAATGGCGTCTCCCGCGCTGCTGCCAACGCCTCTCTCGGCGGTCCTCGTGGCAAATGGCAACGCCCTGTGGGTTTCGTGCGCTGCTCCTGCTCTGCTGCCAACGCCGCTCTCTGCGGTCCTCGTGGCAATGGAAGCGCCTCGCATTTTCCTACACGCCTCTCTCCCCCGTTGACGCTGCTCGGCCCTTGAACACCGGCTGCGCTCTGCTCTCTCTCGTCTCTCTCCCCCGTTGACGCTGCTTGGTCCTGAACACCGGCTGCGCCCTGTGCGCTCTGCCCTCTCTCTCTCCCCCGTCGACGCTGCTCAGCCTTTTTCTGTGCCGATCGGTCGGGCTCTAGCCCACCGCTGTCCGGGAAGGGTCTGCGCAGTACCTGTTGCCAGCCCGTTTCGCTGGACCACCGTGACTGGAAAGCCAAGCCTGGCTCTCGACAGCCTCCCCTGCGATGCTCAAATCTCCGCTGGATGACTGGGCGGTTGCCCGTGGTCGACGCCCGTGCTTCTGGACTCGACCTTCTTCCACTGTTCTCCAGGAGCGAATCCCTGGGAGGTGATGCAGAGTTGCAGGTAGGTTCGAATCTGCCACGTCGCCAATGTTAGATCCGTGTATCTTAATGTTGTGTCCTTCAATAATCAGACAACAGACTGCAGGGAACGATTCAACAGGTGTTTACTGAATGAGGGTTACTCTAGAACTAACTATACAGATCACTACTCAGGGTTTATATACAGGTGTGGTCACTGCCGGTACTACAGTATACAGGAGCTGTAAAAAGTAGTTCTCTCCCTTAAAGGTACATACATTACAGAAAGTGGAAGTAAAGTGAATGAACCTATCCAGTTCAGGGCGAGAGCAGGAAACGGCACCAATACAGTCATCGATGTACCGGAAAAAGAGGTGAGGGAGGGGACCTGAGTAGGACAAAGAATGTTCCACATATCCCATGAACAGGCAGGCATAGCTAGGGCCCATGCGGGTTCCCATAGCAACACCTTTAATTTGGAGAAAGTGAGTGGAGTCAAAGGAGAAGTTGTTCAATGTGAGAACAAGTTCAGCCAGGCGGAGGAGGGTGGTGGTGGATGGGGCCTGGTTGGGCCTCTGTTCAAGGAAGAAGCGGAGCGCCCGAAGGCCGTCCTGGTGGGGGATGGAGGTGTAGAGGGATTGGACGTCCATGGTGAAAAGGAGACGGTTGGGGCCAGGAAACTGTTAAAGTGACGGAGGGCGTCGGAAGAGTCGCGGATGTAAATGGGAAGAGACTGGACAAGGGGAGAAAAAATAGAGTTGAGATAGGAAGAGATAAGTTCCGTGGGGCAAGAACAGGCTGAAACGATGGGTCTACCAGGGCAGTCCTGTTTGTGGATCTTGGGAAGGAGGTAGAAGCGGGCTGTGCGGGGTTGGGGGACTATGAAGTTGGCGGCCATGGAGGGAAGATCTCCAGAGGAGATGAGGTCAGTGACACACTTGGAAACAATGGCTTGATGTTTGCTAGTGGGGTCATGGTCCAGGCGGAGGTAGGAGGAGGTGTTGGAGAGTTGGCGTTCAGCTTCCGCACGGTAGAGGTCGGTTCGCCAAACAACAACAGCACCACCCTTATCAGCAGGTTTAATGATAATGTTAGGGTTGGATCGGAGAGAATGGAGTGCTGCAAGTTTAGAGGGAGTTAGGTTGGAGTGAGTGAGGGGAGCAGAGAAATGGAGATGGCCGATGTCACGTCGGCAGGTAGCAATGAAAAGATCTAGAGAGGGTAGAAGGCCAGAGGGAGGGATCCAAGTAGAACGAGAATTTAGAAAGCGGGAGAAAGGATCAGCCGTGCGGGGGGAAGACTCCTGGCCAAAGAAGTGGGCATGGAGACGAAGACGACGGAAGAAGAGCTCAGCATCATGCTGAGCTCAAAATTCATTCAGGCGGGGGCGTAAGGGGATGAAGCTCAGGCCTTTGTTGAGGACTGAACGTTCGGGGTCAGAGAGGGGAAGGTCAGAGGGGATAGTGAAAACACGGCAGGGGGTGAGACTGGAAGAGGGGATCGGATCGGAGGAAAGTAACGGGGAAGCAGGTTCTGGGGGGGCGTGGTGTCCACGAGTTGACGAAGCTTGCGATCCTTGACATCAGAAAGGAAGAAAAAAAGTTTTTTGTTGAAGCGTCGGATGAGTCGAAGGATGAAATGGAACTGTGGACCCGGACAGCATTGAAATAGAGTGCGTCGGTGCTGCTGAAGAGAGAGGTCGAGGTTGTTCATGTGGCGGCGCATGGCGTTGAGCGTGGATCTCAAGATGCGGCGAGAGCAGTAGTTCAAAGAACGATGAATATTGAGGAGATATTTGTAATCCTGGGTGGATCCAAAACATGAAGGGTGGAAGTTTAGTTGGAATCCACGTGGGGTAACTCTGAACCGGAGACAGATACTGAGAAAAGAGATGTGGCTGTGAAACCGAGTCTTGGCAGATACCTGGTCAAAAACGAGAAGGGAAACTGAAAGCAATGAAGATGAACAAGGTTGAATAGATAAACAGAACTCCCGTCGGAGAGAAGAGCAGAACTTCTTCAAGGTAGGTATTCCTAGAAGAGAGGTGCCAGTGAACCAAACACTAATATAATTGAAAAATACTGCGGATGCTGGAAATCTGAAATAACAACAGAAAATGCTGGAAATACTCAGCAGGCCAGGCAGCATCCGTGGAGAGAGAAACAGAGTTAACGTTTCAGGTCTGGGACCCTTCATCAGAACTGGAAAAAGCTGGAGATGTAACAGATATGAAGCAGGTGCAGAGACAGAGGGGGGGGTGGGGGGGGTTAGGAGGGGAGGAAGGAATAGAAAGAACATCCTGTACTTTTGTAAGAGGCAGGAAAGATAAAATGTTGCAAATGGGAATGGCAAAAATCATATTGCATGAAAAATGGGGGCCGGGATAATTATCTGAAATTGTTGAACTCAATGTTGAGTCCAGAAGGCTGTAAAGTGCCCAATCGAAAGATGAGGTGCTGTTCCTCGAGCTTACGTTGAGCTTCATTGGAACAATGCAATAGGCCGAGGACAGAGAGATCAGAGTGGAAGTGAAGCGGAGAATTAAAGTGACAGGCGACCGGAAGCTCGGGGTCACCCGTACGGACTGAACGGAGGTGTTCCGCAAAGCAGTCACCCAATCTGCGTTTGGTCTCCCCAATGTAGAGAAGACCGCATCGTGAGCAGCGAATACAGTATATTAAATTGCAAGAAGTACAAGTAAATCGCTGTTTCACCTGGAAGGGGTGTTTGGGGCCCTGGACAGTGGGAAGGGTGGAGGTAAAAGGGCAGGGGTTGCATCTCCTGCGGTTGCACGGGATGATCAGCCATGATCGCATTGAATGGCGGAGCAGGCTCGAGGGGCCGAATGGCCTGCTCCTGCTCCTATCTTCTATGTTTTCTATGCATGGGAGCCATTTATTTCCTTCCCTTCTGGACATCAGATGAGGACGAAGACCAGCCGCGCGCGGCACCAGCAGAACCATGAACAACAGCACCACCAACATCAGCAGCAACAACAGGAGCGCCAAGCTGCTGTTCACCCACCTGAAGCTGCACAGGCCAGAAGGTGCCAGCACGCGACCACATAGCTGCCCAGGGTGCAAGGAACGCACTCATCTTGGCCAATTTGCTTAGCCTAGCCAATCAAGCACTTTTGCCTCGCAGCTTCTTACCTGAGCATCGACAATGGCCAAGAACCAGCGGATTCCTAGCAATTTTACCACCATACTGACAATTGCAAGTAATCCTAAACCCTCAATGTGGAAGTCCCATTCACGAAATGACACACGCCACAACTACAGCAGTAGCCATCAGATTTTTTATTTACAGGAATCATCTGATGGCTTTTTAACATAAAACATCAAATTTCACCCAAGTGACTACCCTTGTGACTATTTGTGCAGTATCTTTCTCTTACGCGTGCTCCTACGTGTTGCTTCCCCTGTGGCTTCAGCAGATGTGGAGGCCCCTTGCTCACTTTCTTGCTGCTCCTGTCTCGACACCTTTGGCGGGCATCCTCTGGGGTTGCGAGCCTGTCAGGGCTCGTCAACAGTCTGCTGCTCCTGCGGCTGTGCAGGGGTTGAGACGCTGATCTCATTTGGGTGTGGACTCTAGTGGGGCTCTGACTGAGGGCTCTGCAGCAGCATGGAAGTGTGAGCGCTTGGAGAGGAGCCCCCACTTCCTTGATGTCTGCCACCAACTTCCCTCTCATGGGTCAGGTCCCCCTCAGCGCTTGCAAGTGGCTTGAGAGCACCTTGCTGCACATCAGGGGGGTCATGGGGACCCATATCTGCACTGGCAGTCCTACTCAGAAGGACTTTCATGAAGGTCTGGTTTCTCTGTTCAGTAGATGACCATCGCTCCTCCAGAGATGTCATTCTATTCAGAACACTCACCATGTTTTCTGCACTCTGGCGACTTATCACCTCCACGGAGGTTGCCATCCTTTCCATGGTGATGCATTCATGTGCCAATGACTCCACAAAGGCTCTGCTCATGTTCGCAATGGACCCCTCCATTCGCTCCACACTCGTAGCGACCCTGGAGACAAAACCTGCCAGAGACTCCTGCATCTGTTCCTGGAGTTCCAGCACTGCTGATCTTATGGATGGACCCAGAGGCAGAGGGTCGACATGCAGTTGAGCCGAGCTGGCAGAGTCCTGCGCCCTCCGACTAGGACTCTCCACTGCTGTCCCTGTCTCCACCATCTGCTGATGCTCACTTGTGAGCTGTGATACACCAGGTGACAACACTACTCTATGTTCCGAAGGTCCCACCGAGGTGTGAGTGTCTGCGCTGGTGCAGGGTGCGCTTAATTCCGCTGATGCTGCGCCCTCAGAGGCTGCAGCTTCCTCTGAGGAGTCTGGCTGCTCAGGCTCTTCCTCCTGGCAAGTGGGGACGGGGGCTCTCGATGGTCCTGTGGGGAGTAAAGGAAAGAGTCAGATATGTGATGCCAAGGTTACATGCACATTGCACATTGCAGATGATCATAAGTCCATCCATTAGAGCTTCAGAATCATTATCAGCAGCTCATGCAATGTCAATGAGAGATGGAAAACTATTCTGTCACCAGCTTGCTGTGATGCACCCGTCTGTCCATCCCCCACTTGCACATCTTTCTCCACTCCGACTATCTCCAGGACGGCCTCCTCCCAGGGGGTGAGGTGGGCTACTGAGGGTGGCCCTCCTCCTGTCCTTGCTCTTTCCGTTTTATTGTGCGCTCTCTTTTCCTGCAATGAGGGAGACAAGTGGAGGTTGAGTGAGCATGAAGGAGTGAGTGTAGAGAATCTGTAGCATAGATGCTTCGAAGGAAACAAAGATGGAGTGAGGTGGCAAGACCAAGGGCCCTCCCTGTGTGTTGTCAGTTGTTTTCATAGCATCACAGTGATAGGGAGTGTGAGGGCTGCATAGTCGATTAGTTAGGTGAATGTGACCATAGAGAGAGAGGGGAATGGGTAAGGGTGCAGGGATGTCAGTGTCAAGTGGGATGTGGAGGAAGAGATTGCTAAAGCTGAGTGCTGGTGAGGAGAGGCAATGAGGATCAGATTGAGGGTGATGGGAAATTCATACTCACTTTGCCAGTGCGCAGAAGGTCATGAAACCTCTTCCTGTACTGAAGCCAGGTTCTGCGGGTTATTAACAGAGTTGACCTCCTCTGCCACCTGGATCCACACAGCCTTGGTCTGCTGGGGAGGCTTCTTCCTCCCTGAAGAAGGGAAGAGCACCTCTTTATGTGCTCTTGCTCCCTCAACTAAAGCCTGCAGGGCAACGTCATTGAAGCGGGGTGCAGATCTAGGTCTCTGGCTGGCCATTCTTCCTGCAGGTGCCTCTCACTGCAAAGGCCAAAAGGGTGGCAGTCTGCAGAAGAAACAAGGCTTGTTGCAGACCTTAAATGCAGCAGCAATGATGACGTCATCGGAGGCGACTTTCAGACAGGAAAAGCTCATTTGCCATGGGTTCCCACACGTTGGAACTCAATTGCCCACTTAAGTTAAAATCGCATCATTTTCCCACATCGATTTAGAATCGGGTGGATAACACGAAATGCGGATTACACGACCCCAGCCCGGCCCAGTATCAAAATCCAGCCCAAAGTGCCTGGAAGCCAAAAGCAGCCACTGAAACTTCAGAAAATGTGGTCACAATGGAAAAGGTCGACTGGCATTTGGGACCCCTTCAGCCTCACCTCATTGTAATAATGTTATTGTGTTGCATTTGTGCTCCGCCCCCAGCCAGGGATGGAGAGATCCTGACGCCATGGACTGCGGCCACAGTTCTGTCCCAGTCGCCCCTCAGGGACCTCATTGAGTGGGATGTTTGTGAACCAATCTTCGCCTTGCTCTGTCATAGCCATTCATATTTCCATTTCACAAATATTAACCCTTCCGGCATCTTAATTATTACAGTAGCACACCACAGAATTATTACATTTATTGATTTTCAAAATTATGCAACAAATTAATATGAAATCCAATTATGTCTATTTAAGGCACTTACAGACAGACCAATCCAGCATGTATAATCCAGATATACCAGTCCTGTATATAATCTAACGTAGAGCAATGCTGTCCCAGTCCTGTTTATAATCTAATGAAATGCAATGCTGTCCCAGTCCTGTTTATAATCTAATGAAATGCAATGCTGTCCCAGTCCTGTATATAATCTCATGTAGCGCAGTGCTGTCCCAGTCCTGTATATATCATGTAGCGCAGTGCTGTCCCAGTCCTGTATGTAAATCTCATAGTAGTGCAATGCTGGCCCAGTCCTGTATATAATCTAATGTAACTCAGTGCTGTCCCAGTCCTGTATATAATCTAATGTAACGCAGTGCTGTCCCAGTCCTGTATATAATCTCATGTAGCGCAGTGCTGTCCCAGTCCTGTATATAATCTCATGTAGCGCAGTGCTGTCCCAGTCCGGTATATAATCTCATGTGTCACAGTGCTGTCACAGACCTGTATATAATCTCATGTAGCTCTGTGCTGCCCCAGTCCTGTATATAATGCAATGTAGCACAGTGCTGTCCCAGTCCTGTATATAATCTCATGTAGCGCAGTGCTGTCCCAGTCCTGTATATAATCTCATGTAGCGCAATGCTGTCCCAGATCTTTATATAATCTCATGTAGCGCAGTGCTGTCCCAGTCCTGTATATAATCACATGTAGCGCAGTGCTGTCCCAGTCCTGTATATAATCTCATGTAGCGCAGTGCTGTCCCAGTCCTGTATATAATTTCATGTAGCACAGTGCTGTCCCAGATCTTTATATAATCTCATGTAGCGCAGTGCTGTCCCAGTCCTGTATATAATCTCATGTAGCGCAGTGCTGTCCCAGTCCTGTATATAATCTCATGTAGCGCAGTGCTGTCCCAGTCCTGTATATAATCTCATGTAGCTCTGTGCTGCCCCAGTCCTGTATATAATGCAATGTAGCACAGTGCTGTCCCAGTCCTGTATATAATCTCATGTAGCGCAGTGCTGTCCCAGTCCTGTATATAATCTCATGTAGCGCAGTGCTGTCCCAGTCCTGTATATAATTTCATGTAGCACAGTGCTGTCCCAGATCTTTATATAATCTCATGTAGCGCAGTGCTGTCCCAGTCCTGTATATAATCTCATGTAGCTCTGTGCTGCCCCAGTCCTGTATATAATGCAATGTAGCACAGTGCTGTCCCAGTCCTGTATATAATCTCATGTAGCGCAGTGCTGTCCCAGTCCTGTATATAATCTCATGTAGCGCAGTGCTGTCCCAGTCCTGTATATAATCTCATGTAGCGCAGTGCTGTCCCAGTCCTGTATATAATCTCATGTAGCGCAGTGCTGTCCCAGATCTTTATATAATCTCATGTAGCGCAGTGCTGTCCCAGTCCCGTATATAATCTCATGTAGCGCAGTGCTGTCCCAGTCCTGTATATAATCTCATGTAGCGCAGTGCTGTCCCAATCCTGTATATAATCTCATGTAGCGCAGTGCTGTCCCAGTACTGCATATAATCTCTTTGCAGTGCAATGTTGTCCCAGTCCTGTAACTAATCTCATATAGCACAGTGCCGTCCCAGTCCTGTATATAATCTCATGTAGTGCAATGCTGTCCCAGTCCTGCGTATAATCTCATGTAGCGCGGTGCTGTCCCAGTCCTGCATATAATCTAATGTAGCGCATTGCTGTCACAGCCCTGTATATAATCTCATGTAGCGCAGTGCTGTCCCAGTCCTGTATATAATCGCATGTAGTGCAATGCTGTCCCAGTCCTGTATATAATCTCATGTAGCGCAATGCTGACCCAGTCCTGTATATATTCTCATGTAGTGAAATGCTGTCCCAGTCCTGCGTGTAATCTCATGTAGTGCAATGCTGTCCCAGCCCTGCATATAATCTCATGTAGCACAATGCTGTCCCAGTCCTGTATATAATCTCATGTAGCGCAATGCTGACCCAGCACTGTATATAATCTCATGTAGCGCAATGCTGACCCAGTCCTGTATATATTCTCATGTAGCGCAATGCTGACACAGTCCTGTGTGTAATCTCGTGTAGTGCAATGCTGTCCCAGTCCTGTATATAATCTAATGTAGTGCAATGCTGTCCCAGTCCTGCGTATAATCTCATGTAGCGCAGTGCTGTCCCAGTCGTGTATGTAATCTCATGTAGTGCAATGCTGTCCCAGTCCTGTATATAATCTAATGTAGTGCAATGCTGTCCCAGTCCTGCGTATAATCTCATGTAGCGCAGTGCTGTCCCAGCCGTGTATATAATCTCATGTAGTGCAGTGCTGTCCCAGTCCTGTATATAATCTAATGCAGTGCACTGCTGTCCCAGTCCTGTATATAATCTAATGTAGTGCAGTGCTGTCCCAGTCCTGTATATAATCTCATGTAGCACAGTGCTGTCCCAGTCATGTAGATAATCTCATGTAGCGCAATGCTGTCCCAGTCCTGTATATAATCACATGTAGCGCAGTGCTGTCCCAGTCCTGTGTATACTCTCATGTAGCGCAATGCTGTCCCTGTCCTGTATATAATCTAATGTAGCACAGTGCTGTCCCAGTCATGTATATAATCTCATGTAGCGCAGTGCTGTCCCAGTCCTGTATATAATCTAATGTAGCGCACTGCTCTCCCAGTCCAGTATACAAAGTCATGTAGTGCAGTGCTGTCCCAGTCCTGTACACAAACTCATGTAGTGCAGTGCTGTCCCAGTCCCGTATATAATCTCATGTAGTGCAATGCTGTCCCAGTCGTGTATATAATCTCATGTAGCGCAGTGCTGTCTCAGACCTGTACAGAAACTCATGTAGTGCAGTGCTGTCCCAGTCCTGTATATAATCTCATGTAGCTATATATAAAAGTATCCATCCGCCTGTATGTCTGTCTGTCTGTATGTCTGTCTGTCTGTCTGTTTGTCTGTCTGTCTGTCTGTCTGTTTGTCTGTCTGTCTGCTATACACTCAAAAGTTATAGAGCATACCTACACATATGTTATATCAAAAGAAAGCTTATGATTAGGGGAGTCTCATAGGCATATTTACTTTTTGGTCAGACAAAAATTGTTCGGACAGTATACAAAAACCTTTCAAAAATCCGCTCATTAGTGGTTGACCAATCCTACCGCTCATTAGCGTTCAGTGACGTGATGGTTGATCAATCCTACAGTTCAGTGACCTGATGGTTGACTAATCGGTGCGTCACAGGGGGCGTTTCATTCTGTGTGTGGGCGGGACCTAATCCTGCAGCCTCCCGAAACGTAGACGCCATTTTTTTCACTGCTTTTACTCAACAGTGATCGGGGTAGCTGCGGCGGCCCGCCAGAGCGGGAGCAGAGTTGGGGTCATTCGGGCCGGGCCTGACAACTGCTCGGCCCGAGACACAGAGCGGGGGAGCGGCAGCGGCCGGCTGTCAACCGCGCAGCCCTGTAAACTGCCGTTTTACAAAAAAGCCTTGGCAACGCCGGGACCCCCAGCAAGTAATCTAATGTAGCGCACTGCTGTCCCGGTCCTGTATATAATCTCATGTAGCTCATTGCTGTCCCAGTCCTGTACACAAACTCATGTAGTGCAGTGCTGTCCCAATCATGTATATAATCTCATGTAGCGCAATGCTGTCACAGTCCTGTATATAATTTCATGCAGCACAATGATGTCCCAGTCCTGTATATAATCTCTTCTAGCGCAGTGCTGTCCCAGTCTTGCATATAATCTCTTCTAGCGCAGTGCTGTCCCAGTCCTGTATATAATCTCATGTAGCGCAGTGCTGTCCCAGTCCTGTATATAATCTCTTCTAGCGCAGTGCTGTCCCAGTCCTGTATATAATCTCTTCTAGCGCAGTGCTGTCCCAGTCCTGTATATAATCTCATGTAGCGCAGTGCTGTCCCAGTCCTGTATATAATGTATTGTAGCGCAGTGCTGTCCCAGTCCTCTATATAATCACATGTAGTGCAGTGCAGTCCCAGTCCTGTATATAATCTCATGTAGCGCAGTGCTGTCCCAGTCCTGTATATAATCTCATGTAGCGCTGTGCTGTACCAGTCCTGTACATAATCTAATGAAGTGCACTACTGTCCCGTCCAGTATACAAAGTCATGTAGTGCAGTGCTGTCCCAATCCTGTATATAATCTCATGTAGCGCACTGCTGTCCCAGTCCTGTACACAAACTCATGTAGTGCAGTGCTGTCCCAGTCCTGTATATAATCTCATGTAGCGCACTGCTGTCCCAGTCCTGTATATAATCTCATGTGTCACAGTGCTGTCCCAGACCTGTATATAATCTCATGTAGCTCTGTGCTGCCCCAGTCCTGTATATAATGCAATGTAGCGCAGTGCTGTCCCAGTCCTGTATATAATCTCATGTAGCGCAGTGCTGTCCCAGTCCTGTATATAATCTCATGTAGCGCAGTGCTGTCCCAGTCCTGTATATAATCTCATGTAGCGCAGTGCTGTCCCAGTCCTGTATATAATCTCATGTAGCGCTGTGCTGTACCAGTCCTGTACATAATCTAATGAAGCGCACTACTGTCCCATCCAGTATACAAAGTCATGTAGTGCAGTGCTGTCCCAATCCTGTATGTAATCTCATGTAGCGCACTGCTGTCCCAGTCCTGTACACAAACTCATGTAGTGCAGTGCTGTCCCAGTCCTGTATATAATCTCATGTAGCGCAGTGCTGTCCCAGTCCTGTATATAATCTCATGTAGTGCAGTGCTGTCCCAGTCCTGTATATAATTTCATGTAGCACAGTGCTGTCCCAGATCTTTATATAATCTCATGTAGCGCAGTGCTGTCCCAGTCCTGTATATAATCTCATGTAGCGCAGTGCTGTCCCAGTCCTGTATATAATCTCATGTAGCGCAGTGCTGTCCCAGTCCTGTATATAATTTCATGTAGCACAGTGCTGTCCCAGTCCTGTATATAATCTCATGTAGCGCAGTGCTGTCCCAGTCCTGTATATAATCTCATGTAGCGCAGTGCTGTCCCAGTCCTGTATATAATCTCATGTAGTGCAGTGCTGTCCCAGTCCTGTATATAATTTCATGTAGCACAGTGCTGTCCCAGATCTTTATATAATCTCATGTAGCGCAGTGCTGTCCCAGTCCTGTATATAATCTCATGTAGCGCAGTGCTGTCCCAGTCCTGTATATAATCTCATGTAGCGCAGTGCTGTCCCAGTCCTGTATATAATTTCATGTAGCACAGTGCTGTCCCAGTACTGTATATAATCTCATGTAGCGCATTGCTGTCACAGCCCTGTATATAATCTCATGTAGCGCAGTGCTGTCCCAGTCCTGTATATAATCTCATGTAGCGCAATGCTGACCCAGCACTGTATATAATCTCATGTAGCGCAATGCTGACCCAGTCCTGTAAATATTCTCATGTAGCGCAATGCTGAAACAGTCCTGCGTGTAATCTCATGTAGCGCAATGCTGTCCCAGTCCTGTATATAATCTCATGTAGCGCAATGCTGACCCAGTCCTGTATATATTCTCATGTAGTGAAGTGCTGTCCCAGTCCTGCGTGTAATCTCATGTAGTGCAATGCTGTCCCAGTCCTGTATATAATCTCATGTAGCGCAATGCTGACCCAGCACTGTATATAATCTCATGTAGCGCAATGCTGACCCAGTCCTGTATATATTCTCATGTAGCGCAATGCTGACACAGTCCTGCGTGTAATCTCATGTAGTGCAATGCTGTCCCAGTCCTGTATATAATCTAATGTAGTGCAATGCTGTCCCAGTCCTGCGTATAATCTCATGTAGCGCAGTGCTGTCCCAGTCGTGTATATAATCCCATGTAGCGCAGTGCTGTCCCAGTCCTGTATATAATCTCATGTAGCACAGTGCTGTCCCAGTCATGTAGATAATCCCATGTAGCGCAGTGCTGTCCCAGTCCTGTGTATACTCTCATGTAGCGCAATGCTGTCCCTGTCCTGTATATAATCTAATGTAGCACAGTGCTGTCCCAGTCATGTATATAATCTCATGTAGCGCAGTGCTGTCCCAGTCCTGTATATAATCTAATATAGCGCACTGCTGTCCCAGTCCAGTATACAAACTCATGCAGTGCAGTGCTGTCCCAGTCCTGTACACAAACTCATGTAGTGCAGTGCTGTCCCAGTCCTGTATATAATCTCATGTAGTGCAATGCTGTCCCAGTCGTGTATATAATCTCATGTAGCGCAGTGCTGTCCCAGTCCTGTATATAATCTCATGTAGTGAAGTGCTGTTCCAGTCCTGTGTGTAATCTCATGTAGTGCAATGCTGTCCCAGTCCTGTATATAATCTCATGTAGCGCAATGCTGACCCAGCACTGTATATAATCTCATGTAGCGCAATGCTGACCCAGTCCTGTATATATTCTCATGTAGCGCAATGCTGACACAGTCCTGCGTGTAATCTCATGTAGTGCAATGCTGTCCCAGTCCTGTATATAATCTAATGTAGTGCAATGCTGTCCCAGTCCTGCGTATAATCTCATGTAGCGCAGTGCTGTCCCAGTCCTGTATATAATCTCATGTAGTGCAATGCTGTCCCAGTCGTGTATATAATCTCATGTAGCGCAGTGCTGTCCCAGTCCTGTATATAATCTCATGTAGCGCAGTGCTGTCTCAGACCTGTACACAAATTCATGTAGTGCAGTGCTGTCCCAGTCCTGTATATAATCTCATGTAGTGCAATGCTGTCCCAGTCCTGTATATAATCTCATGTAGCGCAATGCTGACCCAGTCCTGTATATATTCTCATGTAGTGAAATGCTGTCCCAGTTCTGCGTGTAATCTCATGTAGCGCAATGCTGTCCCAGTCCTGTATATAATCTCATGTAGCGCAATGCTGACACAGTCCTGCGTGTAATCTCATGACCCAGTCCTGTATATATTCTCATGTAGTGAAATGCTGTCCCAGTTCTGCGTGTAATCTCATGTAGCGCAATGCTGTCCCAGCACTGTATATAATCTCATGTAGCGCAATGCTGACCCAGTCCTGTATATATTCTCATGTAGCGCAATGCTGACACAGTCCTGCGTGTAATCTCATGTAGTGCAATGCTGTCCCAGCCCTGTATATAATCTAATGCAGTGCAATGCTGTCCCAGTCCTGCGTATAATCTCATGTAGCGCAGTGCTGTCCCAGTCCTGTATATAATCTAATGTAGCACACTGCTCTCCCAGTCCAGTATACAAACTCATGTAGTGCAGTGCTGTCCCAGTCCTGTACACAAACTCATGTAGTGCAATGCTGTCCCAGTCCTGTGTATAATCTCATGTAGCGCAGTGCTGTCACAGTCCTGTATATAATCTAATGCAGCGCAATGCTGTCCCATTACTTGTATATAATCTCATGTAGAGCAGTGGTGTCCCAGTACTGTATATAATCTCATGTAGCGCAGTGCTGTCCCAGTCCTGTATATAATCTCATCTAATGTAAGGCTGTCCCAGTCCTGTACATAATCTCATGTAGCGCAGTGCTGTCCCAGTCCTGTATATAATCTCATGTACCGCAGTGCTGTCCCAGTCCTGTATATAATCTCATGTAGTGCAGTGCTGTCCCAGTCCTGTATATAATCTCATCTAATGCAAGGCTGTCCCAGACCTGTATATAATCTAAAGTAGCGCAGTGCAGTCCCAGTCCTGTATATAATTTAATGTAGTGCACTGCTGTCCCAGTCCTGTATATATTCTCATGTAGCGCAGTGCAGTCCCAGTCCTGTATATAATCTCATGTAGTGCAGTGCTGTCCCAGTCCTGTATACAATCTCATGTAGCACAAGCTGTCCCAGTCCTGTGTATAATCTGATGTAGCGCAGTGCTGACCCAGTCCTGTAAATAACCTACTGCATCGCAATGTTGTCCCAGTCCTTTATATAAACTCATGCAGCACAGTACTGTCCCAGTCCTGTATATAATCTCAAGTAGCGCAGTGCTGCCCCAGTCTTGTATATAAACTAATGTAGCGCAATGCTGTCCCAGTACTGCGTATATTCTCATGTAGCGCAATGATGTCCCAGTCCTGTATATAATCTCATGTAGTACAGTGCTGTCCCAGTCCTGTATATAATCTCATGTAGCGCAGTGCTGTCCCAGTCCTGTATATAATCTCATGTAGCGCAGTGCTGTCCCAGTCCTGTATATAATCTCATGTAGCGCAGTGCTGTCCCAGTCCTGTATATAATCTCGTGTAGCGCAGTGCTGACCCAGCCCTGTATATAATCTCATGTAGCGCAGTGCTGTCCCAGTCCTGTATATAGCCTCATGCAGTGCAATGCTGTCCCAGTCCTGTATATAATCTCATGTAGCGCAGTGCTGTCCCAGTCCTGCATATAATCTCATGTAGTGCAGTGCTGTCCCAGTCCTGTATATAATCTCATGTAGCGCAATGCTGTCCCAGTCCAGTATATAATCTCATGTAGCGCAATGCTGTCCCAGTCCTGTATATAATCTCATGTAGCGCAGTGCTGTCCCAGTCCTGTATATAATCTCATGTAGCGCAGTGCTGTCCCAGTCCTGTATATAATCTCATGTAGCGCATTGCTGTCCCAGTCCTGTATATGATCTCATGTAGCGCTGTGCTGTCCCAGTCCTGTATATAATCCCATGTAGTGCAGTGCTGTCCCAGTCCTGTATATAATCTCATGTAGCGCAATGCTGTCCCTGTCCTGTATATAATCTCATGTAGCACAGTGCTGTCTCAGTCCTGTATATAATCTCATGTAGCGCAATGCGGTCCCTGTCCTGTATATAATCTCATGTAGCACAGTGCTGTCCCAGTCCTGTATATAATCTCATGTGGTGCAATGCTGTCCCTGTCCTGTATATAATCTCATGTAGTGCAATGCTGTCCCAGTCCTGCATATAATCTCATGTAGCGCAGTGCTGTCCCAGCCCTGTATATAATCGCATGTAGCGCAGTGCTGTCCCAGTCCTGTATATAATCTCATGTAGCGCAATGATGTCCCAGTCCTGTATATAATCTCATGTAGTGCAGTGCTGTCCCAGTCCTGTATATAATCTCATGTAGCGCAATGATGTCCCAGTCCTGTATATATTCTCATGTAGTGCATTGCTGTCCCAGTCCTGTCTATAATCTCATGTAGCGCATTAATGTCCCAGTCCTGTATATAATATAATGCAGCGCAGTGCTGTCGCAGTCCTGTATATAATCTCATGTAGTGCAGTGCTGTCCCAGTCCTTTATATGTCGCAGTCCTTTATATAATCTCATGTAGCGCAGCGATGTTCCAGTCCTGTATATAATCTAATGTAGCGCAGTGCTGCCCCAGTCTTGTACATAATCTCATGTAGCACAGTGCTGTCCATTACTGTATATAATCTCATGTTGCGCAGTGCTGTCCCAGTCCTGTATATAATCTCATGTAGTGCAATGCTGTCCCAGTCCTGTATATAATCTCATGTAGTGCAATGCTGTCCCAGTCCTGTATATAATCTCATGTAGTGCATTGCTGTCCCAGTCCTCTATATAATCTCATGTAGCGCAATGCTGTCCCAGTGCTGTATATAATCTCATGTAGCGCAGTGCTCTCCCAGTCCTGTATATAATCTCATGTAGCGCAAAGCTTTCCCTGTCCTGTATATAATCTCATGTAGCGCAGTGCTGTCCCAGTCCTGTATATAATCTCATGTAGCACAGTGCTGTCCTAGTCCTGTATATAAGCTCATGTAGCGCAGTGCTGTCCCAGTCCTGGATATAATCTCATGTAGCGCAGTGCTGTCCCAGTCCTGTTTATATTCTCACGTAGTGCAGTGCTGTCCCTGTCCTGCATATAATCTCATGTATCACAGTGCTGTCCTAGTCCTGTATATAATCTCATGGAGCGCAGTGCTGTCCCAGTCCTGTTTATAATCTCATGTAGCACAGTGCTGTCCTAGTCCTGTATATAATCTCAGGTAGCACAGTGCTGTCCCAGTCCTGTATATAATCTCATGTAGTGCAATGCTGTCCCAGTCCTGTATATAATCTCATGTAGTGCAATGCTGTCCCAGTCCTGTATATAATCTCATGTAGTGCAATGCTGTCCCAGTCCTGTATATAATCTCATGTAGCGCAGTGCTGTCCCAGTCCTGTATATAATCTCATGTAGCACAGAGCTGTCCTAGTCCTGTATATAATCTCATGTAGTGCAATGCTGTCCCTGTCCTGTATATAATCTCATGTAGTGCAATGCTGTCCCAGTCCTGCGTATAATCTCATGTAGCGCAATGATGTCCCAGTCCTGTATATAATCTCATGTAGTGCAGTGCTGTCCCAGTCCTGTATATAATCTCATGTAGCGCAATGCTGACCCAGTCCTGTACATAATCTCATGTAGCACAGTGCTGTCCCAGTCCTGTATATATTCTCATGTAGTGCAGTGCTGTCCCAGTCCTGTCTATAATCTCATGTCGTGCATTAATGTTCCAGTCCTGTATATTATCTAATGCAGCACAGTGCTGTCCCAGTCCTGTATATAATCTCATGTAGCGCAATGCTGTCCCAGTCCTGTATATAATCTCATGTCGTGCAGTGCTGTCCCAGTCCTTTATATGTCCCAGTCCTTTATATAATCTCATGTAGCGCAGTGATGTTCCAGTCCTGTATATAATCTAATGTAACGCAGTGCTGTCCCAGTCTTGTATATAATCTCATGTAGCACAGTGCTGTCCATTACTGTATATAATCTCATGTTGCGCAGTGCTGTCCCAGTCCTGTATATAATCTCATGTAGTGCAATGCTGTCCCAGTCCTGTATATAATCTCATGTAGTGCAATGCTCTCCCAGTCCTGTATATAATCTCATGTAGTGCATTGCTGTCCCAGTCCTGTATATAATCTCATGTAGCGCAGTGCTGTCCCAGTCCTGTATATAATCTCATGTAGCGCAGTGCTCTCCCAGTCCTGTATATAATCTCATGTAGCGCAATGCTTTCCCTGCCCTGTATATAATCTCATGTAGCACAGTGCTGTCCCAGTCCTGTATATAAGCTCATGTAGCGCAGTGCTGTCCCAGTCCTGTATATAATCTCATGTAGCGCAGTGCTGTCCCAGTCCTGTTTATATTCTCACGTAGTGCAGTGCTGTCCCTGTCCTGTATATAATCTCATGTAGCACAGTGCTGTCCTACTCCTGTATATAATCTCATGCAGCGCAGTGCTGTCCCAGTCCTGTTTATAATCTCATGTAGCACAGTGCTGTCCCAGTCCTGTATATAATCTCATGTAGTGCAATGCTGTCCCGGTCCTGTATATAATCTCATGTAGTGCAATGCTGTCCCAGTCCTGTATATAATCTCATGTAGTGCAATGCTGTCCCAGTCCTGTATATAATCTCATGTAGTGCAATGCTGTCCCAGTCCTGTATATAATCTCATGTAGCGCAGTGCTGTCCCAGTCCTGTATATAATCTCATGTAGCGCAGTGCTGTCCCTGTCCTGTATATAATCTCATGTAGCGCAGTGCTGTCCCAGTCCTGTATATAATCTCATGTAGCACAGTGCTGTCCTAGTCCTGTATATAAGCTCATGTAGCGCAGTGCTGTCCCAGTCCTGTATATAATCTCATGTAGCGCAGTGCTGTCCCAGTCCTGTTTATATTCTCACGTCGTGCAGTGCTGTCCCAGTCCTGTATATAATCTCATGTAGCACAGTGCTGTCCCAGTCCTGTATATAATCTAATGTAGCGCACTGCTCTCCCAGTCCAGTATACAAACTCATGTAGTGCAGTGCTGTCCCAGTCCTGTACACAAACTCATGTAGTGCAGTGCTGTCCCAGTCCTGTATATAATCTCATGTAGTGCAATGCTGTCCCAGTCGTGTATATAATCTCATGTAGCACAGTGCTGTCCCAGTCCTGTATATAATCTCATGTAGCGCAGTGCTGTCTCAGACCTGTTCACAAACTCATGTAGTGCAGTGCTGTCCCAGTCCTGTATATAATTTCATGTAGCTATATATAAAAGTATCCATCCGTCTGTATGTCTGTCTGTCTGTATGTCTGTCTGTCTGTTTGTCTGTCTGTCTGTATGTCTGTCTGTTTGTCTGTCTGTCCGCTATACACTCAAAAGTTCTAGAGTATACCTACACATATGTTATATCAAAAGAAAGCTTATGATTAGGAGAGTCTCATAGGCATATTTACTTTTTGGTCAGACAAAAATTGTTTGGACAGTATACAAAAACCTTTCAAAAATCCGCTCATTAGTGGTTGACCAATCCTACCGCTCATTAGCGTTCAGTGACGTGATGGTTGATCAATCCTACAGTTCAGTGACCTGATGGTTGACTAATCGGTGCGTCACAGGGGGCGTTTCATTTTGTGTGTGGGCGGGACCTAATCCTGCAGCCTCCCGAAACGTAGATGCCATTTTTTTCACTGCTTTTACTCAACAGTGATCGGGGTAGCTGCGGCGGCCCGTCAGAGCGGGAGGTGAGTTGGGGTCACTCGGGCCGGGCCTGACAACTGCTCGGCCCGAGACACAGAGCGGGGGAGCGGCAGCGGCCGGCTGTCAACCGCGCGGCCCTGTAAACTGCCATTTTACAAAAAAGCCTTGGCAGCGCCGGGACCCCCAGCAAGTAATCTAATGTAGCGCACTGCTGTCCCAATCATGTATATAATCTCATGTAGCTCATTGCTGTCCCAGTCCTGTACACAAACTCATGTAGTGCAGTGCTGTCCCAATCATGTATATAATCTCATGTAGCGCAATGCTGTCACAGTCCTATATATAATGTCATGCAGCGCAGTGCTGACCCAATCATGTATATAATGTCATGTAGCGCAGTGCTGTCCCAGTCCTGTATATAATCTCTTCTAGCGCAGTGCTGTCCCAGTCCTGTATATAATCTCATGTAGTGCAGTGCTGTCCCAGTCCGGTATATAATATAATGTAGCGCAGTGCTGTCCCAGTCCTGTATACAATCTCATGTAGCACAAGCTGTCCCAGTCCTGTGTATAATCTGATGTAGCGTAGTGCTGACCCAGTCCTTTAAATAACCTACTGCATCGCAATGTTGTCCCAGTCCTTTATATAAACTCATGTAGCACAGTACTGTCCCAGTCCTGTATATAATCACAAGTAGCGCAGTGCTGCCCCAGTCTTGAATATAAACTAATGTAGCGCAATGCTGTCCCAGTACTGCGTATATTCTCATGTAGCGCAATGATGTCCCAGTCCTGTATATAATCTCATGTAGCACAGTGCTGTCCCAGTCCTGTATATAATCTCATGTAGCGCAGTGCTGTCCCAGTCCTGTATATAATCTCATGTAGCGCAGTGCTGTCCCAGTCCTGTATATAATCTCATGTAGCGCAGTGCTGTCCCAGTCCTGTATATAATCTCGTTTAGCGCAGTGCTGACCCAGCCCTGTATATAATCTCATGTAGCGCAATGCTGTCCCAGTCCAGTATATAATCTCATGTAGCGCAATGCTGTCCCAGTCCTGTATATATTCTCATGTAGCGCAGTGCAGTCCCAGTCCTGTATATAATCTCATGTAGTGCAGTGCTGTCCCAGTCCTGTACACAATCTCATGTAGCACAAGCTGTCCCAGTCCTGTGTATAATCTGATGTAGCGCAGTGCTGACCCAGTCCTGTAAATAACCTACTGCATCGCAATGTTGTCCCAGTCCTTTATATAAACTCATGCAGCACAGTACTGTCCCAGTCCTGTATATAATCTCAAGTAGCGCAGTGCTGCCCCAGTCTTGTATATAAACTAATGTAGCGCAATGCTGTCCCAGTACTGCGTATATTCTCATGTAGCGCAATGATGTCCCAGTCCTGTATATAATCTCATGTAGTACAGTGCTGTCCCAGTCCTGTATATAATCTCATGTAGCGCAGTGCTGTCCCAGTCCTGTATATAATCTCATGTAGCGCAGTGCTGTCCCAGTCCTGTATATAATCTCATGTAGCGCAGTGCTGTCCCAGTCCTGTATATAATCTCGTGTAGCGCAGTGCTGACCCAGCCCTGTATATAATCTCATGTAGCGCAGTGCTGTCCCAGTCCTGTATATAGCCTCATGCAGTGCAATGCTGTCCCAGTCCTGTATATAATCTCATGTAGCGCAGTGCTGTCCCAGTCCTGCATATAATCTCATGTAGTGCAGTGCTGTCCCAGTCCTGTATATAATCTCATGTAGCGCAATGCTGTCCCAGTCCAGTATATAATCTCATGTAGCGCAATGCTGTCCCAGTCCTGTATATAATCTCATGTAGCGCAGTGCTGTCCCAGTCCTGTATATAATCTCATGTAGCGCAGTGCTGTCCCAGTCCTGTATATAATCTCATGTAGCGCATTGCTGTCCCAGTCCTGTATATGATCTCATGTAGCGCTGTGCTGTCCCAGTCCTGTATATAATCCCATGTAGTGCAGTGCTGTCCCAGTCCTGTATATAATCTCATGTAGCGCAATGCTGTCCCTGTCCTGTATATAATCTCATGTAGCACAGTGCTGTCTCAGTCCTGTATATAATCTCATGTAGCGCAATGCGGTCCCTGTCCTGTATATAATCTCATGTAGCACAGTGCTGTCCCAGTCCTGTATATAATCTCATGTGGTGCAATGCTGTCCCTGTCCTGTATATAATCTCATGTAGTGCAATGCTGTCCCAGTCCTGCATATAATCTCATGTAGCGCAGTGCTGTCCCAGCCCTGTATATAATCGCATGTAGCGCAGTGCTGTCCCAGTCCTGTATATAATCTCATGTAGCGCAATGATGTCCCAGTCCTGTATATAATCTCATGTAGTGCAGTGCTGTCCCAGTCCTGTATATAATCTCATGTAGCGCAATGATGTCCCAGTCCTGTATATATTCTCATGTAGTGCATTGCTGTCCCAGTCCTGTCTATAATCTCATGTAGCGCATTAATGTCCCAGTCCTGTATATAATATAATGCAGCGCAGTGCTGTCGCAGTCCTGTATATAATCTCATGTAGTGCAGTGCTGTCCCAGTCCTTTATATGTCGCAGTCCTTTATATAATCTCATGTAGCGCAGCGATGTTCCAGTCCTGTATATAATCTAATGTAGCGCAGTGCTGCCCCAGTCTTGTACATAATCTCATGTAGCACAGTGCTGTCCATTACTGTATATAATCTCATGTTGCGCAGTGCTGTCCCAGTCCTGTATATAATCTCATGTAGTGCAATGCTGTCCCAGTCCTGTATATAATCTCATGTAGTGCAATGCTGTCCCAGTCCTGTATATAATCTCATGTAGTGCATTGCTGTCCCAGTCCTCTATATAATCTCATGTAGCGCAATGCTGTCCCAGTGCTGTATATAATCTCATGTAGCGCAGTGCTCTCCCAGTCCTGTATATAATCTCATGTAGCGCAAAGCTTTCCCTGTCCTGTATATAATCTCATGTAGCGCAGTGCTGTCCCAGTCCTGTATATAATCTCATGTAGCACAGTGCTGTCCTAGTCCTGTATATAAGCTCATGTAGCGCAGTGCTGTCCCAGTCCTGGATATAATCTCATGTAGCGCAGTGCTGTCCCAGTCCTGTTTATATTCTCACGTAGTGCAGTGCTGTCCCTGTCCTGCATATAATCTCATGTATCACAGTGCTGTCCTAGTCCTGTATATAATCTCATGGAGCGCAGTGCTGTCCCAGTCCTGTTTATAATCTCATGTAGCACAGTGCTGTCCTAGTCCTGTATATAATCTCAGGTAGCACAGTGCTGTCCCAGTCCTGTATATAATCTCATGTAGTGCAATGCTGTCCCAGTCCTGTATATAATCTCATGTAGTGCAATGCTGTCCCAGTCCTGTATATAATCTCATGTAGTGCAATGCTGTCCCAGTCCTGTATATAATCTCATGTAGCGCAGTGCTGTCCCAGTCCTGTATATAATCTCATGTAGCACAGAGCTGTCCTAGTCCTGTATATAATCTCATGTAGTGCAATGCTGTCCCTGTCCTGTATATAATCTCATGTAGTGCAATGCTGTCCCAGTCCTGCGTATAATCTCATGTAGCGCAATGATGTCCCAGTCCTGTATATAATCTCATGTAGTGCAGTGCTGTCCCAGTCCTGTATATAATCTCATGTAGCGCAATGCTGACCCAGTCCTGTACATAATCTCATGTAGCACAGTGCTGTCCCAGTCCTGTATATATTCTCATGTAGTGCAGTGCTGTCCCAGTCCTGTCTATAATCTCATGTCGTGCATTAATGTTCCAGTCCTGTATATTATCTAATGCAGCACAGTGCTGTCCCAGTCCTGTATATAATCTCATGTAGCGCAATGCTGTCCCAGTCCTGTATATAATCTCATGTCGTGCAGTGCTGTCCCAGTCCTTTATATGTCCCAGTCCTTTATATAATCTCATGTAGCGCAGTGATGTTCCAGTCCTGTATATAATCTAATGTAACGCAGTGCTGTCCCAGTCTTGTATATAATCTCATGTAGCACAGTGCTGTCCATTACTGTATATAATCTCATGTTGCGCAGTGCTGTCCCAGTCCTGTATATAATCTCATGTAGTGCAATGCTGTCCCAGTCCTGTATATAATCTCATGTAGTGCAATGCTCTCCCAGTCCTGTATATAATCTCATGTAGTGCATTGCTGTCCCAGTCCTGTATATAATCTCATGTAGCGCAGTGCTGTCCCAGTCCTGTATATAATCTCATGTAGCGCAGTGCTCTCCCAGTCCTGTATATAATCTCATGTAGCGCAATGCTTTCCCTGCCCTGTATATAATCTCATGTAGCACAGTGCTGTCCCAGTCCTGTATATAAGCTCATGTAGCGCAGTGCTGTCCCAGTCCTGTATATAATCTCATGTAGCGCAGTGCTGTCCCAGTCCTGTTTATATTCTCACGTAGTGCAGTGCTGTCCCTGTCCTGTATATAATCTCATGTAGCACAGTGCTGTCCTACTCCTGTATATAATCTCATGCAGCGCAGTGCTGTCCCAGTCCTGTTTATAATCTCATGTAGCACAGTGCTGTCCCAGTCCTGTATATAATCTCATGTAGTGCAATGCTGTCCCGGTCCTGTATATAATCTCATGTAGTGCAATGCTGTCCCAGTCCTGTATATAATCTCATGTAGTGCAATGCTGTCCCAGTCCTGTATATAATCTCATGTAGTGCAATGCTGTCCCAGTCCTGTATATAATCTCATGTAGCGCAGTGCTGTCCCAGTCCTGTATATAATCTCATGTAGCGCAGTGCTGTCCCTGTCCTGTATATAATCTCATGTAGCGCAGTGCTGTCCCAGTCCTGTATATAATCTCATGTAGCACAGTGCTGTCCTAGTCCTGTATATAAGCTCATGTAGCGCAGTGCTGTCCCAGTCCTGTATATAATCTCATGTAGCGCAGTGCTGTCCCAGTCCTGTTTATATTCTCACGTCGTGCAGTGCTGTCCCAGTCCTGTATATAATCTCATGTAGCACAGTGCTGTCCCAGTCCTGTATATAATCTAATGTAGCGCACTGCTCTCCCAGTCCAGTATACAAACTCATGTAGTGCAGTGCTGTCCCAGTCCTGTACACAAACTCATGTAGTGCAGTGCTGTCCCAGTCCTGTATATAATCTCATGTAGTGCAATGCTGTCCCAGTCGTGTATATAATCTCATGTAGCACAGTGCTGTCCCAGTCCTGTATATAATCTCATGTAGCGCAGTGCTGTCTCAGACCTGTTCACAAACTCATGTAGTGCAGTGCTGTCCCAGTCCTGTATATAATTTCATGTAGCTATATATAAAAGTATCCATCCGTCTGTATGTCTGTCTGTCTGTATGTCTGTCTGTCTGTTTGTCTGTCTGTCTGTATGTCTGTCTGTTTGTCTGTCTGTCCGCTATACACTCAAAAGTTCTAGAGTATACCTACACATATGTTATATCAAAAGAAAGCTTATGATTAGGAGAGTCTCATAGGCATATTTACTTTTTGGTCAGACAAAAATTGTTTGGACAGTATACAAAAACCTTTCAAAAATCCGCTCATTAGTGGTTGACCAATCCTACCGCTCATTAGCGTTCAGTGACGTGATGGTTGATCAATCCTACAGTTCAGTGACCTGATGGTTGACTAATCGGTGCGTCACAGGGGGCGTTTCATTTTGTGTGTGGGCGGGACCTAATCCTGCAGCCTCCCGAAACGTAGATGCCATTTTTTTCACTGCTTTTACTCAACAGTGATCGGGGTAGCTGCGGCGGCCCGTCAGAGCGGGAGGTGAGTTGGGGTCACTCGGGCCGGGCCTGACAACTGCTCGGCCCGAGACACAGAGCGGGGGAGCGGCAGCGGCCGGCTGTCAACCGCGCGGCCCTGTAAACTGCCATTTTACAAAAAAGCCTTGGCAGCGCCGGGACCCCCAGCAAGTAATCTAATGTAGCGCACTGCTGTCCCAATCATGTATATAATCTCATGTAGCTCATTGCTGTCCCAGTCCTGTACACAAACTCATGTAGTGCAGTGCTGTCCCAATCATGTATATAATCTCATGTAGCGCAATGCTGTCACAGTCCTATATATAATGTCATGCAGCGCAGTGCTGACCCAATCATGTATATAATGTCATGTAGCGCAGTGCTGTCCCAGTCCTGTATATAATCTCTTCTAGCGCAGTGCTGTCCCAGTCCTGTATATAATCTCATGTAGTGCAGTGCTGTCCCAGTCCGGTATATAATATAATGTAGCGCAGTGCTGTCCCAGTCCTGTATACAATCTCATGTAGCACAAGCTGTCCCAGTCCTGTGTATAATCTGATGTAGCGTAGTGCTGACCCAGTCCTTTAAATAACCTACTGCATCGCAATGTTGTCCCAGTCCTTTATATAAACTCATGTAGCACAGTACTGTCCCAGTCCTGTATATAATCACAAGTAGCGCAGTGCTGCCCCAGTCTTGAATATAAACTAATGTAGCGCAATGCTGTCCCAGTACTGCGTATATTCTCATGTAGCGCAATGATGTCCCAGTCCTGTATATAATCTCATGTAGCACAGTGCTGTCCCAGTCCTGTATATAATCTCATGTAGCGCAGTGCTGTCCCAGTCCTGTATATAATCTCATGTAGCGCAGTGCTGTCCCAGTCCTGTATATAATCTCATGTAGCGCAGTGCTGTCCCAGTCCTGTATATAATCTCGTTTAGCGCAGTGCTGACCCAGCCCTGTATATAATCTCATGTAGCGCAATGCTGTCCCAGTCCAGTATATAATCTCATGTAGCGCAATGCTGTCCCAGTCCTGTATATAATCTCATGTAGCGCAGTGCTGTCCCAGTCCAGCATATAATCTCATGTAGCGCAGTGCTGTCCCAGTCCTGTATATAATCTCATGTAGCGCATTGCTGTCCCAGTCCTGTATATAATCTCAGGTAGCGCTGTGCTGTCCCAGTCCTGTATATAATCCCATGTAGTGCAGTGCTGTCCCAGTCCTGTATATAATCTCATGTAGCGCAATGCTGTCCCTGTCCTGTAAATAATCTCATGTAGCACAGTACTGTCTCAGTCCTGTATATAATCTCATGTAGCGCAATGCTGTCCCTGTCCTGTATATAATCTCATGTAGCACAGTGCTGTCCCAGTCCTGTATATAATCTCATGTAGTGCAATGCTGTCCCTGTCCTGTATATAATCTCATGTAGTGCAATGCTGTCCCAGTCCTGCGTATAATCTCATGTAGCGCAGTGCTGTACCAGCCCTGTATATAATCGCATGTAGCGCAGTGCTGTCCCAGTCCTGTATGTAATCTCATGTAGCGCAATGATGTCCCAGTCCTGTATATAATCTCATGTAGTGCAGTGCTGTCCCAGTCCTGTATATAATCTCATGTAGCGCAATGCTGTCCCAGTCCTGTCTATAATCTCATGTAGCGCATTAATGTCCCAGTCCTGTATATAATATAATGCAGCGCAGTGCTGTCCCAGTCCTGTGTATAATCTCATGTAGCGCAATGCTGTCCCATTCCTGTATATAATCTCATGTAGTGCAGTGCTGTCCCAGTCCTTTATATGTCCCAGTCCTTTATATAATCTCATGTAGCGCAGTGATGTTCCAGTCCTGTATATAATCTAATGTAGCGCAGTGCTGCCCCAGTCTTGTATATAATCTCATGTAGCACAGTGCTGTCCATTACTGTATATAATCTCATGTTGCGCAGTGCTGTCCCAGTCCTGTATATAATCTCATGTAGTGCAATGCTCTCCCAGTCCTGTATATAATCTCATGTAGTGCATTGCTGTCCCAGTCCTGTATATAATCTCATGTAGCGCAATGCTGTCCCAGTCCTGTATATAATCTCATGTAGCGCAGTGCTCTCCCAGTCCTGTATATAATCTCATGTAGCGCAAAGCTTTCCCTGTCCTGTATATAATCTCATGTAGCGCAGTGCTGTCCCAGTCCTGTATATAATCTCATGTAGCACAGTGCTGTCCTAGTCCTGTATAGAAGCTCATGTAGCGCAGTGCTGTCCCAGTCCTGGATATAATCTCATGTAGCGCAGTGCTGTCCCAGTCCTGTTTATATTCTCACGTAGTGCAGTGCTGTCCCTGTCCTGTATATAATCTCATGTATCACAGTGCTGTCCTAGTCCTGTATATAATCTCATGTAGCGCAGTGCTGTCCCAGTCCTGTTTATAATCTAATGTAGCACAGTGCTGTCCTAGTCCTGTATATAATCTCATGTAGCACAGTGCTGTCCCAGTCCTGTATATAATCTCATGTAGTGCAATGCTGTCCCAGTCCTGTATATAATCTGATGTAGTGCAATGCTGTCCCAGTCCTGTATATAATCTCATGTAGTGCAATGCTGTCCCAGTACTGTATATAATCTCATGTAGTGCAATGCTGTCCCAGTCCTGTATATAATCTCATGTAGCGCGGTGCTGTCCCAGTCCTGTATATAATCTCATGTAGCGCAGTGCTGTCCCTGCCCTGTATATAATCTCATGTAGCGCAGTGCTGTCCCAGTCCTGCATATAATCTCATGTAGCACATTGCTGTCCTAGTCCTGTATATAATCTCATGTAGTGCAATGCTGTCCCTCTCCTGTATATAATCTCATGTAGTGCAATGCTGTCCCAGTCCTGCGTATAATCTCATGTAGCGCAATGATGTCCCAGTCCTGTATATAATCTCATGTAGTGCAGTGCTGTCCCAGTCCTGTATATAATCTCATGTAGCGCAATGCTGACCCAGTCCTGTACATAATCTCATGTAGCACAGTGCTGTCCCAGTCCTGTATATATTCTCATGTAGTGCAGTGCTGTCCCAGTCCTGTCTATAATCTCATGTAGTGCATTAATGTCCCAGTCCTGTATATAATCTAATGCAGCACAGTGCTGTCCCAGTCCTGTATATAATCTCATGTAGCGCAATGCTGTCCCAGTCCTGTATATAATCTCATGTACTGCAGTGCTGTCCCAGTCCTTTATATGTCCCAGTCCTTAATATAATCTCATGTAGCGCAGTGATGTTCCAGTCCTGTATATAATCTAATGTAGCGCAGTGCTGTCCCAGTCTTGTATATAATCTCATGTAGCACAGTGCTGTCCATTACTGTATATAATCTCATGTTGCGCAGTGCTGTCCCAGTCCTGTATATAATCTCATGTAGTGCAATGCTGTCCCAGTCCTGTATATAATCTCATGTAGTGCAATGCTCTCCCAGTCCTGTATATAATCTCATGTAGTGCATTGCTGTCCCAGTCCTGTATATAATCTCATGTAGCGCAGTGCTGTCCCAGTCCTGTATATAATATCATGTAGTGCAATGCTGTCCCAGTCCTGTATATAATCTCATGTAGTGCAATGCTGTCCCAGTCCTGTATATAATCTCATGTAGTGCAATGCTGTCCCAGTCCTGTATATAATCTCATGTAGTGCAATGCTGTCCCAGTCCTGTATATAATCTCATGTAGCGCAATGCTTTCCCTGTCCTGTATATAATCTCATGTAGCGCAGTGCTGTCCCAGTCCTGTATATAGTCTCATGTAGCACATTGCTGTCCTAGTCCTGTATATAAGCTCATGTAGCGCAGTGCTGTCCCAGTCCTGTATATAATCTCATGTAGCGCAGTGCTGTCCCAGTCCTGTTTATATTCTCACGTAGTGCAGTGCTGTCCCTGTCCTGTATATAATCTCATGTAGCACAGTGCTGTCCCAGTCCTGTTTATAATCTCATGTAGCACAGTGCTGTCCCAGTCCTGTATATAATCTCATGTAGCGCAGTGCTGTCCCAGTCCTGTTTATAATCTCATGTAGCACAGTGCTGTCCCAGTCCTGTATATAATCTCATGTAGTGCAATGCTGTCCCAGTCCTGTATATAATCTCATGTAGTGCAATGCTGTCCCCGTCCTGTATATAATCTCATGTAGTGCAATGCTGTCCCAGTCCTGTATATAATCTCATTTAGTGCAATGCTGTCCCAGTCCTGTATATAATCTCATGTAGCGCAGTGCTGTCCCAGTCCTGTATATTATCTCATGTAGCGCAGTGCTGTCCCTGTCCTGTATATAATCTCATGTAGCGCAGTGCTGTCCCAGTCCTGTATATAATCTCATGTAGCACAGTGCTGTCCTAGTCCTGTATATAAGCTCATGTAGCGCAGTGCTGTCCCAGTCCTGTATATAATCTCATGTAGCGCAGTGCTGTCCCAGTCCTGTTTAAATTCTCACGTCGTGCAGTGCTGTCCCAGTCCTGTATATAATCTCATGTAGCGCAGTGCTGTCCCAGTCCTGTATATAATCTCATGTAGTGCAGTGCTGTCCCAGTCCTGTATATAATCTCATGTAGCACAGTGCTGTCCCAGTCCTGTATATAATCTAATGTAGCACAGTGCTGTCCCAGTCCTGTATATAATCTCATGTAGCGCAGTGCTGTCCCAGTCCTGTATATAATCTCATGTAGCGCAATGCTGCCCCAGTCCTGTATATAATCTCATGTAGCGCAGTGCTGTCCCAGTCCTGTATATAATCTCATGTAGTACTGTGCTGTCCCAGTCCTGTATATAATCTCATGTAGCGCTGTGCTGTCCCAGTCCTGTATATAATCTCATGTAGCACAGTGCTGTCCCAATCCTGTATATAATCTCATGTAGCGCAATGCTGCCCCAGTCCTGTATATAATCTCATGTAGCGCAGTGCTGTCCCAGTCCTGTATATAATCTCATGTAGTACTGTGCTGTCCCAGTCCTGTATATAATCTCATGTAGCGCTGTGCTGTCCCAGTCCTGTATATAATCTCATGTAGCGCAGTGCTGTCCCAGTCCTGTATATAATCTCATGTAGCGCTATGCTGTCCCAGTCCTGTATATAATCTAATGTAGCGCAGTGCTGTCCCAGTCTTGTATATAATCTCATGTAGCACAGTGCTGTCCATTACTGTATATAATCTCATGTTGCGCAGTGCTGTCCCAGTCCTGTATATAATCTCATGTAGTGCAATGCTGTCCCAGTCCTGTATATAATCTCATGTAGTGCAATGCTCTCCCAGTCCTGTATATAATCTCATGTAGTGCATTGCTGTCCCAGTCCTGTATATAATCTCATGTAGCGCAGTGCTGTCCCAGTCCTGTATATAATATCATGTAGTGCAATGCTGTCCCAGTCCTGTATATAATCTCATGTAGTGCAATGCTGTCCCAGTCCTGTATATAATCTCATGTAGTGCAATGCTGTCCCAGTCCTGTATATAATCTCATGTAGTGCAATGCTGTCCCAGTCCTGTATATAATCTCATGTAGCGCAATGCTTTCCCTGTCCTGTATATAATCTCATGTAGTGCAGTGCTGTCCCAGTCCTGTATATAGTCTCATGTAGCACAGTGCTGTCCTAGTCCTGTATATAAGCTCATGTAGCGCAGTGCTGTCCCAGTCCTGTATATAATCTCATGTAGCGCAGTGCTGTCCCAGTCCTGTTTATATTCTCACGTAGTGCAGTGCTGTCCCTGTCCTGTATATAATCTCATGTAGCGCAGTGCTGTCCCAGTCCTCTTTATAATCTCATGTAGCACAGTGCTGTCCCAGTCCTGTATATAATCTCATGTAGTGCAATGCTGTCCCAGTCCTGTATATAATCTCATGTAGTGCAATGCTGTCCCAGTCCTGTATATAATCTCATGTAGTGCAATGCTGTCCCAGTCCTGTATATAATCTCATGTAGTGCAATGCTGTCCCAGTCCTGTATATAATCTCATGTAGCGCAGTGCTGTCCCAGTCCTGTATATAATCTCATGTAGCGCAGTGCTGTCCCTGTCCTGTATATAATGTCATGTAGCGCAGTGCTGTCCCAGTCCTGTATATAATCTCATGTAGCACAGTGCTGTCCTAGTCCTGTATATAAGCTCATGTAGCGCAGTGCTGTCCCAGTCCTGTATATAATCTCATGTAGCGCAGTGCTGTCCCAGTCCTGTTTATATTCTCACGTCGTGCAGTGCTGTCCCAGTCCTGTATATAATCTCATGTAGCGCAGTGCTGTCCCAGTCCTGTATATAATCTCATGTAGTGCAGTGCTGTCCCAGTCCTGTATATAATCTCATGTAGCACAGTGCTGTCCCAGTCCTGTATATAATCTAATGTAGCACAGTGCTGTCCCAGTCCTGTATATAATCTCATGTAGCGCAGTGCTGTCCCAATCCTGTATATAATCTCATGTAGCGCAATGCTGCCCCAGTCCTGTATATAATCTCATGTAGCGCAGTGCTGTCCCAGTCCTGTATATAATCTCATGTAGTACTGTGCTGTCCCAGTCCTGTATATAATCTCATGTAGCGCTGTGCTGTCCCAGTCCTGTATATAATCTCATGTAGCGCAGTGCTGTCCCAGTCCTGTATATAATCTCATGTAGCGCTATGCTGTCCCAGTCCTGTATATAATCTCATGCAGCGCTGTGCTGTCCCAGTCCTGTATATAATCTCATGTAGCGCTGTGCTTTCCCAGTCCTGTATATAATCTCTTGTAGCGCAGTGCTGTCCCAGTCCTGTATATAATCTCATGTAGCACAGTGCTGTCCGAGTCCTGTATATAATCTCATGTAGCGCAATGCTGCCCCAGTCCTGTATATAATCTCATGTAGCGCAGTGCTGTCCCAGTCCTGTATATAATCTCATGTAGCGCAGTGCTGTCCCAGTCCTGTATATAATCTCATGTAGCACTGTGCTGTTCCAGTACTGTATATAATCTCATATAGCACAGTGCTGTCCCAGTCCTGTATATAATCTCATGTAGCACAGTGCTGTCCCAGTCCTGTATATAATCTCATGTAGCACAGTGCTGTCCCAGTCCTGTATATAATCTCATGTAGCGCAGTGCTGTCCCAGTCCTGTATATAATCTCATGTAGCGCAGTGCTGTCCCAGTCCAGTATATAATCTCATGTAGCGCAATGCTGTCCCAGTCCTGTATATAATCTCATGTAGCGCAGTGCTGTCCCAGTCCTGTATGTAATCTCATGTAGCACAGTGCTGTCCCAGTCCTGTATATAATCTCATGTAGCGCAGTGCTGTCCCAGTCCTGTATATAATCTCATGTAGCGCAATGCTGTCCCAGTCCTGTATATAATCTCATGTAGAGCAGTGCTGTCCCAGTCCTGTATATAATCTCATGTAGCGCAGTGCTGTCCCAGTCCTGTATATAATCTCATGTAGCGCAGTGCTGTCCCAGTCCTGTATATAATCTGCTGTTGCGCAGTGCTGTCCCAGTCCTGTATATAATTTCCTGTTGCGCAGTGCTGTCCCAGTCCTGTATATAATCTCTTGTTGCGCAGTGCTGTCCCAGTCCAGTATATAATCTCACGTAGTGCAGTGCTGCCCCAGTCCTGTATATAATCTCATGTAGCGCAGTGCTGTCCCAGTCCTGTATATAATCTCTTGTTGCGCAGTGCTGTCCCAGTCCAGTATATAATCTCACGTAGTGCAGTGCTGCCCCAGTCCTGTATATAATCTCATGTAGCGCAGTGCTGTCCCAGTCCTGTATATAATCTCATGTAGCGCAGTGCTGTCCCAGTCCTGTATATAATCTCCTGTTGCGCAGTGCTGTCCCAGTCCTGTATATAATTTCCTGTTGCGCAGTGCTGTCCCAGTCCTGTATATAATTTCCTGTTGCGCAGTGCTGTCCCAGTCCTGTATATAATCTCATGTAGCGCAGTGCTTCCCAGTCCAATATATAATCTCATGTAGCGCAGTGCTGTCCCAGTCCTGTATATAATCTCATGTAGCGCAGTGCTGTCCCAGTCCTGTATATAATCTCCTGTTGCGCAATGCTGTCCCAGTCCTGTATATAATCTCATGTACTGCAGTGCTGTCCCAGTCCTTTATATGTCCCAGTCCTTAATATAATCTCATGTAGCGCAGTGATGTTCCAGTCCTGTATATAATCTAATGTAGCGCAGTGCTGTCCCAGTCTTGTATATAATCTCATGTAGCACAGTGCTGTCCATTACTGTATATAATCTCATGTTGCGCAGTGCTGTCCCAGTCCTGTATATAATCTCATGTAGTGCAATGCTGTCCCAGTCCTGTATATAATCTCATGTAGTGCAATGCTCTCCCAGTCCTGTATATAATCTCATGTAGTGCATTGCTGTCCCAGTCCTGTATATAATCTCATGTAGCGCAGTGCTGTTCCAGTCCTGTATATAATATCATGTAGTGCAATGCTGTCCCAGTCCTGTATATAATCTCATGTAGTGCAATGCTGTCCCAGTCCTGTATATAATCTCATGTAGTGCAATGCTGTCCCAGTCCTGTATATAATCTCATGTAGTGCAATGCTGTCCCAGTCCTGTATATAATCTCATGTAGCGCAATGCTTTCCCTGTCCTGTATATAATCTCATGTAGCGCAGTGCTGTCCCAGTCCTGTATATAGTCCCATGTAGCACAGTGCTGTCCTAGTCCTGTATATAAGCTCATGTAGCGCAGTGCTGTCCCAGTCCTGTATATAACCTCATGTAGCGCAGTGCTGTCCCAGTCCTGTTTATATTCTCACGTAGTGCAGTGCTGTCCCTGTCCTGTATATAATCTCATGTAGCACAGTGCTGTCCCAGTCCTGTTTATAATCTCATGTAGCACAGTGCTGTCCCAGTCCTGTATATAATCTCATGTAGCGCAGTGCTGTCCCAGTCCTGTTTATAATCTCATGTAGCACAGTGCTGTCCCAGTCCTGTATATAATCTCATGTAGTGCAATGCTGTCCCAGTCCTGTATATAATCTCATGTAGTGCAATGCTGTCCCCGTCCTGTATATAATCTCATGTAGTGCAATGCTGTCCCAGTCCTGTATATAATCTCATTTAGTGCAATGCTGTCCCAGTCCTGTATATAATCTCATGTAGCGCAGTGCTGTCCCAGTCCTGTATATTATCTCATGTAGCGCAGTGCTGTCCCTGTCCTGTATATAATCTCATGTAGCGCAGTGCTGTCCCAGTCCTGTATATAATCTCATGTAGCACAGTGCTGTCCTAGTCCTGTATATAAGCTCATGTAGCGCAGTGCTGTCCCAGTCCTGTATATAATCTCATGTAGCGCAGTGCTGTCCCAGTCCTGTTTAAATTCTCACGTCGTGCAGTGCTGTCCCAGTCCTGTATATAATCTCATGTAGCGCAGTGCTGTCCCAGTCCTGTATATAATCTCATGTAGTGCAGTGCTGTCCCAGTCCTGTATATAATCTCATGTAGCACAGTGCTGTCCCAGTCCTGTATATAATCTAATGTAGCACAGTGCTGTCCCAGTCCTGTATATAATCTCATGTAGCGCAGTGCTGTCCCAGTCCTGTATATAATCTCATGTAGCGCAATGCTGCCCCAGTCCTGTATATAATCTCATGTAGCGCAGTGCTGTCCCAGTCCTGTATATAATCTCATGTAGTACTGTGCTGTCCCAGTCCTGTATATAATCTCATGTAGCGCTGTGCTGTCCCAGTCCTGTATATAATCTCATGTAGCACAGTGCTGTCCCAATCCTGTATATAATCTCATGTAGCGCAATGCTGCCCCAGTCCTGTATATAATCTCATGTAGCGCAGTGCTGTCCCAGTCCTGTATATAATCTCATGTAGTACTGTGCTGTCCCAGTCCTGTATATAATCTCATGTAGCGCTGTGCTGTCCCAGTCCTGTATATAATCTCATGTAGCGCAGTGCTGTCCCAGTCCTGTATATAATCTCATGTAGCGCTATGCTGTCCCAGTCCTGTATATAATCTCATGTAGCGCAGTGATGTTCCAGTCCTGTATATAATCTAATGTAGCGCAGTGCTGTCCCAGTCTTGTATATAATCTCATGTAGTGCAATGCTCTCCCAGTCCTGTATATAATCTCATGTAGTGCATTGCTGTCCCAGTCCTGTATATAATCTCATGTAGCGCAGTGCTGTCCCAGTCCTGTATATAATATCATGTAGTGCAATGCTGTCCCAGTCCTGTATATAATCTCATGTAGTGCAATGCTGTCCCAGTCCTGTATATAATCTCATGTAGTGCAATGCTGTCCCAGTCCTGTATATAATCTCATGTAGTGCAATGCTGTCCCAGTCCTGTATATAATCTCATGTAGCGCAATGCTTTCCCTGTCCTGTATATAATCTCATGTAGTGCAGTGCTGTCCCAGTCCTGTATATAGTCTCATGTAGCACAGTGCTGTCCTAGTCCTGTATATAAGCTCATGTAGCGCAGTGCTGTCCCAGTCCTGTATATAATCTCATGTAGCGCAGTGCTGTCCCAGTCCTGTTTATATTCTCACGTAGTGCAGTGCTGTCCCTGTCCTGTATATAATCTCATGTAGCGCAGTGCTGTCCCAGTCCTCTTTATAATCTCATGTAGCACAGTGCTGTCCCAGTCCTGTATATAATCTCATGTAGTGCAATGCTGTCCCAGTCCTGTATATAATCTCATGTAGTGCAATGCTGACCCAGTCCTGTATATAATCTCATGTAGTGCAATGCTGTCCCAGTCCTGTATATAATCTCATGTAGTGCAATGCTGTCCCAGTCCTGTATATAATCTCATGTAGCGCAGTGCTGTCCCAGTCCTGTATATAATCTCATGTAGCGCAGTGCTGTCCCTGTCCTGTATATAATGTCATGTAGTGCAGTGCTGTCCCAGTCCTGTATATAATCTCATGTAGCACAGTGCTGTCCTAGTCCTGTATATAAGCTCATGTAGCGCAGTGCTGTCCCAGTCCTGTATATAATCTCATGTAGCGCAGTGCTGTCCCAGTCCTGTTTATATTCTCACGTCGTGCAGTGCTGTCCCAGTCCTGTATATAATCTCATGTAGCGCTGTGCTGTCCCAGTCCTGTATATAATCTCATGTAGCGCAGTGCTGTCCCAGTCCTGTATATAATCTCATGTAGCGCTATGCTGTCCCAGTCCTGTATATAATCTCATGTAGCGCAGTGATGTTCCAGTCCTGTATATAATCTAATGTAGCGCAGTGCTGTCCCAGTCTTGTATATAATCTCATGTAGCACAGTGCTGTCCATTACTGTATATAATCTCATGTTGCGCAGTGCTGTCCCAGTCCTGTATATAATCTCATGTAGTGCAATGCTGTCCCAGTCCTGTATTTAATCTCATGTAGTGCAATGCTCTCCCAGTCCTGTATATAATCTCATGTAGTGCATTGCTGTCCCAGTCCTGTATATAATCTCATGTAGCGCAGTGCTGTCCCAGTCCTGTATATAATATCATGTAGTGCAATGCTGTCCCAGTCCTGTATATAATCTCATGTAGTGCAATGCTGTCCCAGTCCTGTATATAATCTCATGTAGTGCAATGCTGCCCCAGTCCTGTATATAATCTCATGTAGTGCAATGCTGTCCCAGTCCTGTATATAATCTCATGTAGCGCAATGCTTTCCCTGTCCTGTATATAATCTCATGTAGTGCAGTGCTGTCCCAGTCCTGTATATAGTCTCATGTAGCACAGTGCTGTCCTAGTCCTGTATATAAGCTCATGTAGCGCAGTGCTGTCCCAGTCCTGTATATAATCTCATGTAGCGCAGTGCTGTCCCAGTCCTGTTTATATTCTCACGTAGTGCAGTGCTGTCCCTGTCCTGTATATAATCTCATGTAGCGCAGTGCTGTCCCAGTCCTCTTTATAATCTCATGTAGCACAGTGCTGTCCCAGTCCTGTATATAATCTCATGTAGTGCAATGCTGTCCCAGTCCTGTATATAATCTCATGTAGTGCAATGCTGTCCCAGTCCTGTATATAATCTCATGTAGTGCAATGCTGTCCCAGTCCTGTATATAATCTCATGTAGTGCAATGCTGTCCCAGTCCTGTATATAATCTCATGTAGCGCAGTGCTGTCCCAGTCCTGTATATAATCTCATGTAGCGCAGTGCTGTCCCTGTCCTGTATATAATGTCATGTAGCGCAGTGCTGTCCCAGTCCTGTATATAATCTCATGTAGCACAGTGCTGTCCTAGTCCTGTATATAAGCTCATGTAGCGCAGTGCTGTCCCAGTCCTGTATATAATCTCATGTAGCGCAGTGCTGTCCCAGTCCTGTTTATATTCTCACGTCGTGCAGTGCTGTCCCAGTCCTGTATATAATCTCATGTAGCGCAGTGCTGTCCCAGTCCTGTATATAATCTCATGTAGTGCAGTGCTGTCCCAGTCCTGTATATAATCTCATGTAGCACAGTGCTGTCCCAGTCCTGTATATAATCTAATGTAGCACAGTGCTGTCCCAGTCCTGTATATAATCTCATGTAGCGCAGTGCTGTCCCAATCCTGTATATAATCTCATGTAGCGCAATGCTGCCCCAGTCCTGTATATAATCTCATGTAGCGCAGTGCTGTCCCAGTCCTGTATATAATCTCATGTAGTACTGTGCTGTCCCAGTCCTGTATATAATCTCATGTAGCGCTGTGCTGTCCCAGTCCTGTATATAATCTCATGTAGCGCAGTGCTGTCCCAGTCCTGTATATAATCTCATGTAGCGCTATGCTGTCCCAGTCCTGTATATAATCTCATGCAGCGCTGTGCTGTCCCAGTCCTGTATATAATCTCATGTAGCGCTGTGCTTTCCCAGTCCTGTATATAATCTCTTGTAGCGCAGTGCTGTCCCAGTCCTGTATATAATCTCATGTAGCACAGTGCTGTCCGAGTCCTGTATATAATCTCATGTAGCGCAATGCTGCCCCAGTCCTGTATATAATCTCATGTAGCGCAGTGCTGTCCCAGTCCTGTATATAATCTCATGTAGCGCAGTGCTGTCCCAGTCCTGTATATAATCTCATGTAGCACTGTGCTGTTCCAGTACTGTATATAATCTCATATAGCACAGTGCTGTCCCAGTCCTGTATATAATCTCATGTAGCACAGTGCTGTCCCAGTCCTGTATATAATCTCATGTAGCACAGTGCTGTCCCAGTCCTGTATATAATCTCATGTAGCGCAGTGCTGTCCCAGTCCTGTATATAATCTCATGTAGCGCAATGCTGTCCCAGTCCTGTATATAATCTCATGTAGAGCAGTGCTGTCCCAGTCCTGTATATAATCTCATGTAGCGCAGTGCTGTCCCAGTCCTGTATATAATCTCATGTAGCGCAGTGCTGTCCCAGTCCAGTATATAATCTGATGTAGCGCAATGCTGTTCCAGTCCTGTATATAATCTCCTGTTGCGCAGTGCTTTCCCAGCCCCGTATATAATTTCATGTAGTGCAGTGCTGTCCCAGTCCTGTATATAATTTCCCGTTGCGCAGTGCTGTCCCAGTCCTGTATATAATCTCCTGTTGCGCAGTGCTGTCCCAGTCCTGTATATAATTTCCTGTTGCGCAGTGCTGTCCCAGTCCTGTATATCATCTCTTGTTGCGCAGTGCTGTCCCAGTCCAGTATATAATCTCACGTAGTGCAGTGCTGCCCCAGTCCTGTATATAATCTCATGTAGCGCAGTGCTGTCCCAGTCCTGTATATAATCTCTTGTTGCGCAGTGCTGTCCCAGTCCAGTATATAATCTCACGTAGTGCAGTGCTGCCCCAGTCCTGTATATAATCTCATGTAGCGCAGTGCTGTCCCAGTCCTGTATATAATCTCATGTAGCGCAGTGCTGTCCCAGTCCTGTATATAATCTCCTGTTGCGCAGTGCTGTCCCAGTCCTGTATATAATTTCCTGTTGCGCAGTGCTGTCCCAGTCCTGTATATAATTTCCTGTTGCGCAGTGCTGTCCCAGTCCTGTATATAATCTCATGTAGCGCAGTGCTTCCCAGTCCAATATATAATCTCATGTAGCGCAGTGCTGTCCCAGTCCTGTATATAATCTCATGTAGCGCAGTGCTGTCCCAGTCCTGTATATAATCTCCTGTTGCGCAGTGCTGTCCCAGTCCAATATATAATCTCATGTAGCGCAGTGCTGTCCCAGTCCTGTATATAATCTCATGTAGTGCAGTGCTGTCCCAGTCCTGTATATAATCTCCTGTTGCGCAGTGCTGTCCCAGTCCTGTATATAATCTCATGTAGCGCAGTGCTTCCCAGTCCAATATATAATCTCATGTTGTGCAGTGCTGTCCCAGTCCTGTATATGATCTCCTGTTGCGCAGTGCTGTCCCAGTCCTGTATATAATCTCATGTAGCGCAGTGCTGTCCCAGTCCTGTATATAATCTCCTGTTGCGCAGTGCTGTCCCAGTCCTGTATATAATCTCATGTAGCGCAGTGCTGTCCCAGTCCTGTATATAATCTCCTGTTGCGCAGTGCTGTCCCAGTCCTGTATATAATCTCATGTTGCGCAGTGCTGTCCCAGTCCTGTATATAATCTCATGTAGCGCAGTGCTTCCCAGTCCAATATATAATCTCATGTTGCGCAGTGCTGTCCCAGTCCTGTATATAATCTCCTGTAGCGCAGTGCTGTCCCAGTCCTGTATATAATCTCCTGTTGCGCAGTGCTGTCCCAGTCCTGTATATAATCTCATGTAGCGCAGTGCTTCCCAGTCCAATATATAATCTCATGTTGCGCAGTGCTGTCCCAGTCCTGTATATAATCTCCTGTAGCGCAGTGCTGTCCCAGTCCTGTATATAATCTCCTGTTGCGCTGTGCTGTCCCAGTCCTGTATATAATCTCCTGTTGCGCAGTGCTGTCCCAGTCCTGTATATAATCTCCTGTTGCGCAGTGCTGTCCCAGTCCTGTATATAATCTCCTGTTGCGCAGTGCTGTCCCAGTCCTGTATATAATCTCCTGTTGCGCAGTGCTGTCCCAGTCCTGTATATAATCTCCTGTTGCGCAGTGCTGTCCCAGTCCTGTATATAATCTCCTGTTGCGCAGTGCTGTCCCAGTCCTGTATATGATCTCCTGTAGCGCAGTGCTGTCCCAGTCCTGTATATGATCTCCTGTTGCGCAATGCTGTCCCAGTCCTGTATATAATCTCATGTAGCGCAGTGCTGTCCCAGTCCTGTATATAATCTCCTGTTGCGCAATGCTGTCCCAGTCCTGTATATAATCTCCTGTTGCGCAGTGCTGTCCCAGTCCTGTATATAATCTCCTGTTGCGCAGTGCTGTCCCAGTCCTGTATATGATCTCCTGTTGCGCAGTGCTGTCCCAGTCCTGTATATGATCTCCTGTTGCGCAGTGCTGTCCCAGTCCTGTATATGATCTCCTGTTGCGCAGTGCTGTCCCAGTCCTGTATATAATCTCCTGTTGCGCAGTGCTGTCCCAGTCCTGTATATGATCTCCTGTTGCGCAGTGCTGTCCCAGTCCTGTATATAATCTCCTGTTGCGCAGTGCTGTCCCAGTCCTGTATATGATCTCCTGTTGCGCAGTGCTGTCCCAGTCCTGTATATCATTTCCCATTGCGCAGTGCTGTCCCAGTCCTGTATATCATTTCCCATTGCGCAGCTCAATCAAATGTCCACACACGCGAGGTTTTTGTAATTACCGCCTCGTGAAGCCGGTGCCAGCTTTGTGGTTTTTCCAGAGCGCTGGGCACTGGGCACTGGGCAGCCACACAGCTTAAAGAGATCATTGATGCTGTCCCAGTCCTATACAATCATAGAATCAAAGCACAGTACTGCAGGAAGGAGGCCATTCGGCCCATCAAGTCTGCGCCGGCTCTTTCGAAGATCAATCCAGTCAGGCCCACCCCCCCCCCCCCACCCTTTCCCCGTATCCCTGCAATTTTTTCTCCTTCAAGTATTTGAACCTGTATCCACCACCCTATCAGGCAGTGCATTCCAAATCCTAACCACTCGTTGTGTAAAAAGTTTTTCCTCATGCCGCCTCGGGTTCTTTTGTCAATCACCTTCAACCTGTGCCCTCTGGTTATCGACCCTTCAGCCATTGGAAACAGTTTCTCTTTATTTACTCTATCTAAACCCTTCATGATTTTAAACACCTCCATCAAATCTCCTCTTAGCCTTCTCTGCTCTAAGAACAACCCCAGCCTCTCCAGTCTATCCATGTAACTGTAATCCCTCATCCCTGGAACCATTCTAGTAAATCTCTTCTGTACCCTCTCCAACGCCTTCATGTGCTTCCTAAAGTGTCGAGCCCAGAATTGGACACAACACTGAAGCTGTGGCCGAACTAGTGTTCCATATAAGTTTAGCACAACATCCTGGCTTTTGTGCTCTCTGCCTCTGTTTATAAATCCCAGGATCCCATCTGCTTCATTACCTGCTTTGTTAACCTGTCCTGGCACCTTCCAAGATTTGTGCACAAACACCCCCAGGTCTCTCTGTTCTTGCACCCCCTGTAAAATTGTACCATTTAGTGTGTACGGTCTCTGCTCATCCTTCCTGCCAGAATCTATCACCTCACAGTTCTCTGTGTTGAATTTCATCTGCCATGAGTCCGCCCATTCCACCAGCCTGTCTGTGTCCTCTTGAAGTCTATTACTATCTTCCTCACTGTTTACTACTTTTCCAAGTTCTGTGCCATCTGCAGCTTTTGAAATTATGCCCTGTACCCCCAAGTACAAGTCATTAACACCTATCAAAAACAGCAGTGGTCCAAGGACGGAGCCCTGGGAAACACCACTGTATACCCCCCTCCAGTCCGAAAAACAGCCATTCACCACAACTCGCTGTTTTCTATCTCTTGGTCAATGTTGTATTCATTATCCCAGGGGCTTCAATTTTGCAAACATGCCTAATATGTGGCACTTTATCAAACGCCCTTTGAAAGTCCATGTGCACAACATCACTGCACTGCCCTCATCCACCCTCTCCGTTAATCAATCATGCTGGTCAAACTCGATTTGCCCTTTAGAAATCCCTGCTGGCTCTCCTTTATTGCCCATGTTTGGCCAAGTGGCTGTTAATTTTCTGACCGGATTATTGTTTCTAAAACCTTCCCCACCACCGACGTTAAACTGACTAGCGTGTCATTGCCAGGTTTATCCTTCTCCCCTTTGTGAACAAGGATGTAACATTTGCAATTCTCCAGTCCTCTGGCACCACCCCTATATCTACAGAGGATTGGAAGATTGTGGACAGCGCGTCCGAAATTTCTACCCTTACTTCCCTCAGCAACCTAGGATGCATCCCATCCGGATCAGGCGACTTTCCACTTTAACTAGTACCTCGTCTTTATCTACTTTTATCTCATTCAGTATCCCAGCAAACTCTTCGTTTGCCATAGCGTTGGTAAAGTCTTCTTGCTTGGTAAACATCGATGCAAAGTACTCAATTAGTACCTCAGCCCTCTGCCTCCACCAGTAGATCTCCATTTTGATCCCTAATCAGCCCACTGCTCCTCTGACAACCCTTTTAATGTTAATATGCCTATAGAAGGCCTTTGGATTCCTTTTTATGTTAGCCGCCAATCTATTCTTATACGGTCTCTTTGTCCCTCTTGTTTCCTTTTTCACTTCTCCTCTGTACATTTTATATTCCGCCTGATTTTCCCTTGTATTATCAAGCTGACATCTGTCATAAGCCCTCTTTTTCTACTTCATCCTGTATATAACCTAATGTAATACAACACTGTATATAAGATGATGGCTGCAGAAAGATATCGTGGGGTCCCAGCCCCTATCCTTCCACCGCAGGGACACCCTGGACTGCAGTGAATCTGTAACCAGGCGCTGGCTGTTCCTTCATTGATAGGGAAGGAAAATTGCGATAGTTTGTTATCGGCTGAAAGCTGTTAGTAATGTCATATTCTGCAGAAAAAACACAGGAAGTGATTCCGCACAACACGAGTTCTCTGAGTCACCGAAGTAAAAATACAACATGTGGTTATTGAGTTTCGAAAGGCAGAGCTGGGGAGACACAAATGGAATCGAATACCCAGAAAGGGAATAACTTGTGTTCAGAGCAGAAAAACATTCATCAGTGATTAACGGACATGAGCACATCCTGCAGCTCCAGCCTGCCCAGTAAACAGCCTGTCTCCATAAAACATCCAATTCAAATCAAGCTCCCACTGCTTAATCCAACCACTATCCCCCTCAGGAGCCTGTGCCCATCCAGCTCCGCGAGGAGGCCTGTGCCCATCCAGCTCCACGAGGGGGCCTATGCCCATCCAGCTCCGCGAGGGGGCCTATGCCCATCCAGCTCCGCGAGGGGGCCTGTGCCCATCCAGCTCCGCGAGGGGGCCTATGCCCATCCAGCTCCGCGAGGGGGCCTGTGCCCATCCAGCTCCGCGAGGGGGCCTATGCCCATCCAGCTCCGCGAGGGGGCCTGTGCCCATCCAACTCCACAAGAGGGGGCCTGTGCCCATCCAGCTCCACAAGAGGGCCTGTGCCCATCCAACTCCACAAGAGGGGGCCTGTGCCCATCCAACTCCACAAGGGGGCCTGTGCCCATCCAACTCCACAAGAGGGGGCCTGTGCCCATCCAGCTCCACAAGGGGGCCTGTGCCCATCCAACTCCACAAGAGGGGGCCTGTGCCCATCCAACTCCACAAGAGGGGGCCTGTGCCCATCCAGCTCCACAAGGGGGCCTGTGCCCATCCAACTCCACAAGAGGGGGCCTGTGCCCATCCAACTCCACAAGAGGGGGCCTGTGCCCATCCAGCTCCACAAGAGGGCATGTGCCCATCCAACTCCACAAGAGGGGGCCTGTGCCCATCCAACTCCACAAGAGGGGGCCTGTGCCCATCCAACTCCACAAGGGGGCCTGTGCCCATCCAACTCCACAAGAGGGCCTATGCCCATCCAGCTCTGTGAGGGAAGGGGCTATGTCCATGTGCGTGAGTGTGACCATGGGTGTGAGTGTGGGTGTGTGACAGTGAGTGAGTGTGGCAATGGGTGGGAGGAGAGAGAGACAGAACATCTGGATTCAGGCAGGCGGGGAAGAGAGACAAAACATCTGGATGCAGACATGTACAAAAGAATAGATGCAGAACATCTGGATACAGATAGGTGTGGGGAGGGAGACTGGACATCAGGATTCAGACAGGTGGAGGCGGAGAGAGACAGAACATCTGGATTTAGACAGGTGGAGAAAGGAGAGAGTGGCACAACATTTGGATTCAGACAGGTGGGGAGGAGAGGAGCAGAACATCAGGATTCACACAGGTAGGGAGGAGAGCAACAGAACATCTGGATTCAGATGAGGAGAGAGAGGCACAACATTTGGATTCATACAGCTGTGAGGGGGAGAGTGGTGGAACATCTGGATTCAGACAGGAGTGGGAGAAGGAAGGTAGAATATCTGGATTCAGGCACATGAGGGGTAGAGTGAGCCAGAACATCAGGATTCAGACAGGTGGAAGAAGAATCATGGCTGAACATCTGGATTCAGACAGGTGGTGGGGAGGAGATAGGCAGGATATCATCAAAAACACAGGGAGGGAGGATAGAGAGGCAGTTCATCTGGATTTAGACAGGTGTGGGGAGGTAGAATATCTGGATTCAGGCAAGTGGAGGAAGAAGTGAGGAAGGGCTTATAGATTCAGTCAGGTGTGGGGAGGAGAGAGGCAGGATATCATGAATAACACAGGTGGGGAGGAGAGAGATGCATAAAATCTAGATCCAGCCAGGTGGGCAGGAGGGAGACAGAAAAGCTGGGTTGAGACAGGTGTGGAGAGAAGAGGGGCTAAACATCAGGATTCAGTCAGGTGGGGAAGAGAGAGAGGCAGAACATCTGGATTCAGATTGGTGTGGAGAGGCGAAAGGCGGAATATCTGGATTCATACAGGTGTGGGGAGGAGAAAGGCAGAACATCTGGATTCAGAAAGGTGGAGAGGAGAAAGAGGCACAACATCTGTGGGGAGAAGAGTAGTGGAATATTTGTATTCAGGCACATGAAGGGTAGAGTGAGCCAGAAAATCAGGATTCAGACAGGTGGAGGGGGAATAGTGGCTAAACATCTGGATTCAGACAGGTGGTGGATGGAGAGAGGCAGAACATCTGGATCCAAACATGTGGAGGGTGGATAGAGAGGCAGTTCATCTGGATTTAGACAGGTGTGGGGAGGAGAGGCAGAACATCTGGATTCAGGCATGTGGAGGAAGGGGTGAGGAAGAGCATTTGGATTCAGTCAGGGGAGGAGAGAGGCAGGATATCATGAATAACACAGGTGGGGAGGAGAGAGGCATAAAATCTAGACCCAGCTAGGTGGGCAGGAGGGAGACAGAACATCAGGATTCAGGCAGGTGTGGGGAGGAGAGATGCAGAACATCTGGATTCAGAAAGGTTTGGACAGGTGTGGGGAGGAGAGGCAGAACATCAGGATTCAGACAGGTGAGGGGAGCGATAGAGGAAACACATCTGGATTCAAGCAGGTGGAGGAAGGGGAGAGGCAGAACATCTAGATTCAGAAAGCTGTGGGAAGTGAGACAGAACATCAGGATTTGGACAGGTGTGGGGAGAAGAGGGGCTAAACATCAGGATTCAGTCAGGTGGAGAGGAAAGATGAAGAGCATCAGGACTGGGCAGGTGGGGAGGAGAAAGAGGCAGAACCTCTGGATTCAGACAGGTGGAGGGAGGAATGAGGTAGAATGTTTGGATTCAGAGAGATGGAGGAAGGAGAGGGGGGTAGAACTTCATGATTTTGACAGGTGTGTGGAGGAGAGGTAGCACATCTGGGTTCAAACAGCTGGAGGGAGGAGAGGGGCACAGCATCTCTATTCAACAATTGGGAAGGAGAGAGGCAGAACATCAGGATTCAGATAGGTGTGGGGAGAAGAGAGGCAGGACATATGGATTCAGAAAGGTGTGGGAAGAATAGTGGCTAAACATCTGGATTTAGACAGGTGGAGGGAGGAGAGAGGCAGACCATCTGGATTCAAATAGGTGGGGATAGGGAGATTGTGACTGTCAGTATGTCTGGTTTAATCTCCAGATGTGGTTGCGCCTCCGTCCTGCTGCTCCCGTGTTTTGTGGATTTTATGCAGTGCCGAAGATCAGACAGGATCTAGCCGCTTCAAACAATAGCAGCTGTGGAAACAATATGTTTGTGTTAATGAAATCTCCGGCTGCTGGAATCCTGCAGTCAGATGTCCAGAGATCAAACTCTTTGTTAGGCCTTATTCCTTTTATTTTCTTATGGTATGTTGACAGTCAAGGCCAAGGAACAAATTCTTCCTTAAAAACAGAATGACGTAAGGCACTGACAGGCACTCACTTCAGCTCTATTACCGAAACTATTGTTGCCTGGGCCCCAGCACAGGAAATGAGGCCTAGCGACTAGGCTTTGACTTGCTCCAAACACAGGAAGTGCGGTGGAGAAGGCCATTGTCTGATTACAAAAGATCTATATTGACTATAAAAGCCTGGCCTTGAGCCAAAGGTCCTCCACATTCCAGACACACAATAATCCCTCAGCAGTGCTTCCTCCCCGTTCATGTGTTTGTTCATGTTTTTAGTCAGTGCAGTCTGAAGACCTGCCCAGTCCCAGTGCCAGATCAGGCTATTCTTTCAAAACATAAAAGCCGGGTCATCAGCAGACAATAGCCACACATTCCACCATCCCAGATTGTCCTTTGAAACAGTAAATAGAAAGTGATTCATCTCAGAGTGCTGACATTTAGAGGGGGTGAAGGGTGGACATGGAATGGAGAGCAGGGGACCATTTAGCTGCTCCTTTGACAATAGAGAGGAGTGCTCTTGGCCTCAGTGGGTGACTATATCACACATTCATTAGCATGTTCATTTCTCAATGCCTCCACTAAAGGATGGGACAGGGCCTGTCATGTGAGTGGTTAATCGTTCTCCCACTGGTATATCCAGTGTGGATACCCCTGACTTCCATCTTTTCCTCCTCCATGTCCTCAACACCCTCTTCAAAGCTCAGGAATGGTGGGATCCTCAGAGGGAAGCTAGGATCTCACTGCGCACAGCTCCCTTTAATCTTTCAGCAAGTTTTACAAAGTACTGTTAAGTGCTTAGAAACTCCAGCTTCTCAATAGTGCAAGTAACTCTGGCCAAAACCGTGCTGCAGCGTTGCACACCTGCCTGACCTTTCACCTCCCCGATCTTTTCCTGGGCACCGTACAGGCTCAGTGGTGCCTCCTTCACAGTGGCAGTGCTTTTCAGGGCAGTAGATGGTGGAACCAGAGGAGAATTCAGGCAACTTCATCCACAGAAACAAGGTCAGGTTCCACATATAACAACAGAAAATGCTGGAAAAACTCAGCAGGCCAGGCAACATCCGTGGAGAGAAATTAGAGTCGACGTTTCGGGTCGAAACCCTTTTTCAAAACTGGAAAGGAAATGAAATAGATCGAAAGGCCGGGCTGGGAGAGAACAAAAGAAGTGACGAGACATTAAGAGGTATTCAAAACCAGACGAGATGGTGATAGGACTAGTGGAGACCAAAGACGGCTCTAGATTAGGTGTGAAATGCGCTGGCAGAATGGGAGACAGCTGCCATGTGGGAGAGAGAAAAAAAAGGGGGGGGGAAAAGGGCCAAAACAAAGGTGTGGATAAAATATAAGCAAAAATGTAATGGGGGCCGAGGTTATGATCTGAAATTGTTGAACTCGATATTGAGTCCGGAAGGCTGTAATGTGCCTAATCGGAAGGTGAGGTGCTGTTCCTCGAGTTTACGTTGAGCTTCCGTGGAACAATGCAAGAGCCCGAGTACAGTGAGGTCCGAGTGGGAATGGGGCGGTGAATTAAAGTGACAGGCGACCGGAAGCTCGGGGTCCCCCTTATGGACTGAACGGAGGTGTTCCGCAAAGCGGTCACCCAATCTGCGTTTGGTCTCCCCAATGTAGAGGAGACCGCATCGTGAGCAGCGAATACAGTATACTAGATTGCAAGAAGTACAAGTAAATCGCTGTTTCACCTGGAAGGGGTGTTTGGGGCCCTGGACAGTGGGAAGGGGGGAGATATAAGGGCAAGTGTTGCATCTCCTGCGCTTGCACGGGAAGGTTTCGGGCGAAGGGGAAGGGGTGCTGGGCGTGATAGAGGAGTGGACTAGGGTGTCTCGGAGGGAGCGGTCCCTACGGAATGCTGAAAGGGGAGGGGAGGGGAAGATGCGTTTGGTGGTGGGATCACTTTGGAGGTGGCGGAAATGGCGGAGGGTGATCCGTTGAATGTTCCACATGTATGCTGGCGACACTCAGCTCACCTTCAATACCACCACCACTGTGTTGTCAGACTGCTTGTCCGACGTGTTTTTGAATGTGAGCGTCACTGGCAAGGCCGGCATTTATTGCGAATCCCTGGTTTCCCTGGAGACGGTGGTGGTGAGCCGCCTTCTTGAACCGCTGCAGTCCGTGTGGTGAAGGTACTCCCACAATGCTGTTAGGGAGGAGTGCCAGGATTTTGACCCAGCGACAATGAAGGAAGGGCAATATATTTCCAAGTCAGAATGGTTTGTGACTTTGAGGGGAACTTGGAGGCAATGGTGTGCCCATGTGTCGGCTGCCCTTGTCCTTCTAGGGGGTGGGGCTCACAGGGGAGGGAGATGCTATCAAAGTAACCTTGGTATTTGCTCAGTACTCAGTGTAGGTAGCATGTACTGCAGCCAGAGTGCGCTGGTGGTGGAGCGGGTGGATAGTGAACCTAGTGGCAGGGGCATCAATCAAATGATCTGCTCCGTCCTGGATGGAGTTAAGCTTCTTGAGAGCTGTTGTCAGTGTACTTGTCCAGGTGAGTGGTGAGTAACCTTTCTTCACACTCCTGAGGTGAGCCTTGTAGATGGTGGAGCAACTTTGAGAGGTCAGGAGGTGAGCCTCTCACCACAGAATGCCCAGCCACTGACCTGCTCTAGTAGACGCAGTATTGATGTGGCTGGTCCAGTTAAGTTTCTGGTCAATGGTGACCCGCAAGATGTTGATGGTGGGGGATGATGAGGAGGTGGCTGGGCTTTGTCTTGTACAAGGTGGCCATTGCCTGGCACTTATGTGGTGTGAATGTTGTCTGGCAGTTGTCAGCCCAACGCCGGATGTTGCCCAGGTGTTGCTGTAGGCTGATACACTGTCTGATTATAGAAGGATCTGTAGATACTGTCAGTAGTACAGGTACGAGCATGAGTAATGATACACGTACAAACTCTCAGTACACACCTTCACCCTGGATATTCCTTCTCGGCTTCTTTCCTGATTGTATTTAATCTTCAGTGTGTACACTCACTGTACACACTCCTCGTGCTCACTACTGGGTACACACTCACTGTACACACTCCTCGTGCTCACTACTGGGTACACACTCACTGTACACATCCCTCGTGCTCACTACTGGGTACACTCACTGTACACAATCACCGTACTACTGGGTACACTCACTGTACACATCCCTCGCGCTCACTACTGGGTACACTCACTGTACACAATCACCGTACTACTGGGTACACTCACTGTACACAATCACCGTACTACTGGGTACACTCACTGTACACAATCACCGTACTACTGGGTGCATTCACTGTACACAATCACCGTACTACTGGGTACACAGTCATTGATCCCTGCCTGCCTGTTGCACCCACCCAGCCCCAGCTCCAGGACACTTCCCATGTTGTACGTTCACAGATTCAGGTCATATTCCAATGGGGACATGGGGTGACAATGAACTCCCTACGGATTCCAGGATAGGCCTCACCTAAAGTGGGAGAGGGTTAAATGTATGAGGCGTCAATATTGTACCTGTGTTTACAGGGATTCCAATCTCTCTCAGATTATTATCTGCTGTAAAGGCCTCTTTGTACAGTTGTGTTGTATTTGAAGGATCCCATTGTTCTGTGTTTAGATTCAGTCTTTCCCTGTGGCTCACAGGGCACTGATTGTATCAGGAGTGACTCTAACTCCTCTACTATTTGAAAAAACGCTCAAGTGGGCAGACACGACCTGGTGAGATGCTCCTGTTTGCATCTGATGAGCCTTTATTCACATTTAGGATTTGAACAAAATGAGACCCACATTCTGCACGAAACCATCTGCCCTGGGGAACCGTCTCCAGAAGGAAGATATCATTAAATGCTAATTGTACCTAACTACATACCTGCAACCCCATCAGCCCCTCCATAAACCCATCAGCCCCTCCATAAACCCATCAGCCCCTCCATAAACCCATCAGCCCCTCCATAAACCCATCAGCCCCTCCATAAACCCATCAGCCCCTCCATAAACCCATCAGCCCCTCCATAAACCCAGCAGCCCCTCCATAAACCCAGCAGCCCCTCCATAAACCCATCAGCCCCTCCATAAACCCAGCAACCCCTCCATAAACCCAGCAGCCCCTCCATAAACCCATCAGCCCCTCCATAAACCCAGCAGCCCCTCCATAAACCCATCAGCCCCTCCATAAACCCATCAGCCCCTCCATAAACCTATCAGCCCCTCCATAAACCCAGCAGGCTCTCCATAAACCCATCAGCCCCTCCATAAACCCAGCAGCCTCTCCATAAACCCATCAGCCCCTCCATAAACCCATCAGCCCCTCCATAAATCTATCAACCCCTCCATAAACCCAGCAGGCTCTCCATAAACCCATCAGCCCCTCCATAAACCCAGCAGCCTCTCCATAAACCCATCAGCCTCTCCATAAACCCAGCAGCCTCTCCATAAACCCATCAGCCTCTCCATAAACCCAGCAGCCCCTCCATAAACCCAGCAGCCTCTCCATAAACCCATCAGCCTCTCCATAAACCCAGCAGCCCCTCCATAAACCCAGCAGCCTCTCCATAAACCCATCAGCCCCATCACAACCCCATCAGCTCATTCATTGAACAAGGAATCATTAAATGCTACCTGCATCTAACTACATCTAACACCTGCAGCACACGGACAGATGTTGAATGGCACTGCCAAATGCCAGATGTTAACTTCTGTCATCTCCAACTACACACAATGCAAGCAGGTGTGAAGGTCTGTTGTGTCATCACTGCAGCAGCCATTTTACACACAGCAAGATCCCACAAACAGCAATGACAGTTAATCTACATTTGGTGGGTGAAATAGCTGTTCCCTTTCATTTTCAAATGTTCCCTCTGTCTCTATTTGATCTCTTCACAGTCTGAGTCACAGTCAGCAGCAAGAGGTTGTCATGTAGGCAGTGTTGTCCCAGCATCCTCAGAGCAACTGAAAGGGCTTTATTAAGCGTACAGGCAGCGAGGGTTTATTAGATGATGCTCGTTTCCACTGAGGATGATGGGATGACTTTGCCTCCATTACATTCTTACTGGCTGTGGAGAGAGAGATAAAGCAAAAGAAAACACTTGCAGGAAGATTGTGAGGAGCGAGATCCTTCAGTTAAAAAGCAGCGATTGAAGGGTGAGGAAGCACATCCTCTGCCTTTAGATTGGCTCCTGGGTGAAACACTGATAGTTCTCACACTGTCTCATTAAATTTACTCTCCTTTTCACACTTGCATTAAAACACACAGTCACTGTCACTCATGGTGATACCACAAGTCAACCGCAGAATTACACAGCCAGCGGAGGCACCCTGACGGCCACACTCAAACTGGCAGAGTCTCTCGCACTCTGATTCACCCTGTCAAGAATTCCACAGGTAAATAACACCCGACAATTATAGAGCCTGCGTTCCAACAAAGCAGCACCATCACATTCCTCTCCATGGCACTATGTATAACCTGATCCTGCTTGGCCAAACCTCGTGTGGGACTGTGTATAAAACCACCCTTCCTGTCCAGTCCCCTGTGTTGAACTGCACTTATATCCAATCCTAGTCGTTAGAATCCTTGTCTTGTGTTCTGTATATATGCTATGTTGGGCTGTGTATATACCCTGTCCGATCCTGTGTTGGGCTGTGTATATATCCTGTCCAATCCTGTGTTGGGCTGTGTATATACCTGTCCGATCCTGTGTTGGGCTGTGTATATAACCTGTCCAATCCTGTGTTGGGCTGTGTACATACCTGTCCGATCCTGTGTTGGGCTGTGTATATACCCTGTCCGATCCTGTGTTGGGTTGTGTATATACCCTGTCTGATCCTGTGTTGGGCCGTGTATATACCCTGTCCAATCCTGTGTTGGGCTGTGTATATACCCTGTCCGATCCTGTGTTGGACTGTGTATAGAGGCTGTCCCATCCTTTTTTGGGCTGTGTATATAAGCTGTCTTGTCCTGTGTTAGGCTGTGTAGATACTGTGACCCTTCTTGTGTTTGGCTGTGTATATAAGCTGTCCCATCCTGTGTTTTCTGTGTATATACGCTGTCACATCCTGTGTTGGGCTCTTTATGTACACTATCCCATCATGTGTTGGGCTGTGTATATACCCTGTCCCATCCTGTATTGGGCTGTGTATATACCCTGTCCCATCCTGTATTGGGCTGTGTATATACCCTGTCCCATCCTGTATTGGGCTGTGTATATACCCTGTCCCATCCTGTGTTGGGCTGTGTATATACCCTGTCCGATCCTGTGTTGGGCTGTGTATAGAGGCTGTCCCATCCTTTTTTGGGCTGTGTATATAAGCTGTCTTGTCCTGTGTTAGGCTGTGTAGATACCGTGACCCTTCTTGTGTTTGGCTGTGTATATAAGCTGTCCCATCCTGTGTTTTCTGTGTATATACGCTGTCACATCCTGTATTGGGCTGTGTATATACCCTGTCCCATCCTGTATTGGGCTGTGTATATACCCTGTCCCATCCTGTATTGGGCTGTGTATCTACACTGTCCCATCCTGTGTGGGTCTGTGTATATACCCTGTCCAATCCCATGTTGTCTGTGTACATATGCTGTCGAATCCTGTGTTGGGCTATTTATATACTGACGTAAGGAAACTACTAGGCACTTGGTCTAAGCGTTAAGCAAAGCTTTAATCCACTGTTTTACAACATGGAGGTCTAGTTGTGTCCTTCACTAGTTCCTGTTAAGAATGCCCTGCGCAAGCTGGGCCCGTGCCCGAATATTTATACTCTCCCTGGACAGCGCCACCCGCAGGTCACTCAGTATTATTTCATAAGTCTTTCTTTCATGAATAACTGATTCATGTAATTCTTCCCGCCTGAAGGATTGGTAGTCCGGCGACTTCCTTCTATCAGATTAATCGGACTACAAATAGCCGCAGTCATTTGGATCTCCATTTGTGGCTGGAGGGCACGTCGCCTCGGACTGTGTCCGGGTCCCTGGGTCGCTTGGTTCGTACCGGCGGGCTGGCAGAGTCCGTGTCGCATTGATCGACCTGAGGGGGACTGGGGAGATCATGACTTCGGGTGCGGGCCCCCACAGGCGCAGAGCTGGCTTCATCCTGCTCAGTAGTCGGTGATTGACCGCTGTCCTGGCTTTAGGTGGCCATCCCCCGGCGAGCGCTCTGTTCCCCGGGTTGGTCCGGCGGAGTAGCTGGCAGATCCCTTGATGTCCCGTCATCCTTGGAGGAGTACAGAGTATCGGCGTCGTTAATACGGATCCCTCTATCGATTGGGTCCGTGGGACCGGTTGGGCAGGGAGCCAGATCCCGAAGTGAAACTGTAGACTCCCGGCCATCAGGGTACCGCACGTACGCGTATGTAGGATTGACATCCTTTAGTTCCACTTCGTCGACGGGGGGGATCACTCTTGGAGGATCAGACAAATCTTCGGAGCAGCACAGGGCCAGGAGCTGCCAACCATGATGGTAGGGACGTCCCATGAGTGGAGCGACGCTGGAACCCGAAGAATCGTTCGTGAGGAGTAACATTGGTGGATGTAGAAAGGAGAGACCTGATGGAATGTAACGCGTCAGGGAGTATAGTTTCCCACTGCTGGTCTGGTAGGTTGCGTGACCTCAGCGCAAGACGAACAGCGTTCCAAATGATAGCATTGTATCTCTCAACCTGTCCGTTTCCAATAGGATGATACGGTGTTGTTCTACTTGTGGCGATTCCCTGTTGGGGAAGATAACTTTTGAGTTCGCTTGACATGAAGGAGGGACCCCGATCAGAGTGGATGAAATTGGCCGTACCGCAAAGGGAAAAGACCTGATCAAGGCATTTGATCACTGTGGAAGTAAGCATATTGGGACAGGGGAAAGCAAAGGGAAAGCGTGAATATTCGTCCACCATAGTAAGCAAGAAGGTGTTTCGTGTTGAGGAAGGCAGTGGCCCTTTAAAGTCAATGCTGAGTCGCTGCATAGGCTGTGTAGCGTGTATGAGCGAGCCATCCGACGGATGGAAGAATTGCAGTTTTAATTCCACATAAATTCTACAAATGGAGCATGTTCTTTTCACGTCTTCCGTAGAAAAGGGGAGATTTTTAGATCGCACAAAGTGCAACATATGGGTAACGCCAGGATAGCATAAGTCAGTATGAAGATCCGCAAGAGTCGAAGTTGACATAGAAGAGCAGAATGCCTGCGTGAGGGTATCCGGGGCCACATTCTCTTTGCCGGGTCGATAATGTATGGTGTAGCCAAAAGCGGCCAATTCCATCCTCCAGAGCTGTATTTTGTTATTCTTGATCTTAGTGCGTTTCCGATTATCCAGCATAAAGGCCACGGAGCGCTGATCGGTTATAAACATGAAATGGCGACGAGCGAGAAAATGACTCCATTTATGTACGGCTTCGATGATAGCCGTAGCCTCCTTCTCGACAGGAGGATAATGGAGCTCGCTACCCTGCAAAGTTCTGGACAGAAATGCAACGGGTCGACCACCTTGATTCAAGGTAGCCGAGATCGCCACATCCGATGCATCGCACTCGACCACGAAAGGAAGATTTTCATCAATGGAACGATGCGTGGCTTTTTCCAGTTGTTGCTTGAGGAGGTCGAAAGCTGAAATAGCCGTTGCCTCCAATGGAAATGACTTCGCGTGAAGCAGGGGCTGGATCTTGTCGGAGAAGTGGGGTATCCACTTCACATAATAGGTGAACATGCCGAGGGCTCGACGAAGAGAGCCGAGATTCGTAGGAGGAGGGAGCTCCTGAAGCGGACGAAGTCACTCCGGATCCGGTTTGATGACACCATTGCCCACCCAGTAGCCAAGGATGTTGACTGATGGTACTGATTTGACGGATTTGGACTCATTTAAGGAGAACATCAAGAAATTTCTGGAGGTTGGCATCGTGCTCCTTCTAGTCATGACCAGCAATGGTGATATTATCTGTTGTGTATGTAATATGTGTGCTACTTTGAACCTATGGACAGGACTGCACTACTTGTTGGGCGTAGTGATACGCAGTACCACTCCTGGCCATAGGGGTATAAATAGTACTGTGGGTACTGATCTCCCCTCAGTTCCCGCCTGTGGGCATGAAGTAAAGACCTACGTGCAGTCCCTCCCTCCAACCAGTAAAGACCTGTTTGAGTTATACGTTTAAGTCTTTGTGTTAATTGTTCAATACAATACACATACTTAACACTGGCGACGAGTCGGTTCGAACCCTGCGGCAGTTATTCCACGGCGGCTTCGTCCAAAGACAGGACGTTGAAGAGAGGTTCCAATCCTCAACACCCCACTGAAAACTGAAGGGCAGCAGAAATCCTGACAGCTTCCAGCGACTGGAAGCGACAGGCGTTAGGACCCTGAAGCCTCCATAACCTCGTGGGTAAGCCAGAGCCCGGGAGGGCGCGAGCGGGTAAGCCAGAGCCCGGGAGGGAGCGAGCAAGAGCCGCCGAGCGGGTGAGCCAGAGGCCGGGAGCCGCTTCAAGCGGGAGGCGCTTAGCGGGCCAGCGATCGCACCGGTGATAAGGGCTGAGAACCGTTTCGGGCGGGCGGCGCACCAGCGATCGCACAGGAGATAAGAGCCGCAGTCGGGCTGAAAGTCAGCGACGAGAAGCGCGGGAAAACCGCCATTGAAGTGGGCGGGGAGAGCGAGAAGCGCGGGAAAGCCGCCATTTTTCGCGGGAAAACCGCTGGGGAAGAAGGCAGAAGCGGGAAACCGCCATCTTAGAAAATTAATAAGAATTTTCAGAAACAAGAAAATTAATAAGTAAAGAAATACTTGTGTTGTTCTCGAGAAGAGAAGAAGATGCCTAAACGAGGTAATATCACCAAATGCTATCGTTGTGGGAAGTCAACACACGACCAAAAGCAATGCTGGGGTAAAAACCAGGAATGCTGGAAATGTGGCAAGATCGGGCACATAGCTAAAGTGTGCCGGTCAGGAACGACGTGCAACAATAATGAGTCCTCACAAAAATGGGACAGAAAGGTACATGACGCAAATAGGAAGAGTCTGAAGGAACAGAAGTCGGACACACACGCCAAAGGCAGAGGACTGGACGGTCTAAGAATTCACAACTTGAGCAATGAAGCCGACCGGCAAACTATCTGGATAACGCTACCGATTGAAAAGGTCCCAGTAAAAATGGAAGTGGACACCGGATCGGCGTTGACGGTCATGAATAAGCATGACTATCAAAAGTTATTCCAACATATTCCCCTACAGGATACGGGGATTATATTGAAAACATACACGGGGCAAAGAGTGTACCCCATCGGGAAAATAGAGGTTGCAGTGGTCCACAAGGGCGAAGACAGTCAAATAATAGACTTATATGTGATATCTGAAGGAGGTTCTCCACTACTAGGACGGGAGTGGATTAGGAAAATGAATATGGACTGGCATTTCCTACAAACAATAACGAGTGAGAACTCGGTGAAGATAGTCGGCCCAGACTCTGGGACGGATGATGGTAAGCCCAACTCAGGTGCAAAAGACAAAGTTTCAGCACAGAATTCCACTGAGCAACAACAACATAGTTTAACTGTGGATTCTGAGTCTGGCAAGTCTACTGATGTGCCCATTTCTGAGGGACACCGGGCTCGAACTCAACTCCATTTCAAACTACAACAGCAATTAGAACAAATGCTTCGCCGTTTTGAGCAAGAGTTGAATGCAACGAAAGAGTTCTTTGATATAGAGTTGGAGAATCTGGAAAGACAACAGAAGCAGCTGATGGAGAAAATGGAGCAGGAGCACACAAAACGTCTGGTGTCAGAGGAGTTAATGGTCAGCCAACTCCTGCATATGCTGAAGGACAGGACTCTGAAATGGGAAAAACTTGAACACGAACTTCAATATTCAAACGAAAGGGGTTCGGAGCTCTCAAAGGTTATTGGAAGAGCTGAGGTGGCAACACAGACTGAGATGACTGCAACAGAGCAGCCCTTGGATGCCAAAAGTACGCTGACTCACGTCAACGTAGAACAACAGACCGCTGAAACAGCTGCTCCGGTAGAGGGATTGAATAGTCCGATCAATCAATCTCCAAAAGAAGTTGAAGTAGTAAAATCTCAAATGAGGTCATTAGTAAACGACTTGCTGAAAGCCCAGAAAAAGCTGGATGAAGAGGTACGCATGAAGAAGTCTCTTCAGGAAAGATGTCTGGACTTGGAACAAAAGCTGGCTAACGCCCAGCTGGGTATGGAGGAAATAGAAGACCCTCTCGCTGGCCTGGATCAGGACGACACCAAATATTACTATGTCCTGTCCTGCCCAACTTGTAACTTCGACTCCCACCATACAGAAATCATGGAGGAGCACCGAAAGTCTACGGAACATCGGGAGAAGGTGGCTCTACTACGGAAAAAGGAGGGAGAGAAGGAGGAACTGCGCATGCAGCTGGCAGCTGACAGTGGAGCCCAGAGAGTCTCCAAGAAGCAGAAAAGGAAAAGTCGAAACAGAAGATGACCCATCTGAACCATTATTACCTCTACCAGATCACACACGTGGTCCCTCCGAACGGAGCCAATTCAGTTCGGAAGTTCAAACTGTTAAATCCATGGAAGGACTATTGAATGAGTCACTCCAGCAACGTGAACCGACTCCACCACAGAGATTGAATCTGTGAACTGTTTTCCGCAGAGACTGAATCTGTGATCTGTTTTGACATGAAGTTATCTATGTATCTATGTTATTCTGTTATGTAAACCTGAAGTTATATATGTTATTACGTTATGTTAAATGGGGAGATGACTGTAAAGCTAGGAAGGGAGGAATGTTGTGTATGTAATATGTGTGCTACTTTGAACCTATGGACAGGACTGCACTACTTGTTGGGCATAGTGATACGCAGTACCACTCCTGGCCATAGGGGTATAAATAGTACTGTGGGTACTGATCTCCCCTCAGTTCCCGCCTGTGGGCATGAAGTAAAGACCTACGTGCAGTCCCTCCCTCCAACCAGTAAAGACCTGTTTGAGTTATACGTTTAAGTCTTTGTGTTAATTGTTCAATACAATACACATACTTAACATTATCCAGATATGGAAAAGTGTTCGTTAAGTTCTCCTGTTTGACTAGGCTGTCCATTGCCCGTTGAAAGATGGCCACCCCATTGGTGACCCCAAACGGAAAGCGACAAAACTGGTAAAGCCGACCATTGGCCTCAAAGGCCGTATATTTCTTGTCAGAGTCCTTTAACGGTACTTGATGATATGTGCTCTTTAAGTCAAAAGTTGAAAATACCTTGTAGTTGACAAGGTTATTGACCATGTCTTCGATGCGTGGTAGTGGGTAGGCATCCAGGTCAGTATACTGGTTAATAGTTTGCAAATAATCTATGCAAAGACGTTTCTTGTGTTGCTTCAGAGGATTTTTAACAATGACGACTTGAGCCCGCCAGGAAGATGAACATGGCTCAATGATACCATCTGCTAGAAGGCGAGAGATTTCTGCCTCGATAAAAGATAGATCATCTTGACTAAAACATTGTGATTTAGTGACTATGGGCTTACATCAGGGGGAAAGATTGGCGAACAAGGAGGGCTCGTTGAGCGAAGCCACCGAAAGGGCACAAAACAGTACTTTGGAAATAGCAAGCTCCGGCTTTGACCCTCCAAACTCGAAAGTGAGCCTTTTGTGTTGCTTCTGGAAATCCTGTCCCAGGAGCACATCACTGCATAGGTTTTTGAGCACCCCGAGCCGGGTGGAGAAATAAGTGCAGCCATTGAGAATAAGGTCGAAAAGACAAAAGCCGGAAGAGTTGGTGGTCAGTGTCGTCAGAGCCATTGCAATTTCCCTGTCCGAGGGGTAAATATGCAGTTTTAACTTACTGTCAGAGCTACATGATTCGATTAGTGCACTCAAAATGTGTCCATTTACTGAAACCTTTGTGACTGCATGGGACAGGCTTTGGGGAAAAACAGCTGTGATGGGAGGAGCAGTTTTATAGATGACAGCTGTAACATTAGTAGTGGCTCTTGGGGAAGGAGCAGTTTTATAGATAGCAGCTGTAACCCTAGGAGAGGCTCTTGGCTGACATTCTTTAGAAAAGTGACCTTTCTTACTGCAATGATTGCAGGTTGCATTACGAGCAGGACAAAATTTCCTATAGTGAAATGCACCTCCACAGAAGAAACACTTCTTTTTAGATTGCCAAGATGCCGCTAGGGTAGTGTCGTCATCAGCTAGGATAGAGGCATCATCAGTGAGGGCTTCCGCCTGAGGCTTATCGGAGGAGTCACTAAAAGTGATAGCAGCAGTCCGTGCACGTGGTAAAAGATAGGCATCTGCATTTTTTTTTGCTAAGTCTAGAGAATATGCCTGGTCATAGGCAGATTGTAATTCGAGGGTTTTATTCTCCAACAGACGCTGGTGTATGAAGGGAGGCGCAATCCATTAATAAAAGAATCACAAATTAATTCCTCCTGGTACTGTTCAGCTGAGACAACTTTGAGATTACAGTCTTTGCTGAGCCTGCAAAGCTTTTGAAGGAATTTGTCAAGTGATACTCCGGGTTGTTGTCGAGTTGTGGCCAGTAAGTGCTAAGCAAAAATTTCATTTGGGGCCTTAACATATAGTTGCTGCAGTATTTGGATAGCGGAGTCATAGTCTACACAGTCTTCAATATAGTCAAACACATGAGGCGATACATAATTGGCAAGCATTTGTAACTTATCAGGAACATTCCCACCACAAGCCCCGAGGAAGTTGCTGAAGGTACGATACCAGTGTTTCCATACCTTAGCAGTTGTAGGTGAATTCGAGTCCAGGTCAAGACGGGCGGGTCTGAGTAGTTTCTCCATGATGGATTGATTACTACGTCCGGTTCCCTTCTACCATTTGAGTCGTAGCCATCTGTTCTCAAAATCACTCAGAGCGTGGAGCAAGATTCAGTTGATTAAATTGACGTAAGGAAACTACGAGGCGCTTGGTCTAAGCGTTAAACAAAGCTTTAATCAACTGTTTTACAACGTGGAGATCTAGTTGTGTCCTTCACTAGTTCCTGTTAAGAATATCATGCGCAAGCTGGGCCTGTGCCCGAGTATTTATACTCTCCCTGGACAGCACCACCCGCAGGCCGCTCAGTATTATTTCATAAGTCTTTCTTTCATGAATGACTGATTCATGTCATATACCATGTCCCATACGTGTTGGGCTGTGTATATACTCTGTCCCATCATGTGTTGTCTGTGTACATATGTGTTTATACCGGGTCCTGTCCTTTCTTAGTCTGTGTATATACCCTGTCCCATTCCATCATTGGACTGTTTATATCCCCTGTCCCATCCTCTACTGGGCTTTGTATATACATTGTCCCAGCCTGTGTTGGGCTGTATATATACGCTGTCCCATCCTGTGTTTGGCTGTGTATATAACCTGTCTGATCCTGTGTTGGACTGTGTATATATGCTGTCCCATCCTGTGTTGGGCTGTGTATATAAACTGTCCCATCCTGTTTTGGGCTGTGTAGATACCCTGTCCCATTCTGCCATTAGACTGCGTATCTCCCCTGCCCATCCTGTATGGGGCTGTGTATGTACGCTGTCCGATCCTTTTTTGACTGTGTATATTCCCTGTCCCATCCTGTGTGGGTCTGTGTATATACCCTGTTCCATCCTGTGTTCATACGCTGTCGAATCCTGTGTTGGGCTGTGTATATGCACTGTCCCATCTGGTGTCGGGCTTTGTATATATATTGTCGTAACCTGTGTTGGGCTGTGTATATAAGCTGTCCCATTCTGTGTTGTCTGTGTATATACGCTTTCCCACCCTGTTTTGGGCTGTGTATATACGCTGCTGCATCTTGTGTTGGGCTGTGTATATAAGCTGTTCTATCCTGTGTTGGGCTGTATATATATACCCTGTCCCATCCTGTGTTGGGCTGTGTTTACACCCTGTCCCATCCTGTGTTGGTCTGTGTATATACCCTTTCCCATCCTCTGCTGGGCTGCATTTATACCCTGTATGATCCTGTGTTGGGCTGTGTATATAAACTGTCCCATCCTGTGTTGGGCTCTGCATATACCGTGTTCCATCCTGTGTTGAGTTGTTTATAAATGCAGTCCCATCCTGTTTTGGGCTGTATATATACCCTTTCTCATCCTGTGCTGGGCTGTGTATATGCCCTGTCCCATCCTGTGTTGTGCTGTGTATATAAACTGTCCCATCCTGTTTTGGGCTGTATATGTACCGTGTCCCATCCTGTGTTGGGCCATGTATATACATTGTCCTTTCCTGTGTTGTCTGTGTATATAAGCTGTCTTGTCCTGTGCTAGGCTGTGTAGATACCCTGACCCTTCTGTTTTTGGCTGTGTATATACTGACATGAATCAGTCATTCATGAAAGACTTATGAAATAATACTGAGCGGCCTGCGGGTGGCGCTATCCAGGGAGAGTATAAATACTCGGGCACAGGCCCAGCTTGCGCAGGACATTCTTAACAGGAACTAGTGAAGGACACAACTAGACCTCCATGTTGTAAAACAGTTGATTAAAGCTTTGTTTAACGCTTAGACCAAGTGCCTAGTAGCTTTCTTACATCATATACGCTGTCACATCCTGTGTTGTCTGTGTATATACGCCGTCAAATCCTGTGTTGGGCTGTGTATATACCCTGTCCCATCCTGTGTTGGGCTGTTTATAAATGCTGTCCCATCCTGTGTTAGGCTGTGTATATACCCTGTCCCATCCTGTGTTGGGCCATTTATAAATGCTGTCCCATCCTGTACTGGCCTGTGTATATATGCTGTCCCATCCTGTGTTGGGCTGTTTATAAATGCTGTCCCATCCTGTGTTGGGCTGTGCATATACCCTGTCCCATCCTGTGTTGGGCTGTTTATAAATGCTGTCCCATCCTGTGTTGGGCTGTGCATATACCCTGTCCCATCCTGTGTTGGGCTGTTTATAAATGCTGTCCCATCCTGTGTTGGGCTGTGTATATACCCTGTCCCATCCTGTGTTGGGCTGTTTATAAATGCTGTCCCATCCTGTGTTGGGCTGTGTATATAAATTGTCCCATCCTGTGTTGGGCTCTGTATATATATATATATACTGTCCCATCCTGTGTTGGGCTGTGTATATACCCTGTCCCATCCTGTATTGGGCTGTGTATAAACCTGTCCCATCCTGTGTTGGGCTGTTTGCATACGCTGTCACATTCTGCATTGGGCTGTGTATATATGCTGTCCCATCCTTTGTGGGGATGTGTAAATACCCTGTCCCATCCTGTATGTGTCTGTGTATATACCCTTTCCCATCATGTGTTGTCTGTGTATATATGCTGTCGAATCTTGTGTTAGACTGTGTATATAAAATTCCCATCCTGTGTTGGGCAGTGGATATACACTGTCCCATCTTGTGTTCGGCTGTATATATACGCTGTCCCATTCTGTGTTGAAACATAAACATAGAAGATAGGAGCAGGAGTAGGCCATTCGGCTCCTCGAGCCTGCTCCGCCATTCAATGAGATCATGGCTGATCATCCAAACTCGGTACCCTGTCCCTACCTTCTCCCCATATCCCTTGACCCCTTTAGCCTTAAGAAATATATCTAACTCCTTCTTGAATATATTTAATGAATTGGCCTCCACCGCCTTCTGTGGTAGAGAATTCCACAGGTTCACCACTCTCTGGGTGAAGAAATTCCTCCTCATCTCAGTCCTAACTGGCTTACCCCTTATCCTTAGACTGTGACCCCTGGTTCTGGACTCCCCCGCCATGGGGAACATCCTTCCTGCATCTAGTCTGTCTAGTCCTGTTAGAATTTTATAAGTTTCAATGAGATCCCCTCTCATTCTTCTAAACTCCAGCGACTTTAAGCCCAATCGACCCAATCTCTCCTCATACGTCATTCCTGCCATCCCAGGTATCAGTCTGGTGAATCTTCGCTGCACTCCCTCCATGGCAAGAAATGTATATATGCTGTCTCATCCTGTGTTGGGCTGTGTATATACGCTGTCCCATCCTATGTTGGGATTTGTAGATACTCTGACCCATCCTGTGTTGGATTTTGTAAATACCCTGTCCCATCCTGTGGTCTTTGTATACACCCTGTCCCATTCTGTGTTGGGCTATGTATATACACTGTCTCATCCTGTGATGGGCTGTGTAAATACCCTGAGGGAGTGGGGAGTGGATGGAGGGAAGGGGTGTGGAGGAAGGGTGGGGTAGAGGACGGAGGGAGGGGTGCGGACGGAGGGAGGGGTGCGGACGGAGGGAGGGGTGCGGACGGAGGGAGGGGTGCGGACGGAGGGAGGGTGCGGACGGAGGGAGGGTGCGGACGGAGGGAGGGTGCGGACGGAGGGAGGGTGCGGACGGAGGGAGGGGTGCGGACGGAGGGAGGGTGCGGACGGAGGGAGGGTGCGGACGGAGGGAGGGTGCGGACGGAGGGAGGGTGCGGACGGAGGGAGGGTGCGGACGGAGGGAGGGTGCGGACGGAGGGAGGGTGCGGACGGAGGGAGGGTGCGGACGGAGGGAGGGTGCGGACGGAGGGAGGGTGCGGACGGAGGGAGGGTGCGGACGGAGGGAGGGTGCGGACGGAGGGAGGGTGCGGACGGAGGGAGGGTGCGGACGGAGGGAGGGTGCGGACGGAGGGAGGGTGCGGACGGAGGGAGGGTGCGGACGGAGGGAGGGTGCGGACGGAGGGAGGGTGCGGACGGAGGGAGGGTGCGGACGGAGGGAGGGTGCGGACGGAGGGAGGGTGCGGACGGAGGGAGGGTGCGGACGGAGGGAGGGTGCGGACGGAGGGAGGGTGCGGACGGAGGGAGGGTGCGGACGGAGGGAGGGTGCGGACGGAGGGAGGGTGCGGACGGAGGGAGGGTGCGGACGGAGGGAGGGTGCGGACGGAGGGAGGGTGCGGACGGAGGGAGGGTGCGGACGGAGGGAGGGTGCGGACGGAGGGAGGTGAGGACGGAGGGAGGTGTGGATGGAGGGAGGTGTGGATGGAGGGAGGGTGTGGATGGAGGCAGGGTGTGGATGGAGGGAGGTGTGGATGGAGGGAGGGTGTGGATGGAGGCAGGGTGTGGATGGAGGGAGGTGTGGATGGAGGGAGGGTGTGGATGGAGGGAGGTGAGGATGGAGGGAGGGTGTGGATGGAGGGAGGTGTGGATGGAGGGAGGTGTGGATGGAGGGAGGGTGTGGATGGAGGCAGGGTGTGGATGGAGGGAGGGTGTGGATGGAGGGAGGGTGTGGATGGAGGGAGGTGTGGATGGAGGGAGGTGTGGATGGAGGGAGGGTGTGGATGGAGGCAGGGTGTGGATGGAGGGAGGGTGTGGATGGAGGGAGGGTGTGGATGGAGGGAGGGTGTGGATGGAGGGAGGGTGTGGATGGAGGGAGGGTGTGGATGGAGGGAGGGTGAGGATGGAGGGAGGTGTGGATGGAGGGAGGTGAGGATGGAGGGAGGTGAGGATGGAGGGAGGGTGTGGATTGAGGGAGGTGTGGATGGAGGGAGGTGAGGATGGAGGGAGGGTGTGTACAGTACATACAGTCTGATACAGAAGCAGAGGCTCCGTCACTGAGTGCATGAAACTAACAGCAGGACCTGGAGCAGCAAAAAACAGATTTTATTTAACAGTCAAAGATGATGTTTCTCGACACTGAATCTGGAGACTGGCTCGTGTTTACATTGTGGCAGTGGTGGGGGTTCAGGGGGCGAGGAGTTCAGGGGGCGAGGAGTTCAGGGGGCGAGGAGTTCAGGGGGCGACGAGCTCAGGGGGCGACGAGCTCAGGGGGCGACGAGCTCAGGGGGCGACGAGTTCAGGGGGCGAGGAGTTCAGGGGGCGAGGAGTTCAGGGGGCGAGGAGTTCTGGGGCGCGGAGTTCTGGGGCGAGGGGTTCGTGTAGGGAGGGGGCTGCAGGGGGTGGGCTGCGGGGATTTGGAGGTCAGGGGAGGCAGGGGATGCGGGTCGAGGGTGCGGGATAGACAAACATCAGTGTGTTACAGTCCAGGTACAAACAATCCATATGGTCAGAGCAAAGCGTGGTCCCACCCTCGTCAATGACTGGCCAGCCTTGCTCCCAGATCCTTCTCCACCACACTGTCTTTGCCGTGCCGATTAATACAATCTTTGGTGGTTTCCAGCACCGTGAGCAGCCTGCGGTTGAGAGCGAAGAGGTGGGGCTCAGTGAGGATGGGGTTCAGTGTGTCACTCAGTAGCAACTCACGCATGACGTCACTGAGCTTGTAGCTGTCGGTGGCCAGAAGCTGCAGGCGGAGGAAAGTCCCGCTCCGTATCCTGTGCACAATATCAGCAAACACACATCAAATAGCAACGCAGCATCACCACAAAATCCCGAGAAATATTACAGCAACAACCTCTGCCTCAGCCTTGGCCCACCCGGCCTGTGTTTCAGGCTGGGGAGTCACAGGACAGAAGAACATCAGAATTAGGAACAGGAGTAGGCCATACGGCCCCTCGAGCCTGCTCCGCCATTCAATAAGATCACGGCTGATCATCGACCTCAACGCCACTCTCCCGCCCGATCCCCATATCCCTTCGTACCTTTAATATTCAAAAATCAATCGCTCTCAGTCTTGAATATACTCAACGACTGAGCCTCCACAACCCTCTGGGGTAGAGAATTCTGAAGATTCACAGTGACTGGGGTCGGGGGGTGGGTGGTCGCAGGACATTGACTGAGGGGGGAGTCACAGGGCACTGACCATGGGGGGGTCACAGGACACCGACCGTGGGGGGGTCACAGGGCACCGACCGTGGGGGCTCACAGGGCATTGACCATGTGGGTCAAAGGTCATTGACTGTGGGGTGTCACACAGCACTGACCGTGGGGGGGTCACAGGGCACCGGCCGTGGGGTCACAGGGCACTGGCCGTGGGGGGTTCACAGGGCACCAACCGTGGGGAGGTCACAGGGCACTGACCATGGGGGGGGGTCACAGGGCACTGACCGTGGGGTCACAGGGCACTGGCCATGGGGGGTTTACAGAGCACCGACCATGGGGAGGTCACAGCGCACTGACCGTGGGGGGGTCACAGGACATTGACCGCTGGGGGTCACAGAGCTCTGACCGTGGGGGGGGGTCACAGGGCACCGACCATGGGGGATCACAGAGCACTGACCATGGGGGGGGTCACAGGGCACTGACTGTGGGAGGTCACAGGGCACCGACCGTGGGGGGTCACAGGCCACTGACTGTCAGGGGTCACAGGGCACTGACCGTGGGGGGGTCACATGGCACTGACTGTGGGGGGTCAAAGGGCATTGACTATGGGGGGGTTCACAAGGCATTGACCGTGGGGAGGTCACAGGGCATTGACCATGGGGGTGGTCACAGGACATTGACCGTTGGGAGAGGTCACAGGGCATTGACCATTGGGGTCACAGGGCACTGATTGTAGGGGGTTACAGGTCATTGATCATGGGGGGGTCACAGGGCATTGACCGTGGGGAGGTCACAGGGCACTGACTGTGGGGGGTCAAAGGGCACTGACTGTGGGGTTCACAGGGCAGCAACCATGGGGTGGTCACAGGGCACTGACCGTGGGGGAAATCACAGGTCATTGACCGTTGGGAGGGGTCACAGGGCACTGAACATGGGGAGGTCACAGGGCATTGACCATGGGGAGGTCAAAAGGCATTGACCATTGTGGGGGGCGGTCACAGGGCATTGACCATTAGGAAGAGTCACAGGGCATTGACCATTGGGGGTCACAGGGCACTGAATGTGGGGGAGGGGTCACAGGGCTCTGACTGGGGGGGGCACAGGGCATAAACTGTTGGGGGTCACAGGGCACTGAATGTGGGGGGGTCACAGGGCATTAACTGTGGGTGTCATAGGACACTTACCATAGGGGGTCATAGAGCACTGACTGTGGGGGGGTCACATGGCATTGACTGTGGGGGTCACAGGGCATTGACCGCTGGGAGGGTCGCAGGATATTGACCGTTGGGGGGTCACAGGGCATTGACCATTGGGGGGTCACAGGGCATTGACTGTGGGGGTCACAGGGCACTGACCGTTGGGTGTCACAGGGCTGTGACCGTGTGGGGATCACTGGGCACTGACTGTGGGGGGTCACAGGGCATTGACTATGGGGGGTGACAGGGCATTGACTATGGGGGTTATAGGGCATTGACCAGAGGGTTACAGGGCATTGACCATTCGGAGGGTCACTGGGCAATGACAGCGGGGGGTCACAGGGCACTTACCGTGAGGGGTCACAGGGCACTGACCGTTGGGAGGGGTCACAGGGCACTAAACATGGGGAGGTCACAGGACATTGATCGTGTGGAGGAGTCACAGGGCATTGACCATTGGGGTCACAGGGCACTGACTGTAGGGGGTTAAGGGCATTGATCATGGGGGGTCACAGGGCATTGACCATGGGGGTGGTCACAGGACATTGACCGTTGGGAGGGGTCACAGGACACTAAACATGGGGAGGTCACAGGACATTGATCGTGTGGAGGAGTCACAGGGCATTGACCATTGGGGTCACAGGGCACTGACTGTAGGGGGTTACAGGTCATTGATCATGGGGGGTTACAGGGCATTGACCGTGGGGATGTCACAGGGTATTGACCCTGGGGGGTCACAGGGCACTGACTGTGGGGGGGCAAAGGGCGCCAAACATGAGGAGGTCACAGGGCACTGACCGTGGGGGGATCACAGGACATAGACCATTGGGAGGGGTCACAGGGCACTGAACATGGGGAGGTCACAGGGCATTGACCATGGGGAGGTCACAAGGCATTGACCGTTGTGGGGGACGGTCACAGGGCATTGACCATTAGGAAGGGTCACAGGGCATTGACCATTGGGGGTCACAGGGCACTGAATGTGGGGGGGGTCACAAGGCTCTGATTGTGGGGGGGCACAGGGCATAAACTGTTGGGGGTCACAGGGCACTGAATGTGGGGGGGGGGGTCACAGGACATTAAATGTGGGTGTCATAGGGCACTTACCGTGGGGGGTCACATAGCATTGACTGTGGGGGGTCACAGGGCACTAACCATTGGGAGGGGTCACAGGGCATTGACCGTTGGGGGTCACAGGGCTTTGACTGTCGGGGTCATAGAGCACTGACCGCGGGGGGTCACAGAGCACTGACCGCGGGGGGTCACATGGCATTGACTGTGGGGGTCACAGGGCATTGACCGCTGGGAGGGTCATAGGGCATTGACCGTGTGGGGGTCACAGGGCGTTGACTGTTGGGAGGGGTGACAGGGCATTGACAATTGGGAGGGGTCACAGGGCATTGACCATTGGGGGTCACTGGGCACTGACTGTGGGGTTCACAGGACAATAGCTGTGGGGGTCACAGGGCAATGACTGTGGGGGGGTCACAGGACATTGACCGTGGTGGGGGTCACAGGACATTGACCGTGGTGGGGGTCACAGGAGATTGACCGTGAGGGTCACAGGGCACTGACTCGGGGGGTCACAGGGCACTGACCGAAGGGAGGGTCACAGGGCAGTGACCGTGTGGGGGTCACATGACAGTGACCTTGTGGGGGTCACAGGGCATTGACCTTGTGGGGGTCACAGGGCATTGACCGTTGGGAGGGGTCACAGGGCATTGACTGTTGGGGGGTCACAGGGCATTGAATGTGGGGTCATAGGGCACTGACCATTGGGAGGGGTCACAGGCCGCTGACCATTGTGAGTGTCACAGGGCATTGACTGTTGGAGGTCTCAGGGCAGTGACCGTTGGGAGGGGTCACAGGGTATTGACTGTGTGAGGGTCACTGGGCTTTGACCATGGGGGTCACAGGGCATTGACTGTGGAGGTTATAGGGCATTGACCATTGGGAGGGTCACAGGGCATTGACTGTGTGGCGGTCACTGGGCACTGACAGTGGGGCTTCACTGGGCACTGACTGTGGGGGTCACTGGGCTTTGACCGTTGGGGTGACAGGGTATTGACTATGGGGGTTATAGGCACTGACCATTGGGAGGGTCACAGGGCAGTGACCATTGGGGGTCACAGGGCAGTGACCATTGGGGGTCACAGGGCAGTGACCATTGGGGTCACAGGGCAGTGACCATTGGGGGTCACAGGGCAGTGACCATTGGGGGTCACAGGGCACTGACTGTGGGGGTAACAGGTCATTAACCATGGGGGTGACAGGGCATTGACTCTGGGGGATATAGGACATTGACCATTGGGAGGGTCACTGGGCATTGACCGTGTGGCATTCACTGGGCACTGACAGTAGGGGTCATAGAAGACTGACAATGCGGGGTCACATGGCATTGACTGTGGGGGTCACAGGGCACTGACCGTTGGGAGGTTCACAAGGCATTGACCATGGGAGGGTCACAGGGCATTGACCGTTGGGGGTCACAGGACAGAGCCCGTGTGGGGGTCACAGGGCATTGACTGTGGGGTCATAGAGCACTGACCATAGGGGGTCACATGGCATTGACTGTTGGGGTCACAGGGCACTGACCGTTGGGAGTGTCACAGGGCATTGACCATGGGGTTTATAGGGCATTGACCATGGGGGTCACAGGGCACTGACGGTGGGGGGTCACAGAGCACTGACTGTGGGGGTGGGTCACAGGGCATTGACTGTGCCTGTGGTCACAGTTTACTGACTGTGGTAGGTCACCTGGATATTGACCGTGGGGGGGTCACATGGCATTGACTGAGGGGGTGGGTCACAGGGCAATGACTGTGGGGGGTCACAGGGCATTGAACATGGGAGTTCACAAGGCATTGACCATGGGGGGTCACAGGGCACTGACTGTGGAGGTCATAGGGCAATGAATGTGGGGGGTCACAGGGCACTGACCGCTGCGAGTTCACAGGGCGTTGACCATTGGGGGTCACAGGACAGTGACCGTGTGGGTGTCACAGGACAGTGACCGTGTGGGGGTCACAGGGCATTGACCGTTGGGAGGGGTCACAGGGCATTGACCGTTGGGGGTTCACAGGGCATTGACTGTGGGGTCATAGAGCACTGACCATAGGGGGTCACATGGCATTGACTGTGGGGATCACAGGGCACTTACTGTGGGAGTCATAGGGCAATGACTGTGGGGGGTCACAGGGCACAGACCGTGGGGAGGTCACAGGGCATTGACCGTTGGGACTGGTCACAGGGCTTTGACCATGGGGGTCACAGGGCACTGACTGTGGGGAGGGTCACAGGGCACTGACCGTTGGGAGGGGTCACAGGGCATTGACCGCTGGGAGGGTCACATGGCATTGACTGTTGGGTCATAGAGCACTGACCATAGGGGGTCACATGGCATTGACTGTGGGGGTCACAGGGCACTGACCGTTGGGAGTGGTCACAGTTTACTGACTGTGGTAGGTCACCTGGACATTGGCCGTGGGGAGGTCACATGGAATTGACTGTGGGGGTGGGTCACCGGGCACTCTGTGGGGGGTCACAGGGCATTGATCGTGGGGGGTCACAGGGCATTGATCATGGGGTGTCACAGGGCATTGACTGTGGGGGTTATGGGGCATTGACCATTGGGAGGGTCACAGGGCATTGACTGTGTGGCGGTCACTGGGCACTGACAGTGGGGGTTCACTGGGCACTGACAGTGGGGGTTCACTGGGCACTGACAGTGGGGGGTCACTGGGCTTTGACCATTGGGGTGACAGGACATTGACTATGGGGGTTATAGGCACTGACCATTGGGAGGGTCACAGGGCAGTGACCGTGTGGGGATCACTGGGCACTGACTGTGGGGGTAACAAGTTATTAACCATGGGGGTGACAGGGCATTGACTCTGGGGGATATAGGACATTGACCATTGGGAGGGGTCACAGGGCAGTGAACGTGTGGTGTCACTGGGCTTTGACCATGGGGGTCACAGGGCATTGACCGTGGGGGTCACAGGACACTGACCGTGGGGGATCACAGGACATTGACTCGCGGGGGGTGTCTCAGCACATTGACTGGGGGGGCGGACACAGGACACTGACAATGGGGGGTTCACAGGGCACTGACCGTGGGGGTCACAGGGCACTGACCATGGGGGGTCACAGGTCATTGACCTTCGGGATGGGTCACAGGGCATTGACCGTTGGGAAGGGTCACAGGGCATTGACCGTCCGGGGTCACAGAGCACTGAATGTGGGGGGGTCATAGAACACTGACAATGCGGGGTCACATGGCATTAACTGTGGGGGTCACAGGGCACTGACCGTTGGGAGGTTCACAGGGCATTGACCGTGGGAGGGTCACAGGGCATTGACCGTTGGGGATCACAGGACAGTGACCGTGTGGGGGTCACAGGGCATTGACCGTTGGGAGTGTCACAGGGCATTGACTGTTGGGGGTCACAGGGCTTTGACCATGGGGGTCAGAGGGCACTGACTGTGGGGGTCATAGAGCACCGACCGTGGGTGATCACATGGCATTGTCCGCTGAGGGTCACAGGACAGTGACCATATGGGGGTCACATGGCATTGACCGTTGCGAGGGGTCACAGGGCACTGACCGTTGGGAGTGTCACAGGGCACTGACTGTGGGGTTGGGTCACATGGCATTGACCGTGGGTGTGGTCACAGTTTACTGACTGTGGTAGGTCACCTGGACATTGACCGTGGGGAGGTCATATGGCATTGACTGTGGGGGTGGGTCACAGGGCACTGACTGTGGGGGGTGACAGGTCATTGACCGTGGGGGGTCACAGGGCATTGACCGTGGGGGTTCACAAGGCATTGACCGTGGGGGATCACAGGGCACTGACTGTGGGGGTTACAGGACAGTGGCCGTGTGAGGGTCACAGGACATTGACCATTGGGAGGGGTCACAGGGCATTGACCGTTGGGGCGTCACAGGGCATTGACTGTGGGGTCATAGGGCACTGACCATAGGGGGTCACATGGCATTGACTGTGGGGGGTCACAGGGCAATGACCATTGGGAGGGGTCACAGGCCACTGACCATTGGGAGTGTCACAGGGTATTGACCATGGGAGTCACAGGGCAGTGACCATTGGGAGGGGTCACAGGGCAGTGACCATTGGGAGGGGTCACAGGGTATTGACCGTGTGGTGGTCAAGGGCACTGACTGTGGGTGGTCACATGGCATTGACTGTGGGGGGTCACAGGGCAATGACCATTGGGAGGGGTCACAGGCCACTGACCATTGGGAGTGTCACAGGGTATTGACCATGGGGGTCACAGGGCAGTGACCATTGGGAGGGGTCAAAGGGCATTGACCGTTGGGGGACATAGGGCATTGACCGTTGGTGGGGGTCACAGGGCATTGACCGTGGGGAGGTCACAGGGCATTGACCATGGGGAGGTCACAGGGCATTGACCGTTGGGGGTCACAGGGCATTGACCGTTGGGTCACAGGGCATTGACCGTGGGGGTCACAGGTCACTGACCATGGGGGGGTCACAGGACATTGACCGTGGGGGGATTACAGGACATTGACCATGGGGGGGTGTCTCAGCACATTGACTGCAGGTGGGGGTCACAGGGCATTGACCGTGAGGGTCACAGGTCACTGACCTTTGGGAGAGGTCACAGGGCATTGACTGTTGGGAAGGGTCACAGGCCATTGACCATTGGTGGTCACAGGGCACTGACTTTGATGGGGTCACAGGGCATTGACCGTTGGGGGTCACAGGGCACTGAATGTGGGGGGTCACAGGGCATTAACTGTAGGGGTCATAGAACACTGACAATGGGGGGTCACATGGCATTGACTGTGGGGGTCACAGAGCACAGACCGTTGGGAGTGTCACAGGACAGTTGGGACCAGCGGGAGCAGTGAGTCGGAGCCCGGTATAAAAACCGGAGAGCAGCGAGGCCCGAGACCAGTCAGGACCAGCGGGAGCAGTGAGTCGGAGCCCGGTATAAAAACCGGAGAGCAGCGAGGCCCGAGACCAGTTGGGACCAGCGGGAGCAGTGAGTCGGAGCCCGGTATAAAAACCGGAGAGCAGCGAGGCCCGAGACCAGTTGGGACCAGCGGGAGCAGTGAGTCGGAGCCCGGTATAAAAACCGGAGAGCAGCGAGGCCCGAGACCAGTTGGGACCAGCGGGAGCAGTGAGTCGGAGCCCGGTATAAAAACCGGAGAGCAGCGAGGCCCGAGACCAGTTGGGACCAGCGGGAGCAGTGAGTCGGAGCCCGGTATAAAAACCGGAGAGCAGCGCGGCCCGAGACCAGTTGGGACCAGCGGGAGCAGTGAGTCGGAGCCCGGTATAAAAACCGGAGAGCAGCGAGGCCCGAGACCAGTCGGGACCAGCGGGAGCAGTGAGTCGGAGCCCGGTATAAAAACCGGAGAGCAGCGAGGCCCGAGACCAGTCGGGACCAGCGGGAGCAGTGAGTCGGAGCCCGGTATAAAAACCGACACGAAGACCAAGGCCCGACCAACTCAGCAGCGGGGAGAGAGGTAAAAAGTAATCAGAGTGTGACGTCACCAGGGAGCAGGTAAGTGATTGGTTGGTGAGTATTTCTCTCTTTTCAATACAAGCTTGACTTCTGTGGTGTTAAATTTCTAGGGTCTCTGGTGTAGTGGGGACAGTTGGTAAATAAAGCGCCCTAGAGTATACCTGTAACTGGGGTATTGAATAAATTTTTTAATTAATTAAAGGAGTAAGTCATGGCAGGAGAGTTCAGACCCGTGTTCTGCTCCTCTTGCTCCATGTGGGAAGTCAGGGACGCTGCCAGTGTCCCTGATGACCATGTGTGCGGGAAATGCATCCAGCTGCAGCTACTTGTAGACCGCATTGCGGCGCTCGAGCTGCGGGTGGATGAATTTTGGAGCATGCACGATGCTGAGAGGGTCGTGGATAGCACGTTTAGCGAGTTGTTCACGCCTCAGGGTAGGGCTGCACAGGGGGTGACCATCAGGCGGAGCAACAGAGGCAGGCAGGAAGTGCAGGGAACCCCTGCGGACATCCCCCTCTCAAACAGGTATACCAAGTTGGATACTGTTGAGGGGGATGACTCACCAGGGGAAGGCAGCAGCGGCCAGCTTCCTGGCACCAGGGACGCTTCTGCTGCTCAGGAAGGGAGGAAAAAGAGTGGGAGAGCAATAGTGGTAGGGGATTCTATCGTAAGGGGAACAGATAGGCGTTTCTGTGGCCGCAAACGTGACTCCAGGATGGTTTGTTGCCTCCCTGGGGCCAGGGTCTGGGATGTCACTGAGCGGCTACAGGGCATTCTTAAGGGGGAGGGTGAGCAGGCAGAGGTCGTGGTCCACATTGGGACCAACGACATAGGAAGGAAGGGGGATGAGGTCCTGCATCAAGAATTTAGGGAGCTAGGTAACAGATTAAAGAGCAGGACCTCGAAGGTTGTAATCTCTGGATTACTCCCAGTGCCACGTGCTAGTAAGTATAGGAATGGGAGGATAGAGCAGATGAATGCGTGGCTAAAGAGTTGGTGTAGGGGGGAGGGTTTTACTTTCCTGGATCACTGGGCCTGCTTTTGGGAAAGGTGGGACTTGTACAAGTCGGACGGGTTGCACCTGAACCAGAGCGGGACAAATATCCTTGCGGGGAGGTTTGCTAGCACTGTTGGGGGGGGTTTAAATTAACTTGGCAGGGGGATGGGATACAGAGGGGAGCTGAAATAGGGGGTGATGTGCTGCCAATTATAGAGAAAAAAACAAGTCAGCTTGGTAGACAGGGCAAATATATAAGGGCAAGGCTGGATGGCATCTATTTTAATGCAAGGAGTCTTGCAAATAAGGTGGATGAACTGAAGGTGTTGATAAACACATGGGAGTATGATATTGTTGCTATCACGGAGACATGGTTGAGGGAGGGGCAAGACTGGCAGCTCAATATTCTGGGGTACAGAATCTTCAGGCGAGACAGAGGGGGAGGTATAAGAGGAGGGGGTGTCGCAATATTAATTAAGGAGTCAATTACTGCAGTAAGGAGGGATGATATATTAGCAGGTTCCTCTAATGAGGCCATATGGGTGGAGCTTAAAAACAAAAAGGGGGCAAGCACTTTGCTGGGAGTGTACTATAGGCCTCCAAACAGTCAGGGGGAGATAGAGGAACAGATATGTAGGCAAATCTCAGAGAAATGTGCAAATAATAGGGTAATAATAATGGGGGATTTCAACTTCCCCAATATTAACTGGGATAGTCAGAGTGTGAAAGGCTCAGAGGGTGTAGAATTCTTAAAGTGCATCCAGGAGAGCTTTTTGAGCCAGCATGTAGAAAGTCCTACAAGAGAGGGGGCGGTACTGGACCTAATTCTAGGGAATGTGGCCGGCCAAGTGGAAAAAGTGCTAGTAGGTGAGCACTTTGGTGATAGTGACCATAATATGGTAAGATTTAAGGTAGTCATGGAAAAGGACAGGGATGGGCCGGAAATAAAGGTTCTAAATTGGGGGAAGGCCGATTTTAATAGGATAAGGCAGGATCTGGCCAAAATGGACTGGGATCAGCTACTTGTAGGAAAATCCGCATCGGAGCAATGGGAGGCTTTCAGAAGGGAGATTGAGATCATACAATGGCAACATGTTCCCGTAAAGGTCAAGGGTGGTTCCAAAAACCACAGGGAACCTTGGATGTCAGGGGATATACGAGAATGGATTAGGAAAAAAAGGAGGGCTTTTGGTAGATACAAAAGGCTAAAGACGGAGGTAGCCCTAGAGGAGTACAAAAAGTGCAGGGGGATACTTAAAAAAGAAATTAGGAGATCAAGGAGGGGCCATGAAATAACACTGGCGAGCAAAATAAAGGAAAATCCGAAGATGCTTTATAAGTATATTAAGGGTAAGAGGATAACTAGGGAAAAAATAGGGCCCATTAGGGATAAAAGTGGCAATCTGTGTGTGGAGCCGGAAGATGTAGGAGGGGTTCGAAATGAATTTTTTGCATCTGTTTTCACTATGGAGAAGGACGATGTAGACATAGAAATAGGGCGGGGGGACTGTGATATGCTCGAACATATTAACATCGAGAGGGAGGAGGTATTGGCGGTTTTAGCTGGCCTAAAAATGGATAAATCCCCAGGCCCGGATGAAATGTATCCCAGGCTGCTGTGTGAGGCAAAGGAAGAGATTGCGGGGGCTCTAACACATATATTCAGGACCTCTCTGGCCACAGGGGATGTGCCAGAGGACTGGAGAACCGCTAATGTAGTACCATTATTCAAGAAGGGTAGTAGGGAAAAACCGGGGAACTACAGGCCAGTGAGCCTAACATCAGTGGTAGGAAAATTATTGGAAAAAATTCTGAGGGACAAAATTTGTCTCCACTTGGAGAGGCAAGGATTAATCAGGGATAGTCAACATGGCTTTGTCAAGGGAAGATCATGTCTGACTAATTTGGTTGAATTTTTTGAGGGGGTGACTAGGTGTGTGGATGAGGGTAACGCAGTGGATGTGGTATACATGGATTTCAGTAAGGCCTTCGATAAAGTCCCGCACAGGAGACTGGTCAAGAAGGTAAGAGCCCATGGAATCCAGGGTGCCTTGGCACATTGGATACAAAACTGGCTTAGTGGCAGAAGGCAGAGGGTGATGGTCGAAGGTTGTTTTTGTGACTGGAAGCCTGTGGCCAGTGGGGTACCACAGGGATCGGTGCTGGGTCCCTTGCTGTTTGTGGTCTATATTAATGACTTGGATATGAATGTAAAAGGTATGATCAGTAAGTTCGCGGATGATACAAAAATTGGTAGGGTGGTAAATAGCGAGGAGGGTAGCCTCAGTCTGCAGGACGATATAGATGGGTTGGTCAGATGGGCGGAACAGTGACAAATGGAATTTAACCCGGAAAAGTGTGAGGTGATGCACTTTGGGGGGGCTAACAAGGCAAGGGAATACACAATGAATGGAAAGACCCTAGGCAAGACGGAGGGTCAGAGGGATCTGGGTGTGCAAGTACACAGATCCCTGAAGGCGGCGGAACAGGTGGATAAGGTGGTAAAAAAGGCATATGGGATACTTGCCTTCATTAGCCGAGGCATTGAATATAAGAGCAAGGAGGTTATGATGGAGCTGTATAAAACACTGGTTAGGCCACAGCTGGAATACTGTGTGCAGTTCTGGTCGCCACACTACAGGAAGGATGTGATCGCGTTAGAGAGGGTGCAGAGGAGGTTCACCAGGATGTTACCAGAGCTGGAGCGCTTCAGCTATGAAGAGAGACTGGGCAGATTGGGTTTGTTTTCCTTGGAGCAGAGGAGGCTGAGGGGGGACATGATTGAGGTGTACAAAATTATGAGGGGCATAGATAGGATGGATGCTGAGGAGCTTTTTCCCTTAGTAGAGGGGTCAATAACTAGGGGGCATAGATTCAAGGTAAAGGGCGGGAGGTTTAGAGGGGATTTGAGAAAGAACTTTTTCACCCAGAGGGTGGTTGGAGTCTGGAACTCACTGCCTGAAAGGGTTGTGGAGGCAGGAACCCTCACAACATTCAAGAAGCATTTGGATGAGCACTTGAAATGCCATAGCATACAAGGCTACGGACCAAATGCTGGAATATGGGATTAGATTAGACAGGGCTTGATGGCCGGCGCGGACACGATGGGCCGAAGGGCCTCTATCCGTGCTGTATAACTCTATGACTCTATGACAGTGACCGCTGGGAGGGTCACAGGGCAGTGACTGCTGGGAGGGTCACAGGGCATTGACCGCTGGGGGTCACAGTACAGTGACCGTGTGAGGGTCACAGGGCATTGACCATTGGGAGGGGTCACAGGGCTTTGAATTTGGAGGTCACAGGGCACTGACTGTGGGGGTCACAGGGCACTGACCATTGGGAGGGGTCACAGGGCATTGACCGCTGGGAGGGTCACATGGCATTGACTGCTGGGGGTCACAGGACAGTGACCATGTGGGGGTCACAGGGCACTGACCATTGGGAGGGGTCACAGGGCACTGATCATTGGGAGTGTCACAGGGCATTGACCGTTGGGGGTCACAGGGCTTTGACCATGGGGCTCACAGAGCACCGAACGTGGGGGATCACATGGCATTGACTGTGGGGGTCACAGGGCACTGACTGTTGGGAGGCGTCACAGGGCATTGACTATTGGGGGGGTCACAGGGCATTGACTGTGGGGGGTCACGGCACTGACTGTGGGGGGTCACAGGGCACTGACTGTGGGGGGGGTCACAGGGCATTGATCGTGGGGGGTCACAGGGCACTGACCGTGGGGGGTCACAGGGCACTGACCGTGGGGGTCACAGGGCACTGACCGTGGGGGTCACAGGGCACTGACCGTGGGGGTCACAGGGCACTGACCGTGGGGGTCACAGGGCACTGGCCGTGGGGGTCACAGGGCACTGGCCGTGGGGGTCACAGGGCACTGGCCGTGGGGGTCACAGGGCACTGACCGTGGGGGTCACAGGGCACTGACCGTGGGGGTCACAGGGCACTGACCGTGGGGGTCACAGGGCACTGACCGTGGGGGTCACAGGGCACTGACCGTGGGGGTCACAGGGCACTGACCGTGGGGGTCACAGGGCACTGACCGTGGGGGTCACAGGGCACTGACCGTGGGGGTCACAGGGCACTGACTGTGGGGGTCACAGGGCACTGACTGTGGGGGTCACAGAGCACCGACCTTGGGGGATCACATGGCATTGACTGTGGGGGTCACAGGGCACTGACCATTGGGAGGGGTTCACAGGGCATTGACCGCTGGGTGGGTCACAGGGCATTGACCGCTGGGAGGGTCACAGGGCATTGACCATTGGGAGGGGACACAGGGCATTGACTGTGGGGTCAAGGAGCACTGACCATAGGGGGTCACAGGGCATTGACCATGTGGGGGTGACAGGGCATTGACCGTTGGGAGGGGTCACAGGGCATTGACCGTTGGGGGGGTCACAGGGCATTGACCGTTGGGGGGGTCACAGGGCATTGACTGTGGGGTCATAGAGCACTGACCAAAGGGGGTCACATGGCATTGACTGTGGGAGTCACAGGGCACTGACCGTTGGGAGGGGTCACAGGGCATTTACCATTGGGGGGTCACAGGGCACTGACTGTGGGGTCATAGAGCACTGACCATAGGGGTTCCCATGGCACTGACGGTGGGGGGGGTCACAGGGCACTGACTGTGGGGGGTCACAGTGCATTGATCGTGGGGGATCACAGGGCATTGATTGTGGGGGGTCACAGGGCATTGACCGTGGGGGGGGTCACAGGGCACTGACTGTGGGGGGTCACAGGGCTATGACTGTGGGGGTGTCAAGGGCTTTGACTGTGGGGGTGTCACAGGGCTTTGACTGTGGGGGTGTCACAGGGCTTTGACTGTGGGGGAGTCACTGGGCATTGAACGTGGCGGGTCACAGGGCATTGACTGTGAGGGGTCACAGGGCTTTGACTGTGGGGGGTCACAGGGCTTTGACTGTGGGGGGTCACAGGGCTTTGACTGCGGGGGGTCACAGGGCTTTGACTGTGGGGGTGTCACAGGGCTTTGACTGTGGGGGTGTCACAGGGCTTTGGCTGTGGGAGCGTCACTGGGCATTGACCGTGGGTGGTCACAGGGAATTGACCGTGGGGGCGGGTTACAGGGTATTGACCGAGGGGGGTCACAGGGCATTGACCATGGGTGGTCACAGGGCACAGACCAAGGGGGATCACAGGGCATTGACTGTGGGGATCACAGGGCACAGACCGTGGGGGGGGGGGGTCACAGGGCGTTGACTGTGGGGATGGTCTCAGTGCATGGACCGTGGGTGGGGTCACAGGGTACTGACCGTGGGTGGGGTTACAGGGTACTGACCGTGGTGGGTCAAATGGCCATTGACCGTGGTGGGTCACATGGGCATTGACTGTGGGGGTCACAGGGCATTGACATTTGGTGGGTCACTGGGCATTGACCATGTGGGTCAAAGGGCACTGACTGTGGGGGGTCACAGGGCATTGACCATGTGGGTCACAGGACACTGACTGTGGGGATCTCAGGGCACTGACTGTCGGGGGTCACAGGGCACAGACCATGGGGGTCACAGGGCATTGACCGTTGGTGGGGGTCACAGGACATTGACCGTTGGTGGGGGTGACAGTGCACTGACAGTGGGGAGGTCACAGTGCATTGACCGTTGGGGGGTCACAGGGCATTGACCGTGTGGGGTCACCGGGCATTGACCACGGGTGTCACAGGGCATTGACCGTGGGGGGTCACAGGGCATTGACCGTGGGGAGGTCACAGGGCATTGACCGTGGGGAGGTCACAGGGCATTGACCGTTGGGGGGGGCGGTGCAGTCACAGGGCATTGATCGTGGGGGGGTCACAGGCCATTGACCGTGGGGGGGGGCAGTCACAGGGCATTGATCGTGGGGGGGTCACAGGGCATTGACCGTGGGGGGTCACAGGGCATTGACCGCGGGGGGTCACAGGGCATTGACCGCGGGGGGTCACAGGGCATTGACCGCGGGGGGTCACAGGGCATTGACCGCGGGGGGTCACAGGGCATTGACCGGGGGGGTCACAGGGCATTGACCGGGGGGGTCACAGGGCATTGACCGCGGGGGGTCACAGGGCATTGACCGCAGGGGGGTCACAGGGCATTGACCGCGGGGGTCACAGGGCATTGACCGTGGGGAAGTCACAGGGCATTGACCATGTGGGTCGCAGGGCACTGTCTGTGGGGTGTCACAGGGCACTGACTGTGGGGGGTGACAAGGCACTGACCGTGTGGGTCACAGGGCATTGACCATTGGTGGGGGTCACAGGATATTGACCATTGATGGGGGTCACAAGACATTGACCGTGGGGAGGTCACAGGGCATTGAACGTTGGGGGGGGTCATGGGGCATTGATCGTAGGGGGTCACAGAGCATTGACCGTGGGGGTCACAGGGCATTGACCGTGGGGGGTCACAGGGCACTGACCGTGGGGGGTCAAATGGCACTGAACGTGGGGGGGGTCACAGGGCACTGACCGTGGGGGGTCACAGGGCATTGACCGTTGGTGGGAGTCACAGGGAATTGACTGTTAGGGTGGGTTACAGGGCATTGATCGTGGGCGTCACAGGACATTGCCCGTGGGGAGGTCACAGCGCACTGACCGTGGGTGGGGTCACAGTGCACTGACTGTTGGGGGGTCACAGGGCACTGACTGTTGGGGGATCACAGGGCACTGACTGTTGGGGGTCACAGGGCACTGCCTGTTAGTGGGCGAGCAGGGCATTGACCCTGGGGAGGTCACAAGACATTGATCGTTGGGGGGGGGTCACATGGACATTGACCGTGGGGGTTCACAGGGCATTGACTGTGGGGGTGCGTCACAGGGCATTGACTGTGGGGGTGGGTCACAGGGCACTGACTGTGTGGTGTCACAGGGCACTGACAGTGGGGGTCACAGGGCACTGACAGTGGGGGTCACAGGGCACTGACAGTGGGGGTCACAGGGCACTGACAGTGGGGGTCACAGGGCACTGACAGTGGGGGTCACAGGGCACTGACTGTGGGGGGTCACAGGGCACTGACTGTGGGGTTCACAGGGCACTGACTGTGGGGAGTCACAGAGCACAGACCATGGGGGGTCACAGGGCACAAACCATGGGGGGTCACAGGGCATTGACCGTGGGGGGTCACAGGTCATTGACCACAGGGGGTCACAGGGCATTGACCGTTGGTGGGGGTCACAGGGCATTGACCGTGGGGAGGTCACAGGGCATTGACCGTTGGGGGGTCACAGGGCATTGACCGTTGGGGTCACAGGGCATTGACCATTGGGGGTCACAGGGCATTGACCGTGGGGGTTCACAGAGCATTGACCGTGGGGGGTCACAGGGCACTGACCCTGGGGGGGGGGTCACAGGGCACTGACCCTGGGGGGGGTCACAGGGCACTGACCCTGGGGGGGGTTCACAGGGCACTGACCCTGGGTGGTCACAGGGCATTGACCGTGAGTGGTCACAGGGCATTGACCGTGGGGGTCACAGGAGTGACTGTGGGGGTCAAAGGGCACTGACTGTGGGGGTGTCACAGGGCTTTGACTGTGGGGGTGTCACAGGGCTTTGACTGTGGGGGTGTCACAGGGCTTTGACTGTGGGGGTGTCACAGGGCTTTGACTGTGGGGGTGTCACAGGGCTTTGACTGTGGGGGTGTCACAGGGCTTTGACTGTGGGGGTGTCACAGGGCTTTGACTGTGGGGGTGTCACAGGGCTTTGACTGTGGGGGTGTCACAGGGCTTTGACTGTGGGGGTGTCACTGGGCATTGACCGTGGGTGGTCACAGGGAATTGACCGTGGGGGTGGGTTACAGGGTATTGACCGAGGGGGGTCACAGGGCACTGACCGAGGGGGATCACAGGGCATTGACTGTGGGGATCACAGGGCACAGACCGTGGGGGGGGGGGGGGTGGTCACAGGGCATTGACTGTGGGGATGGTCTCAGGGCATGGACCGTGGGTGGGGTCACAGGGTACTGACCGTGGGTGGGGTTACAGGGTACTGACCGTGGTGGGTCAAATGGCCATTGACCGTGGTGGGTCACATGGGCATTGACTGTGGGGGTCACAGGGCATTGACATTTGGTGGGTCACTGGGCATTGACCATGTGGGTCACAGGACACTGACTGTGGAGATCTCAGGGCACTGACTGTCGGGGGTCACAGGGCACAGACCATGGGGGTCACAGGGCATTGACCGTTGGTGGGGGTCACAGGACATTGACCGTTGGTGGGGGTGACAGTACACTGACAGTGGGGAGGTCACAGTGCATTGACCATTGGGGGGTCACCGGGCATTGACCACGGGTGTCACAGGGCATTGACCGTGGGGGGTCACAGGGCATTGACCGTGGGGGGTCACAGGGCAATCACCGTTGGGGGGGGTTCACAGATCACGGACTTGGCAGGGGTCACAGGGCATAAACCATCAGGGGTCACTGGGCAGTGAATGTGGGGAGGCCACAGGGCATTAACTGTGGGGGTCACAGGGCACTGACCAAAGGGAGGGTCACAGGGCATTGATCGTGGGGGGGTCACAGGGCATTGATCTTTGAGGGGGGTCACATGGACATTGACCGTGGGGGGTCATAGAAACATAGAAGGTAGGAGCAGGAGTAGGCCATTCGGCCCCTCAAGCCTGCTCCGCCATTCAATGTGATCATGGCTGATCATCCAAATTCAGTACCCTGTCCCTGCCTTCTCCCCATATCCCTTGATCCCTTTAGCCTTAAGAAATATATCCAACTCCTTCTTGAATATATTTAATTAATTGGCCTCTACTGCCTTCTGTGGTAGAGAATTCCACAGGTTCACCACTCTCTGGGTTAACAAATTCCTCCTCATCTCTGTCCTAAATGGATTACCCCTCATCCTTAGACTGTGACCCCTGGTTCTGGACTCCCCGACCATCGGGAACATCCTTCCTGCATCTAGTCTGTCTAGTCCTGTTAGAATTTTATAAGTTTCAATGAGATCCCCTCTCATTCTTCGAAACTCCAGCGAGTACAAGCCCAATCGACCCAATCTCTCCTCATACGTCATTCCTGCCATCCCAGGTATCAGTCTGGTGAATCTTCGCTGAACTCCTTCCATGGCAAGAACATCCTTCCTCAGATAAGGCGACCAAAACTGCACACAATACTCAAGATGTGGTCTCACCAAGGCCCTGTACAACATGCAGCAAGACATCCTTGTTCCTGTACTCAAACCCTCTCGCTACGAAGGCCAACATACCATTTGCCTTCTTAACCTGCATGCTTAACTTCAACGACTGGTCCACAAGGACGCCCAGGTCTCGTTGCACTTCCCCTTCTCCCAATCTATTGCCATTCAGATAAAAATCTGCCTTCTTGTTTTTGACATCAAAGTGGATAACCTCGCATTTATCCACGTTATATTGCATCTGCCATGTTTCTGCCCAATCACCCAACCTGGTCACAGGGCATTGACTGTGGGGGTGGGTCACAGGGCATTGACTGTGGGGATGGGTTACAGGGCATTGACCGTGGGTGGGGTCATAGGACATTGACTGTGGGGAGGTAACAGGGCATTGACCGTGGGTGGGGTCACAGGGCATTGACTGTGGGTGGGGTCACAGGACATTGACTGTGGGGAGGAAACAGGGCATTGACCGCGGGTGGGGTCACAGTGTACTGACCATGGGGGTCACAGGGCATTGACTGTGGGGGTCACAGGGCACAGAACATGGGGGGTCACAGGGCACAGACCATGGGGGGTCACAGGGCAAAGACCATGGGGGGTCACAGGGCATTGACCTTTGGTGGAGGTCACAGGGCACTGAAAGTGGGAGCGTCACAGGGCACTGACTGTTGGGGTGTCACAGGGCTTTGACTGTGGGGGTCACAGGTCTTTGACCGTGGGGTTCACAGGGCACTGACCGTGGGGGGTCACAGGGCACTGACTGTGTGGATCACAGGGCATTGACCGCGGGGGGTCACAGGGCATTGACCGGGGGGATCACAGGGCATTGACCGCGGGGGGTCACAGGGCATTGACCGGGGGGGTCACAGGGCATTGACCGCGGGGGGTCACAGGGCATTGACCGCGGGGGTTCACAGGGCATTGACCGCGGCGGGTCACAGGGCATTGACTGCGGCGGGTCACAGGGCATTGACCGCGGGGGGTCACAGGGCATTGACCGCGGGGGGTCACAGGGCATTGACCGCGGGTGGTCACAGGGCATTGACCGCGGGGGGTCACAGGGCATTGACCGCGGGGGTCACAGGGCATTGACCGTGGGGAGGTCACAGGGCATTGACTGTGGGTCGCAGGGCACTGTCTGTGGGGTGTCACAGGGCACTGACTGTTGGGGTGTCACAGGGCTTTGACTGTGGGGGGTCACAGGTCTTTGACCGTGGGGTTCACAGGGCACTGACTGTGGGGGGTCACAGGGCACTGACTGTGTGGATCACAGGGCATTGACCGTGGGGGTCACAGGGCATTGACCGCGGGGGGTCACAGGGCATTGACCGCGGGGGGTCACAGGGCATTGACCGCGGGGGGTCACAGGGCATTGACCGCGGGGGGTCACAGGGCATTGACCGCGGGGGGTCACAGGGCATTGACCGCGGGGGGTCACAGGGCATTGACCGCGGGGGGTCACAGGGCATTGACCGTGGGGAGGTCACAGGGCATTGACCATGTGGGTCGCAGGGCACTGTCTGTGGGGTGTCACAGGGCACTGACTGTGGGGGGTGACAAGGCACTGACCGTGTGGGTCACAGGGCATTGACCATTGGTGGGGGTCACAGGATATTGACCATTGATGGGGGTCACAAGACATTGACCGTGGGGAGGTCACAGGGCATTGAACGTTGGGGGGGGTCACGGGGCATTGATCGTAGGGGGTCACAGAGCATTGACCGTGGGGGTCACAGGGCATTGACCGTGGGGGGTCACAGTGCACTGACCGTGGGGGGTCACAGGGCACTGACCGTGGGGGGTCAAATGGCACTGAACGTGGGGGGGGTCACAGGGCACTGACCGTGGGGGGTCACAGGGCACTGACCGTTGGTGGGAGTCACAGGGAATTGACTGTTAGGGTGGGTTACAGGGCATTGATCGTGGGCGTCACAGGACATTGCCCGTGGGGAGGTCACAGCGCACTGACCGTGGGTGGGGTCACAGGGTACTGACCGTGGGGGGTCACAGTGCACTGACTGTTGGGGGGTCACAGGGCACTGACTGTTGGGGGATCACAGGGCACTGCCTGTTGGGGGTCACAGGGCACTGTCTGTTAGTGGGCGAGCAGGACATTGACCCTGGGGAGGTCACAAGGCATTGATTGTTGGGGGGGGTCACATGGACATTGACCGTGGGGGTTCACAGGGCATTGACTGTGGGGGTGCGTCACAGGGCATTGACTGTGGGGGTGGGTCACAGGGCATTGACCATGGGTGGGGTCACAGGGCACTGACTGTGTGGTGTCACAGGGCACTGACAGTGGGGGTCACAGGGCACTGACAGTGGGGGTCACAGGGCACTGACTGTGGGGGTCACAGGGCACTGACCGTTGGTGGGGGTCACAGGACATTGACCGTTGGTGGGGGTGACAGTGCACTGACAGTGGGGAGGTCACAGTGCATTGACCGTTGGGGGGTCACAGGGCATTGACCGTGTGGGGTCACCGGGCATTGACCACGGGTGTCACAGGGCATTGACCGTGGGGGGTCACAGGGCATTGACCGTGGGGAGGTCACAGGGCATTGACCGTGGGGAGGTCACAGGGCATTGACCGTTGGGGGGGGGCGGTGCAGTCACAGGGCATTGATCATGGGGGGGTCACAGGGCATTGACCGTGGGGGGGGGTCAGTCACAGGGCATTGATCGTGGGGGGGTCACAGGGCATTGACCGTGGGGGGTCACAGGGCATTGACCGCGGGGGGTCACAGGGCATTGACCGCGGGGGGTCACAGGGCATTGACCGGGGGGGTCACAGGGCATTGACCGGGGGGGTCACAGGGCATTGACCGTGGGGGGTCACAGGGCATTGACCGCGGGGGGGGTCACAGGGCATTGACCGCGGGGGGGTCACAGGGCATTGACCGCGGGGGGGGTCACAGGGCATTGACCGCGGGGGGTCACAGGGCATTGACCGTGGGGAAGTCACAGGGCATTGACCATGTGGGTCGCAGGGCACTGTCTGTGGGGTGTCACAGGGCACTGACTGTGGGGGGTGACAAGGCACTGACCGTGTGGGTCACAGGGCATTGACCATTGGTGGGGGTCACAGGATATTGACCATTGATGGGGGTCACAAGACATTGACCGTGGGGAGGTCACAGGGCATTGAACGTTGGGGGGGGTCATGGGGCATTGATCGTAGGGGGTCACAGAGCATTGCCCGTGGGGGTCACAGGGCATTGACCGTGGGGGGTCACAGGGCACTGGCCGTGGGGGGTCAAATGGCACTGAACGTGGGGTGGGTTACAGGGCATTGATCGTGGGGAGGTCACAGCGCACTGACTGTTGGGGGATCACAGGGCACTGCCTGTTGGGGGTCACAGGGCACTGCCTGTTAGTGGGCGAGCAGGGCATTGACCCTGGGGAGGTCACAAGACATTGATCGTTGGGGGGGTCACATGGACATTGACCGTGGGGGTTCACAGGGCATTGACTGTGGGGGTGCGTCACAGGGCATTGACTGTGGGGGTGGATCACAGGGCATTGACCGGGTGGGGTCACAGGGCACTGACTGTGTGGTGTCACAGGGCACTGACAGTGGGGGTCACAGGGCACTGACAGTGGGGGTCACAGGGCACTGACAGTGGGGGTCACAGGGCACTGACAGTGGGGGTCACAGGGCACTGACAGTGGGGGTCACAGGGCACTGACTGTGGGGGGTCACAGGGCACTGACTGTGGGGTTCACAGGGCACTGACTGTGGGGGGTCACAGAGCACAGACCGTGGGGGGTCACAGGGCACAAACCATGGGGGGTCACAGGGCATTGACCATGGGGGGTCACAGGGCATTGACCGTGGGGGTTCACAGGTCATTGACCACAGGGGGTCACAGGGCATTGACCGTTGGTGGGGGTCACAGGGCATTGACCGTGGGGAGGTCACAGGGCATTGACTGTTGGGGGGTCACAGGGCATTGACCGTTGGGGTCACAGGGCATTGACCATTGGGGGTCACAGGGCATTGACCGTGGGGGTTCACAGAGCATTGACCGTGGGGGGTCACAGGGCACTGACCCTGGGGGGGGGGGGGTCACAGGGCACTGACCCTGGGGGGGGGGGTCACAGGGCACTGACCCTGGGGGGGGTCACAGGGCACTGACCCTGGGGGGGGTTCACAGGGCACTGACCCTGGGTGGTCACAGGGCATTGACCGTGAGTGGTCACAGGGCATTGACCGTGGGGGTCACAGGAGTGACTGTGGGGGTCAAAGGGCACTGACTGTGGGGGGTCACAGGGCACTGACTGTGGGGGGGTCACAGGGCTTTGACTGTGGGGGTGTCACAGGGCTTTGACTGTGGGGGTGTCACAGGGCTTTGACTGTGGGGGTGTCACAGGGCTTTGACTGTGGGGGTGTCACAGGGCTTTGACTGTGGGGGTGTCACAGGGCTTTGACTGTGGGGGTGTCACAGGGCTTTGACTGTGGGGGTGTCACTGGGCATTGACCGTGGGTGGTCACAGGGAATTGACCGTGGGGGTGGGTTACAGGGTATTGACCGAGAGGGGTCACAGGGCACTGACCGAGGGGGATCACAGGGCATTGACTGTGGGGATCACAGGGCACAGACCGTGGGGGGGGGGGGTGGTCACAGGGCATTGACTGTGGGGATGGTCTCAGGGCATGGACCGTGGGTGGGGTCACAGGGTACTGACCGTGGGTGGGGTTACAGGGTACTGACCGTGGTGGGTCAAATGGCCATTGACCGTGGTGGGTCACATGGGCATTGACTGTGGGGGTCACAGGGCATTGACATTTGGTGGGTCACTGGGCATTGACCATGTGGGTCACAGGACACTGACTGTGGAGATCTCAGGGCACTGACTGTCGGGGGTCACAGGGCACAGACCATGGGGGTCACAGGGCATTGACCGTTGGTGGGGGTCACAGGACATTGACCGTTGGTGGGGGTGACAGTACACTGACAGTGGGGAGGTCACAGTGCATTGACCATTGGGGGGTCACCGGGCATTGACCACGGGTGTCACAGGGCATTGACCGTGGGGGGTCACAGGGCATTGACTGTGGGGGGGTCACAGGGCATTCACCGTTGGGGGGGGTCACAGATCACGGACTTGGCAGGGGTCACAGGGCATAAACCATCAGGGGTCACTGGGCAGTGAATGTGGGGAGGCCACAGGGCATTAACTGTGGGGGTCACAGGGCACTGACCAAAGGGAGGGTCACAGGGCATTGACCGTGGGGGGGTCACATGGACATTGACCGTGGGGGGTCATAGAAACATAGAAGACAGGAGCAGGAGTAGGCCATTCGGCCCCTCAAGCCTGCTCCGCCATTCAATGCGATCATGGCTGATCATCCAAATTCAGTACCCTGTCCCTGCCTTCTCCCCATATCCCTTGATCCCTTTAGCCTTAAGAAATATATCCAACTCCTTCTTGAATATATTTAATTAATTGGCCTCTACTGCCTTCTGTGGTAGAGAATTCCACAGGTTCACCACTCTCTGGGTTAACAAATTCCTCCTCATCTCTGTCCTAAATGGATTACCCCTCATCCTTAGACTGTGACCCCTGGTTCTGGACTCCCCGACCATCGGGAACATCCTTCCTGCATCTAGTCTGTCTAGTCCTGTTAGAATTTTATAAGTTTCAATGAGATCCCCTCTCATTCTTCTAAACTCCAGCGAGTACAAGCCCAATCGACCCAATCTCTCCTCATACGTCATTCCTGCCATCCCAGGTATCAGTCTGGTGAATCTTCGCTGAACTCCTTCCATGGCAAGAACATCCTTCCTCAGATAAGGCGACCAAAACTGCACACAATACTCAAGATGTGGTCTCACCAAGGCCCTGTACAACATGCAGCAAGACATCCTTGTTCCTGTACTCAAACCCTCTCGCTACGAAGGCCAACATACCATTTGCCTTCTTAACCTGCATGCTTAACTTCAGCGACTGGTCCACAAGGACGCCCAGGTCTCGTTGCACTTCCCCTTCTCCCAATCTATTGCCATTCAGATAAAAATCTGCCTTCTTGTTTTTGACACCAAGGTGGATAACCTCGCATTTATCCACGTTATATTGCATCTGCCATGTTTCTGCCCAATCACCCAACCTGGTCACAGGGCATTGACTGTGGGGGTGGGTCACAGGGCATTGACTGTGGGGGTGGGTCACAGGGCATTGACTGTGGGGATGGGTTACAGGGCATTGACCGTGGGTGGGGTCATAGGACATTGACTGTGGGGAGGTAACAGGGCATTGACCGTGGGTGGGGTCACAGGGCATTGACTGTGGGTGGGGTCACAGGACATTGACTGTGGGGGTCACAGGGCACAGAACATGGGGGGTCACAGGGCACAGACCATGGGGGGTCACAGGGCAAAGACCATGGGGGTCACAGGGCATTGACCTTTGGTGGAGGTCACAGGGCACTGAAAGTGGGAGCGTCACAGGGCACTGACTGTTGGGGTGTCACAGGGCTTTGACTGTGGGGGTCACAGGTCTTTGACCGTGGGGTTCACAGGGCACTGACTGTGGGGGGTCACAGGGCACTGACTGTGGGGGGTCACAGGGCACTGACTGTGTGGATCACAGGGCATTGACCGCGGGGGGTCACAGGGCATTGACCGCGGGGGGTCACAGGGCATTGACCGCGGGGGGTCACAGGGCATTGACCGCGGAGGGTCACAGGGCATTGACCGCGGGGGGTCACAGGGCATTGACCGCGGGGGGTCACAGGGCATTGACCGCGGGGGGTCACAGGGCATTGACCGCGGGGGGTCACAGGGCATTGACCGCGGGGGGTCACAGGGCATTGACCGTGGGGAGGTCACAGGGCATTGACTGTGGGTCGCAGGGCACTGTCTGTGGGGTGTCACAGGGCACTGACTGTTGGGGTGTCACAGGGCTTTGACTGTGGGGGTCACAGGTCTTTGACCGTGGGGTTCACAGGGCACTGACTGTGGGGGGTCACAGGGCACTGACTGTGTGGATCACAGGGCATTGACCGTGGGGGGTCACAGGGCATTGACCGCGGGGGGTCACAGGGCATTGACCGGGGGGGTCACAGGGCATTGACCGCGGGGGATCACAGGGCATTGACCGCAGGGGGTCACAGGGCATTGACCGCGGGGGGTCACAGGGCATTGACCGTGGGGAGGTCACAGGGCATTGACCATGTGGGTCGCAGGGCACTGTCTGTGGGGTGTCACAGGGCACTGACTGTGGGGGGTGACAAGGCACTGACCGTGTGGGTCACAGGGCATTGACCATTGGTGGGGGTCACAGGATATTGACCATTGATGGGGGTCACAAGACATTGACCGTGGGGAGGTCACAGGGCATTGAACGTTGGGGGGGGTCACGGGGCATTGATCGTAGGGGGTCACAGAGCATTGACCGTGGGGGTCACAGGGCATTGACCGTGGGGGGTCACAGGGCACTGACCGTGGGGGGTCAAATGGCACTGAACGTGGGGGGGGTCACAGGGCACTGACCGTGGGGGGTCACAGGGCATTGACCATTGGTGGGAGTCACAGGGAATTGACTGTTAGGGTGGGTTACAGGGCATTGATCGTGGGCGTCACAGGACATTGCCCGTGGGGAGGTCACAGCGCACTGACCGTGGGTGGGGTCACAGGGTACTGACCGTGGGGGGTCACAGTGCACTGACTGTTGGGGGGTCACAGGGCACTGACTGTTGGGGGATCACAGGGCACTGCCTGTTGGGGGTCACAGGGCACTGCCTGTTAGTGGGCGAGCAGGACATTGACCCTGGGGAGGTCACAAGACATTGATCGTTGGGGGGGGGGGGTCACATGGACATTGACCGTGGGGGTTCACAGGGCATTGACTGTGGGGGTGCGTCACAGGGCATTGACTGTGGGGGTGGGTCACAGGGCATTGACCGGGTGGGGTCACAGGGCACTGACTGTGTGGTGTCACAGGGCAATGACAGTGGGGGTCACAGGGCACTGACAGTGGGGGTCACAGGGCACTGACAGTGGGGGTCACAGGGCACTGACAGTGGGGGTCACAGGGCACTGACAGTGGGGGTCACAGGGCACTGACAGTGGGGGTCACAGGGCACTGACTGTGGGGGTCACAGGGCACTGACTGTGGGGGTCACAGGGCACTGACTGTGGGGGTCACAGGGCACGGACTGTGGGGGTCACAGGGCACTGACTGTGGGGGGTCACAGGGCACTGACTGTGGGGGGTCACAGAGCACAGATCATGGGGGGTCACAGGGCACAAACCATGGGGGGTCACAGGGCATTGACCGTGGGGGTTCACAGGTCATTGACCACAGGGGGTCACAGGGCATTGACCGTTGGTGGGGGTCACAGGGCATTGACCGTGGGGAGGTCACAGGGCATTGACTGTTGGGGGGTCACAGGGCAATGACCATTGGGGGTCACAGGGCATTGACCGTGGGGGTTCACAGAGCATTGACCGTGGGGGTTCACAGAGCATTGACCGTGGGGGGGTCACAGGGCACTGACCCTGGGGGGGGTTCACAGGGCACTGACCCTGGGTGGTCACAGGGCATTGACCGTGAGTGGTCACAGGGCATTGACCGTGGGGGTCACAGGAGTGACTGTGGGGGTCAAAGGCCACTGACTGTGGGGGGTCACAGGGCATTGATTGTGGGGGGTCACAGGGCTTTGACTGTGGGGGTGTCACAGGGCTTTGACTGTGGGGGTGTCACTGGGCATTGACCGTGGGGGGTCACAGGGAATTGACCGTGGGGGTGGGTTACAGGGTATTGACCGAGGGGGCTCACAGGGCATTGACCATGGGTGGTCACAGGGCACTGACCGAGGGGGATCACAAGGCATTGACTGTGGGGATCACAGGGCACAGACCGTTGGGGGGGGGGGGGGGGTCACAGGGCATTGACTGTGGGGATGGTCTCAGGGTACTGACCGTGGGTGGGGTTACAGGGTACTGACCGTGGTGGGTCAAATGGCCATTGACCGTGGTGGGTCACATGGGCATTGACTGTGGGGTCACAGGGCATTGACATTTGGTGGGTCACTGGGCATTGACCATGTGGGTCACAGGACACTGACTGTGGGGATCTCAGGGCACTGACTGTCGGGGGTCACAGGGCACAGACCATGGGGGTCACAGGGCATTGACTGTTGGTGGGGGTCACAGGACATTGAGAGTTGGTGGGGGTGACAGTACACTGACAGTGGGGAGGTCACACTGCATTGACCATTGGGGGGTCACAGGGCATTGACCGTGTGGGGTCACCGGGCATTGACCACGGGTGTCACAGGGCATTGACCGTGGGGGGTCACAGGGCATTGACCGTGGGGGGTCACAGGGCATTCACCGTTGGGGGGGGTCACAGATCACGGACTTGGCAGGGGTCACAGGGCATAAACCATCAGGGGTCACTGGGCAGTGAATGTGGGGAGGCCACAGGGCATTAACTGTGGGGGTCACAGGGCACTGACCAAAGGGAGGGTCACAGGGCATTGACTGTGGGGATGGTCTCAGGGCATGGACCGTGGGTGGGGTCACAGGGTACTGACCGTGGGTGGGGTTACAGGGTACTGACCGTGGTGGGTCAAATTGCCATTGACCGTGGTGGGTCAGATGGGCATTGACTGTGGGGGTCACAGGGCATTGGCATTTGGTGGGTCACTGGGCATTGACCATGTGGGTCACAGGGCACTGGCTGTGGGGGGTCACAGGGCATTGACCATGTGGGTCACAGGACACTGACTGTGGGGATCTCAGGGCACTGACTGTCGGGGGTCACAGGGCACAGACCATGGGGGTCACAGGGCATTGACCGTTGGTGGGGGTCACAGGGCATTGACCGTTGGTGGGGGTCACAGAACATTGACCGTTGGTGGGGGTCACAGTACACTGACAGTGGGGAGGTCACAGTGCATTGACCGTTGGGGGGTCACCGGGCATTGACTGTGTGGGGTCACCGGGCATTGACCACGGGTGTCACAGGGCATTGACCGTGGGGGGTCACAGGGCATTGACCGTGGGGGGTCACAGGGCATTCACCGTTGGGGGGGTCACAGGGCACTGACCAAGGGGGTTCACAGGGCATTGATTGTGGGGAGGTCACAGGGCACTGACCGTGGGGGTGGGTCACAGGGCACTGACCGCGGTGGCTCACAGGGCACTGACCGTGGGGGTCACAGGGCATTGACTGTGGGGGTCACAGGGCATTGACCGTGGGGGTCACATGGCACTGACTGTGGGGGGGTCACAGGGCACTGACTGTGGGGGGGTCACAGGGCACTGACCGTGGGCGTGTCACAGGGCACTGACCGTGGGGGAGGGTTACAGGGCATTGACCGTGGGTGGGTCACAGGGCATTGACTGTGGGGGAGGGTTACAGGGCATTGACTGTGGGTGGGGTCACAGGGCACTGACCGCGGTGGCTCACAGGGCACTGACCGTGGGGGGTCACAGGGCACTGACTGTGGGAGGGTCACAGGGCATTGACCGTGGGGGGTCACAGGGCATTCACCGTTGGGGGGGGTCACAGATCACGGACTTGGCAGGGGTCACAGGGCATAAACCATCAGGGGTCACTGGGCAGTGAATGTGGGGAGGCCACAGGGCATTAACTGTGGGGGTCACAGGGCACTGACCAAAGGGAGGGTCACAGGGCATTGATCGTGGGGGGGTCACAGGGCATTGATCTTTGAGGGGGGTCACATGGACATTGACCGTGGGGGGTCATAGAAACATAGAAGGTAGGAGCAGGAGTAGGCCATTCGGCCCCTCAAGCCTGCTCCGCCATTCAATGTGATCATGGCTGATCATCCAAATTCAGTACCCTGTTCCTGCCTTCTCCCCATATCCCTTGATCCCTTTAGCCTTAAGAAATATATCCAACTCCTTCTTGAATATATTTAATTAATTGGCCTCTACTGCCTTCTGTGGTAGAGAATTCCACAGGTTCACCACTCTCTGGGTTAACAAATTCCTCCTCATCTCTGTCCTAAATGGCTTACCCCTTATCCTTAGACTGTGACCCCTGGTTCTGGACTCCCCGACCATCGGGAACATCCTTCCTGCATCAAGTCTGTCTAGTCCTGTTAGAATTTTATAAGTTTCAATGAGATCCCCTCTCATTCTTCTAAACTCCAGCGAGTACAAGCCCAATCGACCCAATCGCTCCTCATACGTCATTCCTGCCATCCCAGGTATCAGTCTGGTGAATCTTCGCTGAACTCCTTCCATGGCAAGAACATCCTTCCTCAGATAAGGCGACCAAAACTGCACACAATACTCAAGATGTGGTCTCACCAAGGCCCTGTACAACATGCAGCAAGACATCCTTGTTCCTGTACTCAAACCCTCTCGCTACGAAGGCCAACATACCATTTGCCTTCTTAACCTGCATGCTTACCTTCAGCGACTGGTCCACAAGGACGCCCAGGTCTCGTTGCACTTCCCCTTCTCCCAATCTATTGCCATTCAGATAATAATCTGCCTTCTTGTTTTTGACATGAAAGTGGATAACCTCGCATTTATCCACGTTATAGTGCATCTGCCATGTTTCTGCCCAATCACCCAACCTGGTCACAGGGCATTGACTGTGGGGGTGGGTCACAGGGCATTGACTGTGGGGATGGGTTACAGGGCATTGACCGTGGGTGGGGTCATAGGACATTGACTGTGGGGAGGTAACAGGGCATTGACCGTGGGTGGGGTCACAGGACATTGACCGTGGGTGGGGTCACAGGACATTGACTGTGGGGAGGAAACAGGGCATTGACCGTGGGTGGGGTCACAGTGTACTGACCATGGGGGTCACAGGGCATTGACTGTGGGGGTCACGGGACACAGAACATGGGGGGTCACAGGGCACAGACCATGGGGGGTCACAGGGCAAAGACCATGGGGGGTCACAGGGCATTGACCTTTGGTGGAGGTCACAGGGCACTGAAAGTGGGGGCATCACAGGGCACTGACCCTGGGGGTGTCACAGGGCACTGACTGTTGGGGTGTCACAGGGCTTTGACTGTGGGGGTCACAGGTCTTTGACCGTGGGGTTCACAGGGCACTGACTGTGGGGGGGGTCACAGGGCACTGACTGTGTGGAGGTCACAGAGCATTGACCATGGGGGGGTCACAGGGGATTGACCTTGGGTGGGGTGACATGGACATTGACTCTGGGGGGTCACAGGTCATTGACTGTGGGTGGGGTCACAGGGTATTGACCATGGGGGTCACAGGGCAGTGACCATGGGGGTCACAGGGCAGTGACCGTGGGGGGTCGCAGGGCATTGACAGTGGGGGGGGGCAGTCACAGGGCATTGATCGTGGGGGGGTCACAGGGCATTGACCGTGGGGGTTCACAGGGCATTGACTGTGGGGGGTCACAGGGCATTGACCGTGGGGGGTCACAGGGCATTGACCGCGGGGGGTCACAGGGCATTGACCGCGGGGGTTCACAGGGCATTGACCGCGGGGGGTCACAGGGCATTGACCGTGGGGGGTCACAGGGCATTGACCGCGGGGGGTCACAGGGCATTGACCGCGGGGCATCACAGGACATTGCCCGTGGGGAGGTCACAGCGCACTGACCGTGGGTGGGGTCACAGGGTACTGACTGTTGGGGGGTCACAGGGCACTGACTGTTGGGGGATCACAGGGCACTGCCTGTTAGTGGGCGAGCAGGGCATTGACCCTGGGGAGGTCACAAGACATTGATCGTTGGGGGGGGGGGGGTCACATGGACATTGACCGTGGGGGTTCACAGGGCATGGACTGTGGGGGTGCGTCACAGGGCATTGACTGTGGGGGTGGGTCACAGGGCATTGACCGTGGGTGGGGTCACAGGGCACTGACTGTGTGGTGTCACAGGGCACTTACTGTGGGGGTCACAGGGCACTAACAGTGGGGGTCACAGGGCACTGACTGTGGGGTTCACAGGGCACTGACTGTGGGGGGTCACAGAGCACAGACCGTGGGGGGTCACAGGGCACAAACCATGGGGGTTCACAGGTCATTGACCACAGGGGGTCACAGGGCATTGACCATTGGTGGGGGTCACAGGGCATTGACCGTGGGGAGGTCACAGGGCATTGACTGTTGGGGGGTCACAGGGCATTGACTGTTGGGGGGTCACAGGGCATTGACCGTTGGGGTCACAGGGCATTGACCATTGGGGGTCACAGGGCATTGACCGTGGGGGTTCACAGAGCATTGACCGTGGGGGGTCACAGGGCACTGACCCTGGGGGGGGTGGGGTCACAGGGCACTGACCCTGGGGGCGTTCACAGGGCACTGACCCTGGGCGGTCACAGGGCATTGACCGTGAGTGGTCACAGGGCATTGACTGTGGGGGTGTCACAGGGCTTTGACTGTGGGGGTGTCACAGGGCTTTGACTGTGGGGGTGTCACAGGGCTTTGACTGTGGGGGTGTCACAGGGCTTTGACTGTGGGGGTGTCACAGGGCTTTGACTGTGGGGGTGTCACAGGGCTTTGACTGTGGGGGTGTCACAGGGCTTTGACTGTGGGGGTGTCACAGGGCTTTGACTGTGGGGGTGTCACAGGGCTTTGACTGTGGGGGTGTCACAGGGCTTTGACTGTGGGGGTGTCACAGGGCTTTGACTGTGGGGGTGTCACTGGGCATTGACCGTGGGTGGTCACAGGGAATTGACCGTGGGGGTGGGTTACAGGGTATTGACCGAGGGGTTCACAGGGCATTGACCATGGGTGGTCACAGGGCACTGACCGAGGGGGATCACAGGGCATTGACTGTGGGGATCACAGGGCACAGACCGTGGGGGGGGGGGGCACAGGGCATTGACTGTGGGGATGGTCTCAGGGCATGGACCGTGGGTGGGGTCACAGGGTACTGACCGTGGGTGGGGTTACAGGGTACTGACCGTGGTGGGTCAAATTGCCATTGACCGTGGTGGGTCAGATGGGCATTGACTGTGGGGGTCACAGGGCATTGGCATTTGGTGGGTCACTGGGCATTGACCATGTGGGTCACAGGGCACTGGCTGTGGGGGGTCACAGGGCATTGACCATGTGGGTCACAGGACACTGACTGTGGGGATCTCAGGGCGCTGACTGTCAGGGGTCACAGGGCACAGACCATGGGGGTCACAGGGCATTGACCGTTGGTGGGGGTCACAGGGCATTGACCGTTGGTGGGGGTCACAGGACATTGACCGTTGGTGGGGGTCACAGTACACTGACAGTGGGGAGGTCACAGTGCATTGACCGTTGGGGGGTCACCGGGCATTGACTGTGTGGGGTCACCGGGCATTGACCACGGGTGTCACAGGGCATTGACCGTGGGGGGTCACAGGGCATTGACCGTGGGGGGTCACAGGGCATTCACCGTTGGGGGGGTCACAGGGCACTGACCAAGGGGGTTCACAGGGCATTGATTGTGGGGAGGTCACAGGGCACTGACCGTGGGGGTGGGTCACAGGGTACTGACCGCGGTGGGTCACAGGGCACTGACTGTGGGGGGTCACAGGGCACTGACTGTGGGGGGTCACAGGGCACTGACTGTGGGGGGTCACAGGGCACTGACTGTGGGGGGTGACAGAGCACTGACTGTGGGGGGGCACAGGGCACTGACCGTGGGGGATCACTGGGCACTGACTGTTGGTGGGGGTCACAGGGCATTGACCTTTGGTGGGGGTCACAGGGCATTGACCGTGGGGAGGTCACAGGGCATTGACTGTTGGGGGGGTCACAGGGCATTGACCATGGGGGGTCACAGGGCACTGACCGCGGGGGTCACAGGGCATTGATCGTGGGGTTCACAGGGCATTTACTGTGGGGGTCACAGGGCATTGACTGTGGGGGTCACAGGGCATTGACCGTGGGGGTCACATGGCACTGACTGTGGGGGGGTCACAGGGCACTGACTGTGGGGGGGTCACAGGGCACTGACCGTGGGCGTGTCACAGGGCACTGACCGTGGGGGAGGGTTACAGGGCATTGACCGTGGGTGGGTCACAGGGCATTGACTGTGGGGGAGGGTTACAGGGCATTGACTGTGGGTGGGGTCACAGGGCACTGACCGCGGTGGCTCACAGGGCACTGACCGTGGGGGGTCACAGGGCACTGACTGTGGGAGGGTCACAGGGCATTGACCGTGGGGGGTCACAGGGCATTCACCGTTGGGGGGGGTCACAGATCACGGACTTGGCAGGGGTCACAGGGCATAAACCATCAGGGGTCACTGGGCAGTGAATGTGGGGAGGCCACAGGGCATTAACTGTGGGGGTCACAGGGCACTGACCAAAGGGAGGGTCACAGGGCATTGATCGTGGGGGGGTCACAGGGCATTGATCTTTGAGGGGGGTCACATGGACATTGACCGTGGGGGGTCATAGAAACATAGAAGGTAGGAGCAGGAGTAGGCCATTCGGCCCCTCAAGCCTGCTCCGCCATTCAATGTGATCATGGCTGATCATCCAAATTCAGTACCCTGTTCCTGCCTTCTCCCCATATCCCTTGATCCCTTTAGCCTTAAGAAATATATCCAACTCCTTCTTGAATATATTTAATTAATTGGCCTCTACTGCCTTCTGTGGTAGAGAATTCCACAGGTTCACCACTCTCTGGGTTAACAAATTCCTCCTCATCTCTGTCCTAAATGGCTTACCCCTTATCCTTAGACTGTGACCCCTGGTTCTGGACTCCCCGACCATCGGGAACATCCTTCCTGCATCAAGTCTGTCTAGTCCTGTTAGAATTTTATAAGTTTCAATGAGATCCCCTCTCATTCTTCTAAACTCCAGCGAGTACAAGCCCAATCGACCCAATCGCTCCTCATACGTCATTCCTGCCATCCCAGGTATCAGTCTGGTGAATCTTCGCTGAACTCCTTCCATGGCAAGAACATCCTTCCTCAGATAAGGCGACCAAAACTGCACACAATACTCAAGATGTGGTCTCACCAAGGCCCTGTACAACATGCAGCAAGACATCCTTGTTCCTGTACTCAAACCCTCTCGCTACGAAGGCCAACATACCATTTGCCTTCTTAACCTGCATGCTTACCTTCAGCGACTGGTCCACAAGGACGCCCAGGTCTCGTTGCACTTCCCCTTCTCCCAATCTATTGCCATTCAGATAATAATCTGCCTTCTTGTTTTTGACATGAAAGTAGATAACCTCGCATTTATCCACGTTATAGTGCATCTGCCATGTTTCTGCCCAATCACCCAACCTGGTCACAGGGCATTGACTGTGGGGGTGGGTCACAGGGCATTGACTGTGGGGATGGGTTACAGGGCATTGACCGTGGGTGGGGTCATAGGACATTGACTGTGGGGAGGTAACAGGGCATTGACCGTGGGTGGGGTCACAGGACATTGACCGTGGGTGGGGTCACAGGACATTGACTGTGGGGAGGAAACAGGGCATTGACCGCGGGTGGGGTCACAGTGTACTGACCATGGGGGTCACAGGGCATTGACTGTGGGGGTCACGGGACACAGAACATGGGGGGTCACAGGGCACAGACCATGGGGGGTCACAGGGCAAAGATCATGGGGGGTCACAGGGCATTGACCTTTGGTGGAGGTCACAGGGCACTGAAAGTGGGGGCGTCACAGGGCACTGACCCTGGGGGTGTCACAGGGCACTGACTGTGGGGGTCACAGGTCTTTGACCGTGGGGTTCACAGGGCACTGACTGTGGGGGGTCACAGGGCACTGACTGTGTGGAGGTCACAGAGCATTGACCGTGGGGGGGTCACAGGGGATTGACCTTGGGTGGGGTGACATGGACATTGACCGTTGGGGGGTCACAGGGCATTGACCGTGGGGGGTCACAGGGCATTGACCGTGGGGGGTCACAGGGCATTGACCGTGGGGGGTCACAGGGCATTGACCGTGGGGGGTCACAGGGCATTGACCGTGGGGGGTCACAGGGCATTGACCGTGGGGGGTCACAGGGCATTGACCGTGGGGGGTCACAGGGCATTGACCGTGGGGGGTCACAGGGCATTGACCGCGGGGGGTCACAGGGCATTGACCGCGGGGGTTCACAGGGCATTTACCGTGGGGGGTCACAGGGCATTGACCGTGGGGGTCACAGGGCATTGACCGTGGGGAGGTCACAGGGCATTGACCGTGGGGAGGTCACAGGGCATTGACCGTGGGGAGGTCACAGGGCATTGACCATGTGGGTCGCAGGGCATTGACCATGTGGGTCGCAGGGCACTGTCTGTGGGGTGTCACAGGGCACTGACTGTGGGGGGTGACGAGGCACTGACCATGTAGGTCACAGGGCATTGACCATTGGTGGGGGTCACAGGATATTGATCATTGATGGGGGTCACAAGACATTGACCGTGGGGAGGTCACAGGGCATTGAACGTTGGGGGGGGTCACGGGGCATTGATCGTAGGGGGTCACAGGGCATTGACCGTGGGGGTCACAGGGCATTGACCGTGGGGGTCACAGGGCACTGACCGTGGGGAGCTCACAGGGCACTGACCGTGGGGGGTTACAGGGCATTGACCGTTGGTGGGAGTCACAGGGAATTGACTGTTAGGGTGGGTTACAGGGCATTGATCGTGGGCGTCACAGGACATTGCCCGTGGGGAGGTCACAGCGCACTGACCGTGGGTGGGGTCACAGGGTACTGACCTTGGGGGGTCACAGTGCACTGACTGTTGGGGGGTCACAGGGCACTGACTGTTGGGGGATCACAGGGCACTGCCTGTTGGGGGTCACAGGGCACTGCCTGTTAGTGGGCGAGCAGGGCATTGACCCTGGGGAGGTCACAAGACATTGATCGTTGGGGGGGGGGGGTCACATGGACATTGGCCGTGGGGGTTCACAGGGCATGGACTGTGGGGGTGCGTCACAGGGCATTGACTGTGGGGGTGGGTCACAGGGCATTGACCGTGGGTGGGGTCACAGGGCACTGACTGTGTGGTGTCACAGGGCACTGACTGTGGGGGTCACAGGGCACTGACAGTGGGGGTCACAGGGCACTGACTGTGGGGGTCACAGGGCACTGACTGTGGGGGGTCACAGAGCACAGACCGTGGGGGGTCACAGAGCACAGACCGTGGGGGGTCACAGGGCACAAACCATGGGGGTTCACAGGTCATTGACCACAGGGGGTCACAGGGCATTGACCATTGGTGGGGGTCACAGGGCATTGACCGTGGGGAGGTCACAGGGCATTGACTGTTGGGGGGTCACAGGGCATTGACCGTTGGGGTCACAGGGCATTGACCATTGGGGGTCACAGGGCATTGACCGTGGGGGTTCACAGAGCATTGACCGTGGGGGGTCACAGGGCACTGACCCTGGGGGGGGTCACAGGGCACTGACCCTGGGGGGGTTCACAGGGCACTGACCGTGAGTGGTCACAGGGCATTGACCGTGGGGGTCAAAGGGCACTGACTGTGGGGGTGTCACTGGGCATTGACCGTGGGGGTGTCACAGGGCTTTGACTGTGGGGGTGTCACAGGGCTTTGACTGTGGGGGTGTCACAGGGCTTTGACTGTGGGGGTGTCACAGGGCTTTGACTGTGGGGGTGTCACAGGGCTTTGACTGTGGGGGTGTCACAGGGCTTTGACTGTGGGGGTGTCACAGGGCTTTGACTGTGGGGGTGTCACAGGGCTTTGACCGTGGGGGTGTCACAGGGCTTTGACCGTGGGTGGTCACAGGGAATTGACCGTGGGGGTGGGTTACAGGGTATTGACCGAGGGGGGTCACAGGGCATTGACCATGGGTGGTCACAGGGCACTGACCGAGGGGGATCACAGGGCATTGACTGTGGGGATCACAGGGCACAGACCGTGGGGGGGGGGGGGTCACAGGGCATTGACTGTGGGGATGGTCTCAGGGCATGGACCGTGGGTGGGGTCACAGGGTACTGACCGTGGGTGGGGTTACAGGGTACTGACCGTGGTGGGTCAAATTGCCATTGACCGTGGTGGGTCAGATGGGCATTGACTGTGGGGGTCACAGGGCATTGGCATTTGGTGGGTCACTGGGCATTGACCATGTGGGTCACAGGGCACTGACCGTGGCGGGGTCACAGGGCACTGACCGTGGCGGGGTCACAGGGCACTGACCGTGGCGGGGTCACAGGGCACTGACCGTGGCGGGGTCACAGGGCACTGACCGTGGCGGGGTCACAGGGCACTGACCGTGGCGGGGTCACAGGGCACTGACCGTGGCGGGGTCACAGGGCACTGACCGTGGCGGGGTCACAGGGCACTGACCGTGGCGGGGTCACAGGGCACTGACCGTGGCGGGGTCACAGGGCACTGACCGTGGCGGGGTCACAGGGCACTGACCGTGGCGGGGTCACAGGGCACTGACCGTGGCGGGGTCACAGGGCACTGACCGTGGCGGGGTCACAGGGCACTGACCGTGGCGGGGTCACAGGGCACTGACCGTGGCGGGGTCACAGGGCACTGACCGTGGCGGGGTCACAGGGCACTGACCGTGGCGGGGTCACAGGGCACTGACCGTGGCGGGGTCACAGGGCACTGACCGTGGCGGGGTCACAGGGCACTGACCGTGGCGGGGTCACAGGGCACTGACCGTGGCGGGGTCACAGGGCACTGACCGTGGCGGGGTCACAGGGCACTGACCGTGGCGGGGTCACAGGGCACTGACCGTGGCGGGGTCACAGGGCACTGACCGTGGCGGGGTCACAGGGCACTGACCGTGGCGGGGTCACAGGGCACTGACCGTGGCGGGGTCACAGGGCACTGACCGTGGCGGGGTCACAGGGCACTGACCGTGGCGGGGTCACAGGGCACTGACCGTGGCGGGGTCACAGGGCACTGACCGTGGCGGGGTCACAGGGCACTGACCGTGGCGGGGTCACAGGGCACTGACCGTGGCGGGGTCACAGGGCACTGACCGTGGCGGGGTCACAGGGCACTGACCGTGGCGGGGTCACAGGGCACTGACCGTGGCGGGGTCACAGGGCACTGACCGAGGCGGGGTCACAGGGCACTGACCGTGGCGGGGTCACAGGGCACTGACCGTGGCGGGGTCACAGGGCACTGACCGTGGCGGGGTCACAGGACACTGACCCTGGCGGGGTCACAGGACACTGACCCTGGGGTGGTCACAGGGCACTGACCGTGGGGTGGTCACAGGGCACTGACCGTGGCGGGGTCACACGGCACTGACCGTGGCGGGGTCACAGGGCACTGATCATGGGGGGTCACAGGGCACTGACTGTGGGGTCACAGGGCATTGACCGTTAGGGGGTCACAGGGCATTGACCATTGGGGGGTCACAGGGCATTGACCACGGGGTCACAGGGCATTGACTGCGGCGGGGGGTCACAAGGCATTGACCGCAGGGGGGGTCACAGGGCACTGACCGTGGGGGTCATAGGGCACTGACCACGGGGTCACAGGGCATTGACCGTTGGGGGGTCACAGGGCATTGACCGTGGGGTGGGTCACAGGGCATTGACCGTGGGGTGGGTCACAGGGCATTGACCGTGGGGTGGGTCACAGGGCATTGACCGTGGGGTGGGTCACAGGGCATTGACCGTGGGGTGGGTCACAGGGCATTGACCGTGGGGTGGGTCACAGGGCATTGACCGTGGGGTGGGTCACAGGGCATTGACCGTGGGGTGGGTCACAGGGCATTGACTGTGGGGTGTCACAATGCTTCGACCGTGGGGGTCTCACAGGGCTTCGACCGTGGGGGTCTCACAGGGCTTCGACCGTGGGGGAATCACAGGGCATCGACGGCTGAGGGGGTCACAGGGCTTTGACCGTTGGGGGGGGTACAGGGCTTTGGCCGTTGGGGGGGTTACAGGGCATTGACCATTGGGGGAAGGGTGGCATAGTGGTTAGCACTGTTGCCTCACAGCGCCAGGGACCCGGGTTCGAATCCGGCCTCGGGCGACTGTCTGTGTGGAGTTTGCACATTCTCCCCGTGTTTGCGTGGGTTTACTCCGGGTGCTCCGGTTTCCTCCCACAGTCCAAAGATGTGCGGGTTAGGTTGATTGGCTATGATAAATTGACCCTTAGTGTTAGGGGGATTAAATACATGGGGTGGGTGGGATATGTGTTGGTGCAGGGGTTACGGGGATCGGGTGGGATATGTGTCGGTGCAGGCTCGATGGGCCGAAATGGCCTCTATCTGCACTGTGGGGTTTCTGTGATTTCTGTGATTCTGTGAAGGGTCACAGGGCACTGACCGTGGGGGATTCGCAGGGCATTGACCGCGGGGTCACAGGGCATTGACCGTGGGGGGGGTCACAGGGCATTGACCGTTGGGGGGCGGGTCACAGGGCACTGACCGTTGGGGGGCGGGTCACAGGGCACTGGCCGGGGGCAGGTCACAGGGCACTGGCGGGTCACAGGGCACTGGCGGGTCACAGGGCACTGGCGGGTCACAGGGCACTGGCGGGTCACAGGGCACTGGCGGGTCACAGGGCACTGGCGGGTCACAGGGCACTGGCGGGTCACAGGGCACTGGCCGCGGGCGGGTCACAGGGCACTGGCCGCGGGCGGGTCACAGGGCACTGGCCGCGGGCGGGTCACAGGGCACTGGCCGCGGGCGGGTCACAGGGCACTGGCCGCGGGCGGGTCACAGGGCACTGGCCGCGGGCGGGTCACAGGGCACTGGCCGCGGGCGGGTCACAGGGCACTGGCCGTGGGCGGGTCACAGGGCACTGGCCGCGGGCGGGTCACAGGGAACTGACCGCGGGGGGGTCACAGGGCACTGACCATGGTGGGGGTCACAGGACACTGACCGTGGGGCGTCACAGGGACCTGACCGTGGGGCGTCACAGGGAACTGACCGTGGGGCGTCACAGGGAACTGACCGTGGGGGGTCACAGGTCACTGACCGTGGGGGGATCACAGGGCACAGACCGTGGCGGGGTCACATGTCACTGACCGTGGCGGGGTCACAGGGCATTGACCGTGGGGAGGTCATAGGGCATTGACCGTGGAGAGGTCACAGGGCATTGACCGTGGCGGGGTCACAGGGCATGGACCGTGGGGGGGGGTCACAGGACACTGAGCATGGGAGTTACAGGGTAGTGAGGCTGGAAGTGACCAGTCACAAGTTAAGATGGAAATACGAATGAAAATGGTGAATGAGGCTGAAAGAAGTTTGTTAATTTGGAGGCTGACTGTGGAAGCAGGGAATCGATAGGCCGAAGGGCTTTTCTCACAGGAGTGTCCGATACTGGAACTATAGAGCAGGGTGTGACAGCACAGGCTCATTCCCAGCCAGGATTGAGTATCTCACCATGATACACAGACCCTTTCACTGCCAGCAGGACCTTCTCCCCGAGACGTTCATTCCCCCAGAACTGGTGCAGCTCAGTCGAGGACAGGCAATGAAAAGGGAGGAGTTGGAGTTGCACTTACCTGCAGCATTGCTGGAGAGGGACCAGGATCGAGAACTCATCATGAGAGTGTTTCCCAAATCTTGAAAAGAAAGGTAGTAAACAGATTAATCGCTCGCTCCCACACAATCAAACCTCCCAACGCAGAATACGCCTGCAAACAGCAACCTCTGCGTTAGAAACACAAACCGACAAGTTCAATTCCACCAGCTCCCATTTCAAGGTCCAAATGCTGCTGGGGTGGGGGTGAGGGGGTAGCAGGACATTATCATTAGGAGCAGGAGTCGGCCATTCGGCCCCTCAAGCCTGCTCCGCCATTCAATAAGATCATGGCTGATCATCGAACTCAACTCCACTTTCCCGCCCGATCCCCATATCCTTTGATTCCCCTAAAGTCCAAAAATCCATGTTAGATCCGTGTATCTTGATGTTGTGTCCTTCAATAATCAGACAACAGACTGCAGGGAATGATTCAACAGGTGTTTACTGAATGAGGGTTACTCTAGAACTAAATATACAGATCACTACTCAGGGTTTATATACAGGTGTGGTCACTGCCGGTACTACAGTATACAGCAGCTGTAAAAAGTAGTTCTCCCCTTAAAGGTACATACATTACAATTCATATATCTCAGCCTTGAATATACTCAATGACTGAGCCTCCACTACCCTCTGGGGCAGAGAATTCCAAAGATTCACAACCCTCTGAGTGAAGAAATTCCTCCTCATCTCAGTCCCAAATGGCCGACCCCTTATCCTGAGACTACGCCCCCTAGTTCTAGACTCTCCAGCCAGGGGAAACAACCTCTCAGCATCTACCCTGTCAATCCCCTTCAGAATCTTATACAGCCCACTCATCCCAGGAATCAACCTTTGTTGCACCGCCTCCAAGGCAAGTATATCCTTCCTTAGATAAGGAGATCAAAACTGTGCCCAGTACTCCAGGTGTGGTCTCACCAAGGCCCTGTACAATTGTAGCAAGACTTCCTCACTCTTATACTCCAACCCCCTTGCAATAAAGGCCTTCCTAATTTCTTGCTGTACCTGCATGGTAACTCTGTGTTTCTTGTACGAGGACACCTAAATCTCTCAGGGCACCAACATTTAATTGTTTCGCACCATTTAAAAAATATTCTGTTTTTCTATTCAGTGTGGTCCTAATCGGGAGTGGCGGCAGCGGGAGCGGTGCAAAGGGAGCACCGGAGAAGGCCCAGAACACAGAGCGGACCCGAGCGGGAGCCCCAGGACACAGAGCGGACCCGAGCGAGAGCCCCAGGACACAGAGCGGACCCGAGCGAGAGCCCCGGGAAACAGAGCGGACCCGAGCGAGAGCCCCGGGACACAGAGCGGACCCGAGCGAGAGCTCCGGGACACAGAGCGGACCCGAGCGAGAGCCCCAGGACACAGAGCAGACCCCAGCGGGAGCCCCAGGACACAGAGCGGACCCGAGCGAGAGCCCCGGGACACAGAGCGGACCCGAGCGAGAGCCCCAGGACACAGAGCGGACCCCAGCGGGAGCCCCAGAACACAGAGCGGACCAGAGCGGGAGCCCCAGGACACAGAGCGGACCCCGAGCGAGAGCCCCAGGACACAGAGCGGACCCCGGCGGGAGCCCCAGGACACAGAGCGGACCCGAGCGAGAGCCCCGGGACACAGAGCGGACCCCAGTGGGAGCCCCAGGACACAGAGCGGACCCCAGCGGGAGCCCCAGGACACAGAGCGGACCCCAGCGGGAGCCCCAGGACACAGAGCGGACCCGAGCGAGAGCCCCAGGACACAGAGCGGACCCGAGCGGGAGCCCCAGGGCACAGAGCGGATCCGAGTGGGAGCCCCAGGGCACAGAGCGGACCCCAGCGGGAGCCCCAGGACACAGAGCGGATCCGAGCGGGAGCCCCAGGACACAGAGCGGACCCCAGCGGGAGCGGTGCCTTAAAGGGAGCACCGGTGAAGGCCCAGGACACAGAGCGGATCCAGCGGGAGCGGCAGCTTAAAGGGAGCACTGGAGAAGGCCCAGGACACAGAGCGGATCCAGCGGGAGCGGTGTAAAGGGAGCACTGGAGAAGGCCCAGGACACAGAGCGGACCCCAGCGGGAGCCCCAGGACACAGAGCGGACCCCAGCGGGAGCGGTGCCTTAAAGGGAGCACTGGAGAAGGCCCAGGACACAGAGCAGATCCAGCGGGAGCGGTGTAAAGGGAGCACTGGAGAAGGCCCAGGACACAGAGCGGATCCAGCGGGAGCGGTGTAAAGGGAGCACTGGAGAAGGCCCAGGACACAGAGCAGATCCAGCGGGAGCGGTGTAAAGGGAGCACTGGAGAACGCCCAGGACACAGAGCGGATCCAGCGGGAGCGGTGTAAAGGGAGCACTGGAGAAGGCCCAGGACACAGAGCGGATCCAGCGGGAGCGGTGTAAAGGGAGCACTGGAGAAGGCCCAGGACACAGAGCGGATCCAGCGGGAGCGGTGTAAAGGGAGCACTGGAGAAGGCCCAGGACACAGAGCGGACCCCAGCGGGAGCCCCAAGACACAGAGCGGACCCCAGCGGGAGCCCCAGGACACAGAGCGGACCCCAGCGGGAGCCCCAGGACACAGAGCGGACCCCAGCGGGAGCGGTGCCTTAAAGGGAGCACTGGAGAAGGCCCAGGACACAGAGCGGATCCAGCGGGAGCGGTGTAAAGGGAGCACTGGAGAAGGCCCAGGACACAGAGCGGATCCAGCGGGAGCGGTGTAAAGGGAGCACCGGAGAAGGCCCAGGACACAGAGCGGATCCAGCGGGAGCGGTGTAAAGGGAGCACTGGAGAAGGCCCAGGACACAGAGCGGATCCAGCGGGAGCGGTGTAAAGGGAGCACTGGAGAAGGCCCAGGACACAGAGCGGATCCAGCGGGAGCGGTGTAAAGGGAGCACTGGAGAAGGCCCAGGACACAGAGCGGATCCAGCGGGAGCGGTGTAAAGGGAGCACTGGAGAAGGCCCAGGACACAGAGCGGATCCAGCGGGAGCGGTGTAAAGGGAGCACTGGAGAAGGCCCAGGACACAGAGCGGATCCAGCGGGAGCGGTGTAAAGGGAGCACCGGAGAAGGCCCAGGACACAGAGCGGATCCAGCGGGAGCGGTGTAAAGGGAGCACTGGAGAAGGCCCAGGACACAGAGCGGATCCAGCGGGAGCGGTGTAAAGGGAGCACTGGAGAAGGCCCAGGACACAGAGCGGATCCAGCGGGAGCGGTGTAAAGGGAGCACCGGAGAAGGCCCAGGACACAGAGCGGATCCAGCGGGAGCGGTGTAAAGGGAGCACCGGAGAAGGCCCAGGACACAGAGCGGATCCAGCGGGAGCGGTGTAAAGGGAGCACTGGAGAAGGCCCAGGACACAGAGCGGATCCAGCGGGAGCGGTGTAAAGGGAGCACCGGAGAAGGCCCAGGACACAGAGCGGATCCAGCGGGAGCGGTGTAAAGGGAGCACTGGAGAAGGCCCAGGACACAGAGCGGATCCAGCGGGAGCGGTGTAAAGGGAGCACTGGAGAAGGCCCAGGACACAGAGCGGATCCAGCGGGAGCGGTGGCAGCTTAAAAAAAACAAGGAATGACGTCACAGGACAGCAGGTAGGTGATTGGCTGGTGAGTATTACAGCTCTTTTGCTCTCTAGGTTAGGTAAGTGGATTAAATTCAGAACATGAGAGTATTAACTACTTTAACTTTATTGAATTAATAACATAAATTAAATTAACTAATTGAAACTAAACATTAAAAATAAAAATAATCGTTTGAAGGAAGCAGAGGATAAATCGAGCAGGAGGCCCAGAGAGAGCGCAGACTGGAGCAGCGGGGGCAGTGAGGAGTGTGATGAAATATGTCATTCATCAGACTCTGTAGTTAACTGTATATATTGTATTGCCTGCTCCGGTGTTTGTACCTTGTATTGTGTATAGGGCACCGCCCCCTTTGTGTGTCGGCTCCGCCCATACCTGGCCCTACTTAAGACAAGTCCAGGCTTGTCCTGCAGTAGAACAGCAGCACGCCAGGTGAAGCTAGGTGCAGCCACCGGCATCTTTTCTTTGCTAATAAAAGCTTTCGTTTTATTCTGCTAACTTCGAGTCTTGGAGTTATTGAGGCACGTCAATTTTATTAGCAAACTTTTAACGATGGATCAACTTTTGAAACCGGAACGCTTGGATTTGGACCCGCATGCTTCGGATGCATCGGCACGGTTTGGACACTGGTTCCAGTGCTTGGAATTCTTTATGGCCAACTCCGAAGCCGTCACAGCCTCTACAGCCACCGGAGATGTGAAACTCGGGTTCCTACAGAATCGGGTAAGCCACCGGGTTTTTCCACTCATACAAGACGCCGCCAGCTACCTGGATGCCTGCAACATCCTAAAGGCCCACTATCAGCGGCCTACCAACGAAGTGTATGCCAGGCACCTGCTTGCTACCTGCACACAGCGACCCGGAGAGTCGCTAGAGGACTTTCTAGTCACCCTAAAAGTGCTTGGCAAAGACTGCAAATGCAAAGACGTGAAAGCCACGGTATACACAGACGAGCTGATTCGGGATGCCTTTATCGCAGGCCTTAGCTCTAATTATATCCGGCAGAGACTGCTAGAGAAAACGGACCTAGATCTGACACAGGCTGTGGACACAGCGCGATCGTTGGATGTGGCTCAGAAGAACTCTGACTCCTACTCGGCAGGCCGCGCGGCCCACGCCGCCTCTGTTTCCCAGCCCGGTAGCCCAACGCCGTCGGGGCCCTGCTCTCCCCCCAGAAGCCCTACGACCGCCGCGACGCATCGGGGCCCCAAATGCTACTTCTGCGGGCAGCCGAAGCACACCAGGAACCTGTGCCCGGCGAAAGGCACCACCTGCTTTAAGTGCGGTAAGAAGGGGCACTTTGGGAAGGTGTGCAGAGGGAACCACGCAGGCAAAACCGCCACCGCCGCGTGCACGCCGTGGGAGCGGCCATCTTGGACGCCATCTTGTCCGACCTTGTGGGGTCTGCCATCTCGCGAGCAGACAGCGTGGACGCCATCTTACCCGGCCTCGTGTGGCCCACCATCTTGTCCCGATCAGGGCCCTACAGTGGCGTCGATCACAGTGGACCAGTCCAGACCGCACCCACTATCCAAATCGATGGTGGACATTGAGGTAAACGGGTGCAAGGTTAAATGTTTAATTGACAGCGGGAGCACAGAGAGCTTCATTCACCCTGATCTGGTACAACGACTCTCTCTAACTATAGTCCCTACTCAGGGCAGGATCTCTATGGCCGACAAAACCCAGATATCGACTATTGCGGGTTACTGCGCGGTACGATTGTCCGTTAAAGACTATGGCCTAGAAATTGGGTTTTGGCTTAGCCAGGGCTTTAGCGCCGGAAGTTAGTGCCGGCGCTAAGTCCCCTGCGCGCGCCAAAAATTCAGTGGCGCCGCGCCCAAACGGCTGCCGGCGCTACTGAAGGGTCTTTGCGGCGGTACATCGGCGCTAACTGCCGTTTCGCACCGCAATTCCGGCGCTGCGGCACCCGATGCGGTGCGGCAGGCTGGGGACGTGCAGGCCTCCTCCTCCCGTTAAGGAGGAGCTGCCTGCACCCGGCCGCGGCCCGCGCAAATCAGCTTAAAAATGAGCCCGGCACCTCGGACAAGTGCCGGGCTTGCATCTGTTCCGGGGGGGGGCGGGGAGAAGTCCGGGGGGGGAGCTGCGGGCAGGCGGCCGGCGGGAAAGTGGCCGGCCGCCGCGGGGCCTTTAATGCGCCAGCGCAAACTGGAGTAAGGCACCTCTGCCAGAACGTTGCTTGCGGCTGCCACGGGCGAGGCGGCCGCAACTCAATTTCGGAGTTCGGGCGGGTTACCACGGCAACCGGGACGCTGCGCACACCGATGACGTCATCGGTGCCGGCGCAGCGCTACCGGTGCAATGCCGATTTAGGGCCCCAGGGAATTTTTAAACTGGCCATAACTCTGGCGCTAGTCCCTCTAGCGCCTCAAAAGCGGCGCTAAGGCAACTGAATTTCGAGGCCACTGTATATAATAATTTTAAACTGTTAATTATGAAGGATTTATGTGTGAGCGTGATCTTGGGCCTGGATTTTCAGTGCCACCACCAAAGCATCACGCTCAATTTCGGTGGGACCCAGCCGCCCCTCACAGTGTGCGGTCTGGCAACCCTGAAGGTAAAGCCGCCTTCGCTATTCGCGAACCTTACCCCTAACTGCCGGCCAATAGCGACCAAAAGCAGGAGGTACAGCTGGGAGGACAGGCGGTTTATCGCGACCGAGGTAGACAGGCTCCTGAAGGAGCGCATTATTGAACGCAGCAACAGCCCGTGGCGCGCCCAAGTGGTGGTGGTGAGGGGTAGCGAGAAGAAGCGGATGGTGATTGACTATAGTCAAACAGTCAACATCTATACCCAACTAGACGCCTACCCGCTACCCCGCATATCCGAGATGGTGAACCAAATCGCCCAATACCGGGTGTTCTCCACCATCGACCTCAAGTCAGCGTACCACCAGCTCCCTATCAGACCAGAGGACCGTTCGTACACCGCCTTCGAGGCAAACGGACGCCTCTACCAGTTCCTCAGAGTCCCCTTTGGGGTGACGAATGGGATCTCGGTCTTTCAGAGGGAGATGGACCGCATGGTCGATGACCACCACTTGCAGGCAACCTTCCCCTATCTCGACAACGTCACCATCTGCAGCCACAACCAACAGGACCACGACTCAAACCTCGCGAGGTTTCTGAAAACCGCACAAAAACTCAACCTCACCCACAACGAGGACAAGTGAGTTTTCAACACCACGTGCCTTTGCATACTAGGCAGCGTGGTGGAGAATGGGGAAATCGGACCAGACCCCGACCGATTGCGCCCCCTACGGGAGCTGCCCCTGCCCCTGCCCAACACTCCCAAAGCCCTGAAAAGGTGCCTGGGGTTATTCTCGTATTATGCCCAATGGGTCCCTAACTACTCCGATAAAGCCCGTCTCCTCTTGAAAGCATCCTCTTTCCCGCTCTCTGCTGAGGCCTATGCTGCCTTCAAAAGCATTAAGCAGGATATTGAGCGGGCCACGCTACAGGCAGTGGACGAGAACACTCCCTTTCAAGTGGAAAGTGATGCGTCTGACTTTGCCTTGGCAGCCACCCTCAACCAGGCAGGGCGGCCCGTAGCTTTCTTCTCGAGGACCCTCCGGGGGCCCGAGATCAGACACTCCTCCGTGGAAAAGGAGGCCCAAGCCATCGTGGAGGCAGTGCGCCACTTGCGGCACTACCTAGCCGGCAAACGCTTCACCCTACTTACCGACCAGCGGTCGGTAGCGTTTATGTTCAATAATAAACAGAGGGGGAAGATTAAAAATGATAAGATTCTTAGGTGGCGGATCGAGCTCTCCACCTTCGAGTACGACATCATATACAGGCCGGGGGCCCTTAACGAATCCCCCGACGCCCTCTCACGAGGGATGTGTGCCAACGCCACCGGGGATCGGCTACAGACCCTCCACAACGACCTCTGCCACCCAGGGGTCACACGGCTGTTCCACTTCATAAAGTCCCGCAACTTACCCTACTCGATTGAGGAAGTTCGGTCTCTGACCAGGAACTGCCGCACTTGCGCTGAGTGCAAGCCTCGGTTCTACCGCCCTGATAGAGCCCACCTAATCAAAGCTACACGGCCCTTTGAGCGGCTTAGCTTAGATTTCAAGGGCCCCCTCCCGTCTGTCGACCGCAATGTTTACTTCCTGAACATTGTGGACGAATACTCCCGTTTCCCATTCGCCTTCCCCTGCCCAGACATGACCAGCGCCACAGTCATTAAATGCCTCAACAGCCTGTTCTGCCTGTTCGGTATGCCAAGCTATATCCACATGGATAGGGGGGCGGCCTTCATGAGTGAAGAGCTACGCCAGTACATGCTGTCCAAGGGGATTGCCACGAGCCGTACCACCAGCTACAACCCCCGGGGTAACGGTCAGGTGGAGCGAGAGAACGGGACAGTATGGAGGGCAGTCACCCTAACTCTAAGGACCAAGGGCCTCCCTATCTCCCGCTGGCAGGAAGTCCTCCCAGATGTGCTCCACTCAATACGGTCACTATTGTGTACCGCCACGAATGCCACGCCTCATGAGCTAATGTTTGTGTTTCCCCGGAAATCCACCTCAGGCGTATCCATACCGTCATGGCTCTCCACCCCAGGTCCGGTACTTCTGCGGAAGCATGTGAGGGACCACAAGACGGACCCCCTCGTGGAGCCAGTACACCTGCTCCACGCCAACCCACAATATGCGTATGTCCGGCACGCCGACGGACGGGAGGACACTGTGTCCATAAAAGACCTCGCCCCAGCCGGTAACAACAGCAACAACGACAATGACTACAACAACAACCACAACAACTATTACCCACCCACTCCACCCACTAATTTTTCATCACCCCCGGAAGAACACCAGCCAACGGTACCCCCACCACCTACTCCTTCAACAACCCCGGTGGCGCCCCCGGCAGAGACCCAGGAGACCACCCGGGACACCCAGCCGGCACCCGTTACGTCGGTCACAGAGGACTATTACACCCCCGGACAGACTAAATCTGTAGAAGGGGTGAATGTGATGAAATATGTCATTCATCAGACTCTGTAGTTAACTGTATATATTGTATTGCCTGCTCCGGTGTTTGTACCTTGTATTGTGTATAGGGCACCGCCCCCTTTGTGTGTCGGCTCCGCCCATACCTGGCCCGATTAAGACAAGTCCAGGCTTGTCCTGCAGTAGAACAGCAGCATGCCAGGTGAAGCTAGGTGCAGCCACCGGCATCTTTTCTTTGCTAATAAAAGCCTTCGTTTTATTCTGCTAACTTCGAGTCTTGGAGTTATTGAGGCACGTCAAGGAGGCAGAGGAAAAAGCGAGCAGGAGGCCCAGAGCGAGCGCAGACTCCGCGGAGCAGCGGGGGCAGTGAGGAGGCGGAGGATAAATCAAGCAGGAGGCCCAGAGAGAGCGCAGACTCCGCGGAGCAGCGGGGGCAGCGAGGAGGCGGAGAATAAATCCAGCGGGAGGCCCAGAGAGAGCGCAGACTCCGCGGAGCAGCGGGGGCAGTGAGGAGGCAGAGGATAAATCGAGCGGGAGGCCCAGAGAGAGCGCAGAGTCCGCGGAGCAGCGGGGGCAGTGAGGAGGCAGAGGATAAATCGAGCGGGAGGCCCAGAGAGGGTGCAGGCTCCGCGGAGCAGCGGGGGCAGTGAGGAGGCGGAGGATAAATCGAGCAGGAGGCCCAGAGAGAGCGCAGACTCCGCGGAGCAGCGGGGGCAGTGAGGAGGCAGAGGATAAATCGAGCGGGAGGCCCAGAGAAAGTGCAGACTCCGCGGAGCAGCGGGGGCAGCGAGGAGGCAGAGGATAAATCGAGCGGGAGGCCCAGAGAGAGCGCAGAGTCCGCGGAGCAGCGGGGGCAGTGAGGAGGCAGAGGATAAATCGAGCGGGAGGCCCAGAGAGGGCGCAGGCTCCGCGGAGCAGCGGGGGCAGTGAGGAGGCGGAGGATAAATCGAGCAGGAGGCCCAGAGAGAGCGCAGACTCCGCGGAGCAGCGGGGGCAGTGAGGAGGCAGAGGATAAATCGAGCGGGAGGCCCAGAGAAAGTGCAGACTCCGCGGAGCAGCGGGGGCAGCGAGGAGGCAGAGGATAAATCGAGCGGGAGGCCCAGAGAGAGCGCAGGCTCCGCGGAGCAGCGGGGGCAGTGAGGAGGCAGAGGATAAATTGAGTGGGGGGCCCAGAGAGAGCGCAGACTGGAGCAGCGGGGGCAGCGAGGAGGCGGAAGATAAATCGAGCGGGAGGCCCAGAGAGAGCGCAGACTGGAGCAGCGGGGGCAGCGAGGAGGCGGAGGATAAATCGAGCGGGAGGCCCAGAGAGAGCGCAGACTGGAGCAGCGGGGGCAGCGAGGAGGCGGAGGATAAATCGAGCGGGAGGCCCAGAGAGAGCGCAGACTGGAGCAGCGGGGGCAGCGAGGAGGCGGAGGATAAATCGAGCGGGAGGCCCAGAGAGAGCGCAGACTCCGCGGAGCAGCGGGGGCAGTGAGGAGGCGGAGGATAAATCGAGCGGGAGGTGTAATGTATGTACCTTTAAGGAGAGAACTACTTTTTACAGCTCCTGTACACTGTAGTACCGGCAGTGACCACACCTGTATATAAACCCTGAGTAGTGATTTGTACACTTAGTTCTAGAGTAACCCTCATTCAGGAAACACCTGTTGATAGTTCCCTGCAGTCCCTTGTCTAATTATTGAAGGACATAACATCAAGATACACGGATCTAACATTGGCGACGAGCAGATTCAAACCTACCTGCAACTCTGCATCACCTCCCAGGGATTCGCTCCTGGAGAACAGTGGAAGGAGGTCGAGTCCAGAAGCACGGGCGTCGACCACGGGCAACCACCCAGTCATCCAGCGGAGATTTGAGCATCGCAGGGGAGGCTGTTGAGAGCCAGGCTTGGCTTTCCAGTCACGGTGGTCCAGCAAAACGGGCTGGCAACAGGTACTGCGCAGACCCTTCCCGGACAGCGGCGGCTAGAGCCGACCGATGGCACAGAAAAAGGCCGAACAGCGTCGACGGGGGAGAGAGAGAGGGTAGAGCGCACAGGGCGCAGCCGGTGTTCAGGACCGAGTGGCGTCAACGGGGGAGAGAGGCGAGAGAGAGCAGAGCACAGCCGGTGTTCAAGGGCCGAGCAGCGTCAGCGGGGAAGAAAGGAAAGCGCGGGAGACGCCATTTTAAGCCGCAGCGGGGAAGAAAGGAAAGCGCGGGAGACGCCATTTTAAGCCAGTCTAACCACACCCAAAAATGCCGAAGAGTGGCAGTATCACAGCATTCGACAATGAAGTCGAAGATTGGACGGCATATGTCGAACGCATAGAAGTATACTGCAAGGCGAATGAAGTGCCAGATGACAAGAAAGCGCTGGTATTGTTGAATTCAATGGGTGCAAAAACGTATGGCTTACTACGAAACCTAGTAACCCCAGAGAAGCCAGTAGAAAAGGATTTTGAAAACATAGTGTCAATCCTACAGGACCACTTAAACCCCACACCGCTGCTGATAGCAGAAAGATTTAAGTTTCACAAAAGGAACCAGCATAAAGATGAAAGTAATGCTGAGTATTTAACAGAACTGTGCAAGCTATCGAAACACTGCCAGTTTGGAACGGGACTAGCAGATACTTTCAGGGACAAGTTTGTGTGTGGGCTTCAAAGTGAAGGAACCCAGAAACGGCTTCTATCAGAAAAGGATCTTACGCTGGACAAGGATTTCAGCATTGCAGTATCACATGAAGCAGCAGCACGGGGCGCTGCAGAGATACAACGGAGACCGCAAGAATATGGCACAAATGAAATGTCATACGGAACAGTGAAGTGCTATCGCTGTGGCAGAACAACACACGACCATAATGATTGCTGGTTCAAGGACAAAGTGTGCAGACAGTGTGGAAAAGTAGGACACATAGCAAGAGTGGGCAGGTCGGGAAAGAAAACCAGCAGCAAGAAATCTCCACAGGAGAAGTACAAGAAGGTACATAAGGTGACGGAGAGTAGTTCAGACGAACAGAAAAGTGATACAGACTCCGGAAGCAAGGAGCTGGGTTGTCTGAAACTACATAATGTGATCAAAACGGAGGATCACCAAACTATCTGGGTCACGCTTAAGATAGCAGGAGTCCAAGTGAAAATGGATTGGACACAGGATCAGCCCTAACAGTCATAAACCGAAGGGACTACAAGCGGCTATTCTCACATATACCCTTGAGAGATACAAAGATTGTCTTGAAGACGTACACGGGGCAAAAAGTCTACCCCAAAGGAAAAATAAGGGTGAACGTTATATATAACGGCAAGGAAACACCAAAAATGGACCTATATGTATTGCCAGAGGGAGGACCACCACTACTAGGATGTGAATGGATCCGGAAGATACAGCTAGATTGGCATTCCATACAAGCACTGACTGTAGATGCCAAAAAGGATGACGACGTCACACCTGGACGACTGTCAAAAATGCTAACTGACGCACAAGAAGTGTTCCAGCAGGGACTCGGAACACTAAAAGGCCTAACAGCGACGATCAAAATAGAGGAAAATGCAAGCCCAAAGTTTTTTTTTAAGGCCAGACCGATACCTTATGCGATCCGCCCAGCCGTCGAAGCAGAGCTGGAAGGTTTGGAACGTTCAGGAGTACTGTCCAAAGTGGACTGGAGCGAGTGGGCTACACCCATTGTTCCTGTAATGAAGAGGTCGTTGAGCAATACGCCTGGGGAACCAAAGAAGGTTTGCATCTGTGGGGACTTTAAGGTGACAGTGAACCCAGTCCTTCACGCTGTACAATATCTGCTTCCGCGGATTTTAGATATTTTCGCCTCGCTATCTGGAGGGAAACGCTTCACTAAGATTGATCTGGCCCAGGCGTACCTGCAAATGGAGGTAGAAGAAGCCTCGAAACAGTACCTCACGATCAACACTCATAAAGGTCTCTACCAATACAACTGGCTGGTGTTCGGGGTAGCATCAGCTCCGGCTATTTGGCAAAGGGCAATGGATCAAGTCCTGCAAGGGATTCCAGGGACCCAGTGTTTTTTGGACGACATCCTGGTCACGGGCAAAAATGACAGTGATCACCTCGCCAACCTGGAGCAGGTGCTCACTAGATTGAAGGAATATGGGCTCCGAGCTAATCGCCACAAATGCGAGTTTTTCCAGAAGCAGATCTCGTATTGTGGCCACGTTGTTGATAACGAGGGGTTACATAAGTCCACTGAAAAGATTCAGGCAGTAGTCAAGGCTCCAGCACCACAAAATGTGTCACAACTGAGGTCGTTCCTCGGGCTGGTGAACTACTACCATAAGTTCTTGCTGAATTTGTCTACAGTACTACACCCACTGAACACCCTACTGCAAACGGGGGTACCATGGAAGTGGAGTGACGAATGTAAACGAGCTTTCCAGAAGAGCAAAGCATTGATCACATCAAAAGAGGTGTTGGCTCATTTCAACCCAGCACTACCAATTCGGTTGGCGTGTGATGCATCACCCTATGGCATTGGAGCGGTGCTGTCGCACAAATTCCCGGACGGCTCGGAGAGGCCAGTAGCCTTTGCGTCTCGGTCACTAACCTCAGCCGAGCGTAACTACGCCCAGATTGACAGGGAGGCCCTCAGCCTAGTGTGGGGAATGAAAAAGTTCAATCACTATCTGCACGGGCAGAAGTTCACCTTGCTGACTGACCACCAACCACTTGTCTCCATCTTTAATTCAAAGAAGGGCATTCCGGTGACGACTGCGCAACGGCTACAAAGATGGTCCCTTTTTCTAGGGGCGCACCAATATGAAATCGAGTATAAGGGCACGAAACAGCATGGAAACGCTGATGGGCTATCACGCCTGCCACTGCCTACTGCGGAGGAAGCACCAGCAGTGGATCCTGTTGAAATATTTCATTCGACTATAATTGAATGCTTGCCAGTAATGAACGCTGGTATAGAGAAGGAGACCCGAAATGACCCCACACTGTCTCGGGTATATGATTTGACGGTGAAGGGATGGCCAGCACATGGCGACTCACTGTTGCCAGCATTCTCATCCAGAAGAGAACAGCTGTCAGTATGCCAGGGGACCTTGATGTGTGGATCCCGAGTGGTAATTCCACCCAAGTTAAGGGAGAGAGTGCTCAATGAGCTTCACGAAGGTCATCTGGGAGGGGTGAAAATGAAAAGCCTTGCTAGGGCTTATGTGTGGTGGCCGGGGATCGATCAGCAAATCGAGGACCTGACAAAGAGCTGCTCAGGATGCCAGAAGGTCCAAAATGCACCACCACATGCCCCTCTACACCCATGGGAGTGGCCCTCATCTCCATGGCAATGGGTGCATATTGATTTTGCTGGTCCATTCATGGACTCAATGTTTTTAATAGCCGTGGATGCGCACTCGAAATGGCCTGAGGTGATCAAAATGTCCTCCACCACCACGGAGAAAACTATTGCAGTCCTATGGACCATTTTTGCCAGGAACGGCTTGCCAGAGCAGATTTGCTCTGATAACGGACCACAGTTTGTTTCCGAAGAGTTTCGAAGATTTATGAAAAGGAATGGGGTAAGGCATTACACATCCGCCCCGTATCATCCAGCCACAAATGGATTGGCTGAGAGGTTCGTACAAACCTTTAAAAAAGCAGTAAGGGCCATGTGCGATGACAACATTCCACTGCAGCATAAGGTGGACAATTTCCTGTTAGCCTACAGAAATGCGACACATGCAGTCACCAACCAGGCCCCGGCCATGATGTTCTTTAACCGAAGGTTGAGATCGCGTCTGGATTTGCTCAGACCAAATGTACGAAGAGATGTTGAGAATAAGCAATTCCAGCACATCAATGAGAAGCCGACAAGGAGCTTCAATGTAGGGCAACCAATCTTGGCCCGCGACTACCGAACAGAGAAACGGCAACCAGGAACGATATGCACACGGCAGGGGCCACTAATGTACACAATGGATGGTGGGGAGAACATTGTGAGACGCCATGCTGACCAGATCCTAGAGTCACAGGAATGAGTCAACCCCATGTCTCGCCCATACATACCTGGTGATGAACCCGATGTACAGGTAGCATCTACCCCAGAAACAGTAGCATCGGAAGTGGATGAACCAACCGACGACAGGGGGCCAGAATCGCCTCCGCACCAAGAGCAAGACACTCGGGAAAGGCGCTATCCAGAAAGGATCAGGAAGCCTCCCCAAAGACTGAATTTATAAATAGACTATTTTCAGTTAATGTTGCATGTTAAAAGTGTTAATTGTAATTAGTTTGATATTTAATTGTTAAATGAGTGTTATGGTACTGGTAATCTAAAAGGGGAGGAATTGTAATGTATGTACCTTTAAGGGGAGAACTACTTTTTACAGCTCCTGTATACTGTAGTACTGGCAGTGACCACACCTGTATATAAACCCTGAGTAGTGATTTGTACAATTAGTTCTAGAGTAACCCTCATTCAGTAAACACCTGTTGATCGTTCCCTGCAGTCTCCTGTCTAATTATTGAAGGACACAACATCAAGATACACGGATCTAACAGGAGGCCCATAGAGAGCGCAGACTCCACGGAGCAGCGGGGGCAGCGAGGAGGCGGAGGATAAATCAAGCGGGAGGGCCAGAGAGAGCGCAGACTCCGCGGAGCAGCGGGGGCAGCGAGGAGGCGGAGGATAAATCGTGCGGGAGGCCCAGTGAGAGTGCAGACTCGGCGGAGCAGTGGGGGCAGCGAGGAGGCGGAAGATAAATTGAGCGGGAGGCCCAGAGAGAGCGCAGACTCCGCGGAGGCAGCGAGGAGGTGGAGGATAAATCGAGCAGGGGGCCCAGAGAGAGCGCAGACTCCGCGGAGCAGCGGGGGCAGCGAGGAGGCAGAGGATAAATCGAGCGGGAGGCCCAGAGAGAGCGCAGACTGGAGCAGCGGGGGCAGCAAGGAGGCGGAGGATAAATCGAGCGGGGGGCCCAGAGAGAGCGCAGACTCCGCGGAGCAGCGGGGGCAGCGAGGAGGCGGAGGATAAATCGAGCGGGGGGCCCAGAGAGAGCGCAGACTCCGCGGAGCAGCGGGGGCAGCAAGGAGGCGGAGGATAAATCGAGCGGGGAGCCCAGAGATAGCGCAGACTCCGCGGAGCAGCGGGGGCAGCGAGGAGGCGGAGGATAAATCGAGCGGGAGGCCCAGTGAGAGCGCAGACTGGAGTAGCGGTGGCAGCAGGGAGGCAGAGGATAAATCGAGCGGGAGGCCCAGAGCGAGCGCAGACTGGAGCAGCGGGGGCAGCGAGGAGGCGGAGGATAAATCGAGCAGGAGGCCCAACAACAAAAGCAACAACTGCAATCAGCTAATGTGATGTCACAACCAGGGAAGGAGCTGATTGGTGAATAGCTGATAAGTGTTTCTAGTTAATGGTCTATTAACTGAAGGCATGGCAGGACAGCTCAGTCCCGTGGAATGCACATCCTGTGCCATGTGGTGACTCCAGGACGCTTCCCATGTTCTGGACAACCACGTGTGCAGGAAGTGTCGTCAGCTGGAGGAGCTCGAGCTCCGGGTTTTGGAGCTTGAACAGCAGCTGGCATCACTGCGGTGCATCCATGAGGCTGAGAGCTTCGTGGGTAGCATGTTTCAGGAGGTGGGACCTCTACAAGCCAGACGGGTTGCACCTCAGCAGGGTCATAGAGACATAACGGCACAGGAGGCCATTCGGCCCATCGAGTCCGTGCCGGCTCTCTGTGGAGCAATCCAGTCAGTCCCATTCCCCCGCTCTATCCCCGTAGCCCTGCAAGTTTATTTCCCTCAAGTGCCTATCCAGTCTCCCCTTGAAAACGTTGAGGCCTAGAAATTCAGTATAGCCACGTTTGGGGCGCTACAGCATGACATTCGCTAGCTTTTGCGCCCGGCGCAACTTAGCGCCACCTTCGCCGATATTCAGTTGCATCGCCCCAAGAGGTTGCTGCTGCGCTAAAGCAGGCGATGCACGACTATCATTAGGCGCTAAGCCGGCGATCCGGGGCGCAAACACCGAAGGCGGGCGCAGCGCAGGTGCGGCGAGGTGCTCATTGAGGGCAGACAGTCAGGCGCCGGTCAGCAGTTAAAGGGGGAGGGTGGAATTGCTTGGCTGCCACGCCCTGCACACTGCAGCCCTAAGGCAAGGCCTGAACACTGCTTCTGGAACAGCTCCACGCCCAGGAGAATGGAGAAGGCCAGGGAGAGAGTGCAGCGCTTCGGCGAGGGTGACCTGAGGCTGCTGGTTGGCGCAGTGGACCGCAGGCGCCATATCCTCTTCCCTGAGGGTGGCAGGAGGCCGCTGCCCGCCGAATATCGGAAAGCATGGAGGGATGTGGCAAACAGGGTCACGTCCAACAGCGTGGTTGGCAGGACACCAACGCAGTGCCGGAAAAAATTCAACGACCTCACTCGGGTTGTCAGGGTGAGTACCCTTTCCAGTATCCCCCTCATCCCTGCATGTGCACCTCACTTTATGGCCAAACAGGTCTGAAAGCCCTAATGGCCAGCCCTCATCCAGCAGCTATGGGACTGTCATGAAAAGCACTTGCATAATCAGGACTTTAGATACTGTCAGGGCTATTCGACCATGGGAGGCAGTGCGGGCAAGATCAGGGCTTGACACTGTCAGGGCTATTCGACCATGGGAGGCAGTGCGGGCAAGATCAGGGCTTGACACTGTCAGGGCTAATCGAACATGGGAGGCAGTGCGGGCAAGATCAGGGCTTGACACTGTCAGGGCTAATCAAACATGGGAGGCAGTGCGGGCAAGATCAGGGCTTGACACTGTACTTAGAGGCGGTCCTTTCTCTTGCAGGCCAAGCTGGCGCATAACAGAAGACAGCAGCGACAGACCGGGGGAGGTCGTCCTGACCTAAAACAGCTGAGCGACCTCGAGCAGCGAGTGGAGTGGATCATGGCAGGCCGGCTGAGTGGCCCCGCCGCCACTGGAGATGCTGACCCTGTTCTGGGCACCAATGGTAAGGTCATCACCTTTTTGACCTCTCCCTTTCCACTTGCGCCTCACACCAGCATCCTTTGCCACTATCGAACCAATGCAGTGCACAGCAGCACTCATGCCTCCCTCGCTGCCGCCCTGTCCTCACTCTAAAGCAACTCTTGTGCCTCCCTGCTTTCAGATGGTGACTCGCCAGGTGAGGAGGCGGCCCCTCAAGCTGGCACTGTGTCCGAGTCAGACATAGAGGAGGAGGAAGAGGAAGCCAGCTCATCAGGGACACCCTCAGCCGAGGCAGCCCATGGCCATGATGGTGACACGTCTTCCCTGGAGGGGAGCAGGGGGGAAGGGTCGGAGGATAGTGAATCGCCAGGGACCAGCGGGCTGCAGCAACGCGGGAGGGGTGGGGAAGCTCGGCGGCCTTCTCCCCGGAGGGTGAGTGCGGCCTCCAGTCCTGCTACGATGAGTGCAGAGGAGGTGCGGCTCCTAGCGGAAATGGGCGCCCAGGCTGAGCGCAGGCACACTGAGCTCATGGCTGCAGTGGCAAGGATGCCTGACTCCATAGAGTCACTGACAAGGAGTGTGCAGGAATTCGGGGCAGCACAGGCCAGGAGTCTGCAACAATTCAGTGCAGCACAGGCCAGGAGTCTGCAGGACATCGCGACAGCACAGGCTAGGAGTCAGCAGGACTTCGCTGCTTCACAGGCGGCTTCTAGCCAAGTGCTCAGTCATGCCGTGCATTCACTGGCTGCTGTCATGCAGACACAGACCAGGGCCACACGGGCACTAACTGCTGCCACACTTGCTGGATCGGCCAGGCATCGCCGGGGCACTCGCTGTGCCGCAGCAGCCCAGCAGTCTGTGCCTCAGCAGATTGCTGCGCATGCTGCAGTGCTGGCCCGTGCGCGTGCCAATGTATCAGCCGACCAGGGAGTGCCTGTGATCTGTTAGGTTGGCAGCATTCCTGCAGCCAACACTGTCACTCCTCCATTGCAGCTGCCACCAGCTGTTGGACAGACTGCTGCCGCCCAAGCAGAGTTGGAGCAGTCAGCAGCCGACCCCTCCAGTCCCAGAGCTGGTCCAGGCCGACCCCCAAGGGCATCTGCCGTCTCATCATCTGACCCTCAGCAGCCTTCCCCCAGCCTTGCTGCAGCCACTGGGGTCCCATTGAGGAGGAGCTGCAGGGCGGGTAGGGGCCAGTCACGGAAGCGAAACGGATCACCCTCGCAGGGGAAAAAGTAGAAGGTGTGGCCAAATGTTTTGTTTTACTTATAAAAGCCGAGACTGGTGTATTTGTTTCATATTTAAAGGCCGAGACTGGTGTATTTGTTTCATATATAAAGGCCGAGACTGCTGTATTTGTTTCATATTTAAAGGCCGAGACTGGTGTATTTGTGTTTTTGGGGGGGGGGGGGGGTTTCTCTCCATTAGTTTGTCATGTGGGAAGGGCACAGAGGTATCACAGTAAAACATTTTCTTAAATCGCACTGTCCATGCTTTCTTTTGGAAGTCCTGGTTGCCCTGCTCGGCTGAGGGCTTGTGGAGCGGCTACATTCATCTTCTGCCATTGGCACAAGCCATTCCCCGAGAGGGGGCCTAGAACCGACTTGCAATAAGCCGCCGACGGGCGGCCCTTGCACTTTCTGCCTCCCTCCTGTGCTGGTCCTCCTCCTCCTCCTCCTCCTCTGGTGGTCCTCCAATGTCTGCTGGCAGTGGCCGAGTCCTGCGGATAGCCAGGTTGTGCAGCATGCAGCACACGACAACGAAATGGGAGACTCGCTCAGGCGAGTACTGTAGGGCTCCCCCGGAATGATCCAGACAGCGGAACCGTTGCTTCAGCATGCCGATTGTTTGCTCAATGATGTTCCTGGTTGCTTGATGGCTGTCATTGTATCCCTCTTCAGCAGGGGTGCTGGGCGCATGGAGCGGGGTCATCAGCCAGGTGCACAAAGGATAGCCTTTGTCCCCGAGAAGCCATCCTCGTGGGTGAGGCTGGGCCTCGAACATGTCTGCTACAGAAGTCTGGCGCAGGATGAAGGCATCGTGGCTGCTGCCTGGAAAGCGGGCATTGACAGCTAGGATGAGCTGCCTGTGGTCACACACCAACTGCACGTTGAGCGAATGGTAGCCCTTCCGGTTGCGGTAATCCTCGGCATTCTCTAGAGGTGCCCGCAAAGCCACATGCGTGCAGTCAATGGCGCCCTGCACCATGGGGAAGCCCGCTAATGCTGCAAAGCCCATTGCACGCTGTTGCTGCTTGACAACGGTCATGGGGAAGGAGATGAACTGACGTCTCCTTCTGAAAAGGGCATTGGTCACCTGGCGGATGCAGCAATGTACCACAAACTGGGAGATGTTGGAAATGCCCCCAGTAGCGGATTGGAAGGAGCCGGTGGCATAGAAGTTGAGAGTCTATGCGATTTTTCGCTGTGGCCCGTCGGAACTGTCGATCGATGAGTCGAGCGTCATATCCCGTTCTTACAAGGGCGTCTTTCAGTGTCTGTAGGTGTCCATCGCGTTCCTCCTCGTCTGAGCAGATCCTGTGTATTCGACTCGTCGATCGACAGTTCCGACGGGCCACAGCGAAAAATCGCATAGACCTCCTCAGAAGACAAACACGGGACACAACCAACAGAGTACCCTTCGTCGTCCAGTACTTCCCCGGAGCGGAGAAACTACGCCATGTTCTTCGCAGCCTTCAACATGTCATCGATGACAATGAACACCTCGCTAAGGCCATCCCCACGCCTCCACTACTCGCTTTCAAACAGCCGCCTAACCTCAAACAGACCATCGCTCGCAGCAAATTACCCAGCTTTCAGGAGAACAGCGACCACAACACCACACAACCCTGCCACAGCAACCTCTGCAAGACATGCCAGATCATCAATACAGATACCATCATCACACGTGAGGACACCACCCACCAGGTACATGGTACATACTCATGTGACTCGGCCAACGTTGTCTACCTCATACGTTGCAGGAAAGGATGCCCCGGAGCATGGTACATCGGCGAGACCATGCAGACACTGCGACAACGGATGAACGGACACCGCGCAACAATCACCAGGCAGGAGTGTTCCCTCCCAGTCGGGGAACACTTCAGCAGTCAAGGACATTCAGCCTCCGATCTTCGGGTAAGCATTCTCCAAGGTGGCCTTCGAGACACACGACAACGCAAAATCGTCGAGCAGAAACTGATAGCCAAGTTCCGCACCCATGAGGACGGCCTCAACCGAGATCTTGGGTTCATGTCACGCTACATGTAACCCCACCTGATGCAGGGTCATCCAGACTCGAGTCGACATTGGCTTGTTCTCTCTACACAGATGTGGCCGGAACTGCTGTGATTTCCAGCCAAAAAAAATGTTTTTTGTCTGTTTTTTTGTTTTTCATACAGACCCCAGCATCTGCAATATTTGACCCCTTGTGACCCCACCTCATTGTTCTTTGATGTAATGTTTCCCTGACTGACCTGTTTGGACACCATTCACACCTTTGACTGCTGTGATTATCTCTCTGCCGAGGTGTGATAAATGGCAGTTGGAAAGGTTACCTGTAAACATCTGACATGATTCTCTGACTATATAAGCTGTGTCTTTATGCATTTCTCCACTTCACCTGAAGAAGGAGCAGCGCTCCGAAAGCTTGTGATTTCAAATAAAGCTGTTGGACTATAACCTGGTGTTGTGTGACTTCTTACATTTGTCCACCCCAGTCCAACTCCAGCATCTCCACACCATGTCTATAGAATACACCCAGTAGTGTAATGGCACCTCGATTATTTCTTAACTCTAGCCATATAGATTCTGTCCTTTACCCCTCCAGGACATCCTCTCCAGCACTGTAACATTCTCCTTAATCAATACTGCCACCCCACCTCCTATCTTTCCTTCCCTATATTTCCTGAACACCTTATAACCAGGAATATTTAATACCCAATCCTGCCCTGTTTTGAGCCAGGTCTCAGTTATTGCCACATCATCATATTCCCATGTGGCTATTTGTGCCTGCAGCTCACTTACCTTGTTTACTACGCTTTGTGCGTTCACATACATACACGGTAAACCCATCTTAGACCATTCTGTATTCTCTCTTAGTTTGACCCCACCTAATACCTTACTATTTCTTACTTTAGTGCGCTTTGCCTCTCGCAATCCTTTGAGCACTTTATTTCCCCTTTCGAATGTTACATCCTGGTGCCCATCCCCCTGCCAAATTAGATTAAACCCTCCCCAATAGCACTAGCAAACCTCCCCGCGAGGATATTGGTTGTAGCCTTTTATGGAGCGGTGAGGACCTGGAACTCGCTGCCGCCGGAAGTGGTGGAAGTGGAGACACAAATTCAGTTGTTTGCGCCAGCCGCTAGCGCCTTAGGAGGAGGAGAAGTGGGGTGCTAAGCGGCTAGCGCCCGGGCGCAGCGCGATCTGCGCCTCTTGCGAACTTCAGTTAAGATTTAGCGGCGGCGCAAAACCTTTGCGTGCGCTCAGCTGCGCGCGCAGATCCTGACGTCATTTCATGGTGCAACGCCCTTTGTGCGCCCCGAACCGGAAATTCAGTGGCGCCGGCTGATGAGTCCACTGCAGGACCTACAGTCTCTGTCACAGGTGGGGCAGACGGTGGTTGAAGGGGCGGGTGGGTGGGGTGCTTGGGTTGACGTGCGCTCCTTGCGCTGCCTGCGCTTGGCTTCTGCTTGCCCCCGGCGAAGAGGTTCGATGTGTTCAGCGCCTTCCCGGATGCTTCTCCTCCACTTTGTGCGGTCTTGGGCCAGGGATTCCCAGGTGTCGGTGGGGATGTTCCACTTTTTGAAGGAGGCTTTGAGGGTGTCCTTGAAGCATTTCCTCTGCCCACCTGGGGCTCTCTTGCCGTGCCGGAGCTCCAAGTAAAGCGTTTGTTTTGGGAGTCTCGTATCGGGCATGCAGACAATGTGGCCCGTCCATCGGAGCTGATCGAGCGTGGTCAAAGCTTTGATGCTGGGGATGTTGGCCTGAGCGAGAACACTGACGTTGGTGCGCCTATCCTGCCAATGAATTTGCAGGATCTTGCGGAGGCAGCGTTGGTGGTACCTCTCCAGTGCTTTGAGGTGCCTGCTGTACATGGTCCATGTCTCTGAGGCATACAGCAGGGCGGGTATCACTGCTGCTCTGTAGACCATGAGCTTAGTGCCGGGTTTGAGGTCCTGGTCTTCAAACACTCTCTTCCTCAGGCAACCGAAGGCTGCACTGGCACACTGAAGGCATTGTTGGACTTCATCATCGACGCCTGCCCTTGTTGACAGTAGGCTCCCGAGGTATGGAAAGTGGCACACGTCCAAGGCCTTGTCGTGGATTTTGATAACCGGGGGGCAATACTGTGTGGCAGGGGCAGGTTGGTAGAGGTCTTTTGTCTCACGGATGTTTAGTTTAAGGCCCATGCTCTCGTACACTTTGGTGAAGGTGTTGACGATGGTTTGGAGTTCGACCTCCAAGTGAGTGCAAACGCAAGCGTCGTCTGCATACTGTAATTCGACGACAGAGGATGGGACGACCTTGGATCTGGGCTGGAGGTGACGGAGTTTGAACTGTTTCCCGTTTGTTCTGTAAATTAGCTCCACTCCAGTGGGGAGCTTACTGAGGGTGAGATGGAGCATTGCAGCAAGGAAGATCGAGAAGAGTGTTGGTGCGATGACACAGCCTTGCTTGACCCCGGTTCGTACATGAATTGGGTCTGTGGCGGAACCGTTGATCAGGGTCATGGCTTGCATGTCGTCGTGAAGCAGGCGGAGGATGGTGACAAACTTTTGAGGGCAGCTTAATTTGAGGAGGACACTCCATAATCCCTCATGGTTGACAGTGTCGAAGGCCTTTGTGAGATCAAAGAAGGCCATGTACAGCGGTTGGTGCTGTTCCCTGCATTTCTCTTGTAATTGACGCGCGGTGAAGATCATGTCCATTGTGCCCCTAAGTGGGCGGAGTCCACATTGCGACTCTGGCAGGAGCTCTTCAGCCACTGGGAGAAGGTGATTGAGGAGGATTCTTGCGATGACTTTCCCTGTGGCAGACAGCAGGGAAACTCCTCTGTAATTACTGCAATCGGGCTTGTCACCTTTCTTGAAGATGGTCACAATTACGGCGTCTCTGAGGTCCCCTGGCATGCTCTCCTCCTTCCAGATAAGAGAAATTAGTTCATGAATTCACGCCAGTAGTGCTTCTCCGCTATGCTTTAGTGCCTTGGCAGGGATTCCATCTGCTCCTGAGGCCTTGTTGTTCTTCAGTTGTCGGATGGCCTTTTCAACCTCATGCCGGGCTGAGGTTGTGCTGAGATGGTGGCGGGTAACATGCTGCGGGATGGAGTTGAGGACACCCGCGTTGAAGACAGAGTCTTGGTTAAGGAGATCTTCGAAGTGCTCCTTCCAGCGGGCACTGTCTGCCTCTCTGTCCTTGATGAGTACCTCTCCGTTCTTGGCCCACAGTGGGGTAGGGCCTTGGGTGCTTGGGCCGTAGATGGTCTTGACTGCACTAAAGAATCCACACACGTCGTGGTTGTCGGCTAGCTGCTGGATCTCCTGTGCTTTCTCCACCCACCATCTGTTCTTTAGGTCGCGAGTTTTTAGTTGGACCTCGGCCTTCAGGCGTCTGTAGAGTTCTGTTGCTGTTTCCAGATCAGGAATGCCTTGCGCTTGCGGCTTATTAGCTCCTGCGGCTTATTAGCTCCTGCTCATTCTCGTCGAACCAGTCTTGGTGTTTCCTGGTCGAGTGACCGAGCGTCTCTTCACAGGTGCTGATTATGGAGGCCTTGAGTGCAGACCAGGCGCTGGGGGCACTCTGTGTCTCTGCATCACTGGGAGTCGTCAGGTTGTTTGTGAGGTGCAGGATGAATAGGGTCTTCTTAGCGGGGTCTTTGAGTGCTTCAGCATTGATTTTCCTGCGGCATTGTTTCTGTTGCTGCCGCTGTTTTGGGGCTACATTGATGGAGATGACAGAGTGGATTAGGCGGTGGTCTGTCCAGCAGTCGTCAGCTCCTGTCATGGTGCAGGTGATGCGGACATCCTTGTGAGGGAACGTAAAAATCTAGAGTAAAAATGTTTAACTGGGGGAAAGCCAATTTCAGTGGGATGAGAACGGATCTGGCCCGGGTAAACTGGAATCAAAGATTGGCAGGCAAAACTGTAGTGGAACAATGGGCTGCCTTTAAAGAGGAAATAGTTCGGGTACAGTCGAGGTACATTCTCACTAGGGGGGGGGGGGGGGAAGGTAAGGCAACTAAAGTCAGAGCTCCCTGGATGACAAAACAGATAGAGAATATGATGAAGCAGAAAAAGAGCGCGTATGACAGATGTCAGGTTACAAATACATCTGCGAATCAGGCTATATAAGGAAAGGTTAGAGGAGAAGTGAAAAAGAAAGTAAGAGGGGCAAAGAGAGGGTATGAGAATAGAATGGCAGCCAACATAAAAGGTAATCCAAAAGTCTTCTGTAGGCATATAAATAGTAAAAGGGTAGTAAGAGGAGGGGTGGGCCGATTAGGGGCCAAAAAGGAGACCTATGCACGGGGGCAGAGGGTATGGCTGAGGTACTAAATGCGTACTTTGCATCTGTCTTCACCAAGGAAGTGGATGCTGCCATAGACACAGTGAAGGAGGAGGTAGTGGAGACACTTGATAGGATAAAAATTGATAAAGAAGAGCTATTAGAAAGGCTGGCTGTACTTAAAGTAGATAAATCACCAGGAGCGGATGGGATGCATCCTAGGATGCTGAGGGAATTGAGGGAGGAAATCGCGGAGGTACTGGCCATAATATTCCAATCCTCCATAGATACGGGGGTGGTGTCAGAGGACTGGAGAGTTGCAAATGTTACACTATTGTTCAAAAAAGGGTGTAAAGATAAACCCAGCAACTACAAGCCAATCAGTATAACAGTTTTGAAGAAGGGTCCAACCCGAAACGTCAACTCAAATTTCTCTCCACGGATGTTGCCTGACCTGCTGAGTTTTTCCAGCATTTTCTGTTGTTATTTCGGATTTCCAACATCTGCAGTATTTTGCTATAGTATAACCTCGGTAGTGGGAAACTTTTAGAAATGATAATCAGGGACAAAATTGACAGTCACTTGGACAAGAATGGATTAATTAAGGAAAGCCAGCACGGATTTAAAGGCAAATCATGCTTAACTAACTTGATTGAGTTTTTTGATGACGTAACAGAGAGGGTTGATGAGGGCACTGTGGTTGACGTGGTGTACATGGACGTCCAAAAGGTGTTTGATAAAGTGCCACACAATAGGCTTGCCTGCAAAGTTGAAGCCCATGGAATAAAAGGGACAGTGGCTGCATGGATACGAAATTGGCTAAGTGACAGGATACAGAGAGTAGTGGTGAACGGTTGTTTTTCAGACTGGAGGAACGTATGCAGTGGGTTCCCCATGGGTCGGTTCTAGGACCACTGCTTTTCTTGATACATATTAATGACTTGGACGTGGGTGTGCAGGGCACAATTTCAAAATTTGCAGATGAGGCAAAACTTGGAAGTATGGTGAACAGTGAGGAGGAGAGGGATAGACTTCAGGAGGACTTGGACAGGCTGGTGAAATGGGCGGACACGTGGCAGATGAAATTTAACGCAGAAAAGTGTGAAGTGATACATTTTGGTAGAAAGAATGAGGAGAGGGCATATAAATTAAAGGGTGTAGTGTATGTACTTTGCAGAAGGAACTATATTCTGCAGCCCCTGTATACTGCAGTACCAGTAGTGACTACCCCTGTATATAAGCCTGTGTAGTAACTTTTGCATAGTAGTTCCAAGTTGTCTCCACTCAGTAAAGACCTGTTATAACCAACTCCTGCAGTCCGTGTCTCAATTACACACGGACATAATACTGGCGACGAGCAGATCTGAACTTACCTACAGTCTGCACCTCCTCATGGGGATCCATCCCTGAAGCGAAGTTATCAGAGGTCGAGGCCAGAAGAAAAAAAATCAAACGAACAGAAGAAACGGGCGTCGACCATGGGCATCCACCTTTGATTCATCAGAGTTGAAGATTTGCAGAAGAGGCTGTCGAGAGCGGGGCTTGGTTATCCTGTCGATGGTGTTTCAGCTAATCGGGCTGGTGGCAGGTAGTACATTGATCCTTCCTGGGCTGCGGCGGTCTAGAGCTCGATCGGGTGGCTTTTCAACGGGGCCGAGCAGCGTTGTTGGGAAGAGGAGAGAGAGGGTGGAGCACACAGGGCGCGGCCGGTGCTACGAAGCCGGGCAGCGTACAGACCCGAGAAGAGGGAGGCAAGTGTTCCGCAGGGTTGCTCCGACGACGGGGAAATAATTGAAAAAAATAAATAAATTAGAAGTGCAGAAAGCTGCGAGGAGCTGCAGTTTGCTACGGGAACCACGGAGAGTGGCGTTAGCAGCAGCGCGGGGGGAAGTGCGCGAAGACCATAGGGTGTCGCCATCAAGGCATAAAACGTCAGCAACAGCGCTAGCAGCAGCGGAGAAGGCAGAAAGCGCGGGAGGCGCCATCTTAATCCAGCGGGGAAGAAGGCAAAGCGCGGGAGGTGCCATTTTGTAAATCGGGGAAGAAGGCAAAGCGCGGGAGGCGCGATCTTAGATTTCCAAGATGCCGAAGACTGGCAATATCACTGCCTTTGATAATGCAATAGAAGACTGGACCACGTATGTGGAAAGAGTCGAGGTATATTGCAAGGCAAACGAAGTAGCCGATGAGAAAAAGGCATCGGTACTACTAAACTTAATGGGCGCAAGAACGTACGGCCTATTGCGGAACCTGATTACTCCAGCCAAACCGAAGGCGAGGAGTTTTAACGAAATTGTTGATATCCTACAGGAACACCTAAATCCTACACCACTGCTGATAGCAGAAAGATTTAAATTCCACAGGAGAAATCAGCATAAAGTGAGAGCAATGCTGATTACCTTACGGAACTATGCAAGCTATCAAAGCACTGCCAGTTCGGAGCAGGACTGGCAGATACCCTACGGGACAAATTTATCTGTGGACTCCTGAGTGAAGGAACCCAGAAGAGGTTACTCTCAGAGAAAGAGCTGACGCTAGATAAGGCTTTCAGCATGGCAGTATCGTACGAAGCAGCAGCAAGGGGAGCTGCGGAAATTCAGCAAACGACACAGGAATACGGCACCCACGAAATGACACGGGGATTTGAAAAATGTTATCGCTGTGGCAGAACAACCCATGACCAGAAGGACTGCTGGGCCAAGGACAAAATATGCAGGCAATGCGGAAAGATGGGACACATTGCACGAGTTTGCAGGTCTGGGAAGAAGACTCACGACAACAAAAAGGCTACTAAGGAACAGTACAGGAAAGTACAAAAGATGACGGACAGTAGTTCCGAAGACCAGATGAGCGATAGTGAATCCGGGAACAAGAGACTAAGCTGTCTCAAACTTCACAACGTAATCGCAAAAGAGGATCACCGAACCATTTGGGTCACCCTCACGATAGCAGGGTCCCAAGTCAAAATGGAATTGGATACAGGATCAGCTCTGATCTTCATGAATCGACGAGACTACGAGCGGCTATTCTCACACATACCCTTGAAAGAGACATCCATTGTCTTGAAGACGTATACGGGGCAAAAAGTATACCCCAGAGGAAAAATAAGGGTGCCTGTCGAATACAACGGCAAGGAAACTCAGAAATTGTATCTGTACATACTGCAAGTTGGTGGACCACCGTTATTGGGATGTGAATGGATCAGAAAGATAAGTTTAGACTGGCACTCCATTCAGGCACCGACGGTGGCTGGTAAAAAGGATGACGACGTCACTCCTGGACGATTGTCAACAATCTCAGATAACACCAAAGAGGTATTTCAACAAGAACTGGGAACTCTTAAAGGCGTAACCGCCTCAATAAAAATAGAAGAGAATGCAATTCCCAAGTTTTTTAAAGCAAGACCGGTACCATATGCAATTCGCCCAGCCGTCGAAGCAGAGCTGGAGAATCTGGAGAAGGCAGGCGTGTTGTCAAAGGTCGACTGGAGCGAGTGGGCGACACCCATCGTTCCTGTCATGAAGAAAACGTTGAACAATAAGTCTGAGGAGCCAAGGAAGGTTCGCATCCGTGGGGACTTCAAGGTGATGGTGAACCCAGTCCTTCACACAGTACAATATCCTCTTCCGAGGATAGAAGATATTTTCGCCTCACTATCTGGAGGGAAGCGTTTTACAAAAATTGACCTAGCACAAGCATATTTGCAGATGGAGGTTGAAGAATCCTCCAGGAAGTATCTCACAATAAACACTCACAAAGGTCTTTACCAGTATAATCAACTGGTATTCGGAGTAGCATCAGCTCCGGCGATATGGCAAAAAGTGATGGAACAAGTCCTGCAAGGGATTCCGGGGACTCAGTGTTACTTGGACGACATCCTAGTGACAGGTGAAGATGACAGTGAACACCTTGCCAACCTAGAGCAGGTGCTCACTAGACTAAGAGAACATGGGCTACGAGCCAATCGCCCCAAGTGCGAGTTTTTTAAGAAACAGATATCGTATTGTGGCCACGTGATTGATGAAGAGGGGTTACATAAGTCCCCTGACAAAATTGAAGCGGTAGTTAAGGCTCCAGCGCCTGAAAATGTGTCGCAACTGAGGTAATTCCTCGGATTGGTGAATTACTACCATAAGTTTTTGCCGAATTTGTCCACAATTCTGCACCCACTGAACGCCCTACTACAAATCGGAGTAGCATGGAAATGGAGCGATGAATGTAAGCGGGCCTTTCAGAAGAGTAAGGACCTCATCACTTCAAGGGAAGTATTGGCTCACTACAACCCATCACTACCGATAAGATTGGCGTGTGATGCGTCTCCCTACGGCATTGGAGCGGTACTGTCACATAAATTCCTTGATGGTTCAGAGAGGCCGATAGCTTTTGCGTCACGCTCGTTAACTTCAGCCGAGTGTAACTACACCCAGATTGACGGAGAGGCCCTCAGCCTGGTGTGGGGGGTGAAGATGTTCAATCACTACTTGCACGGTCAGAAATTTACTCTACTAATGGATCATCAACCTCTCGTCTCCATTTTCAACCCTCAGAAGGGCGTACCGATAATGACAGCACAACGGCTACAGAGGTGGTCCCTTTTCCTAGGGGCACACCAATATGACATTGAGTACAAAGGAACTAAACAGCATGGGAATGCTGATGGATTGTCGCGCCTACCGTTGCCGACGGTGGAAGAAGCACCTGCAGTGGATCCGGTGGAGATATTACACTCGACCATAGTCGAATGTCTCCCTGTGACGAATGCAAACATAGAAAAGGAAACACGAAATGATCCGACACTCTCCTGGGTCTATGATTTAATGGCGAAGGGATGGCCAGCACATGGCGAACCACTGCTGCCAGCATTCTCGCCGAGAAGAGAACAGCTGTCAGTGTGCAGAGGAACCTTGATGTGTGGATCCAGAGTAGTAATTCCACCCAAATTGAAGGATAGAGTGCTCAATGAGCTTCATGAGGGTCATCTGGGAGGGGTAAAAATGAAGAACTTAGCCAGAGCGTTTGTGTGGTGGCCGGGAATCGACAGAGAAATCGAAGAGATGACCAAGAGCTGTACAGGATGCCAGAAGGTCCAAAACGCCCCACCACAAGCCCCTCTACATCCTTGGGAGTGGCCCTCATCTCCATGGCAAAGGGTGCACATTGATCTTGCTGGTCCATTTATGGACTCGATGTTTTTGATTGCGGTGGATGCACATTCAAAGTGGCCAGAGGTAATAAAAATGTCCTCAACCACCACAGAAAAAACTATCACAGTCTTACGAACCATATTCACCAGAAATGGGCTGCCTGAACAGATTTGCTCCGACAATGGACCACAGTTTGTGTCTGAAGAGTTCCAGAGGTTCTTAAAGAACAATGGTGTTAAGCATTACACATCCGCCCCATATCATTGTTAGAATAAAATTTTGCTGGACAAGATTTTGCTGGAAAAGACACAAACAACAAATTCGCTGACTGGGACTAATTGAATCACTGCACAGTGAGACATGCCATGCTTACGCATGGCTGGAACAAAGTTCGTCTCGTGTCCTGACTGGGACTAATTGGATCACTGAGGACTAACAAGGTTCACTGGTATCCTATCATCGAACTAATCACTTGTATCCTATTATCGAACTAATCACATTCCGCCAGGGAACAAGACGGAACGAAGACCTGAAGAGGCAGAATTGGCAACACAAGTGTGTAAACTCCTGACTGGAGGAAAATAACGATATGCGCTAATAAACGAATTGATTGGATGAATGTAAATGATCTAAAACCAACTTCTTGGAATTGTATATAAGCTCGGCACGTACTACAATCGGGGAGAAGGTGCTCTCGCAGACCACGTGGTTGCAGACGCTTCTCCCAGAGCTCTGTCATTTAATAAAGTTGTCTCTCTTACTCAAAGTCTAGTTTCTGAGGAATCATTTTTCCTACAACAAATTGGCGCTGCGAGCAGGGTGCCACGGAGCTGAACAGTCGCTCGAGTCAGTGACCAGGGTGAGTAGTCAGATTTTTGACCACCCATAAATCAGAGACACTCCACAAGGCGACTGAACGGCGAAGCGGCACCAAAACGAATCTGGGACACAGACTGAGTGGGTAAGAGACACTACTTGATTTGTATGTGTGTATTTGTATTTGTGTAATAGTAACTAAGTAACTAAGAAAAACCTCGGATCAGGAGGACACTTGTCTCAGACACCTAGCCTCAGGCCGGTTGTTAAGAGGGCAAATGCCCCACGCGAAGGCCAGGACCATGAAGTAGGTGCCGAGACTCGAGACTCCAAGGTGTTCTAAAGTCGTGATACTAGTCGAGTACGGTTAACATTTTTCTGCATTATATCATGTTGCTAAGTGAACTAGGAGATTATTAGTGTCGGTGTTGTAGGACCCTGATCAGGTAAACAGACACCGGGGAGGGGTAGAAACCCCGTCCAACAAGCAAGCGTTACACGTCTGGGCAGTTTTGAGAGAAAGACAAACCCGGACCTTTGAGAACGCTGGCATAGAGTGCGACAAGAAGCTCGGGTATTCTCGGAAGGAAAGAATAGGGGGGCTCTCTAAGGAACAGATCTCCAGACACGAAGGAACGATCGGTGAAGCAGCGGCGATGTCAGGTGAGGAAGTTAAGAGGGGACCTTCGGGCTCCCTCACATATTCTTATATGACAAACCGACAGTCGTTAATTAAGAAGATGCAGAAAGACGGGTGGGATGTGTCACAGACTTTAGAACTCCAGAGAAGCCGGTTGACTAAACAGACAAAGGATAAAACCAAGAAGGCAGGAGTGTTATTAGTACACCAACTAGCAGGACTCATTGAACAAGTAAACGTAATAAAGAAAGTTGCACAAGACAAAGTACAGATGGTTACGGAACTAGAGACAAAGGCGAAATGTCAAGCAAAGATTATAAAGGAATTAGAGTGTAAGGTATACGAGGGGGGGGGGCGAATGGGGACTTGTCCAGACACCACCTCCCTTCCCCCATATTACAGTGCAGAACCAACAGCCCCTGCAGGCGAGGGGGACGTTGAAATAGTCGAGATGGCTCCTGTGAGTCGGGGCGGGACATTGGCTAATCCCACCGCCAGTACCCAATAAAGGCGGAGGCCAGGAAGGCAGTCGTGGACATAGTGAAGGGGCTAGTAGAAAGGGGTATCCTGAGGGAAACCACGAGCACTACTAATTCCCCCACATGGCCAGTAGAGAAACCTGATGGGAGCTATAGGTTGACTATAGACTATATGGCCCTCAACAGGGTCACTCCTAAATTACACCCCATCGTTGCCAGCCCCTCAACAATTTTGAATGGGCTATCCCCTGAACAGAAGATATTCACCATTTTAGACATAGCTAACGGATTCTGGGCACTCCCATTAGATCCGGAATCACAAGAGAAATTTGCATTCACAGTAGGGGATAAACAATATACGTGGACCCGATTGCCACAGGGATTCCATAATAGCCCAGCTATTTTTCACCACGTCATGAGTGATATCCTAAAACAGATAGAAGTACCTGAAGGAAGCACTATTTTGCAGTACGTCGACGACATACTAATAGCCTCGGAAACGAAGGCAGACCATCTGGCAACCCTATATTTAGTACTAAGGGCCCTAGAGACGGCTGGCCTCAAGGTAAGCCCTAAAAAAACACAGATAGGAAAAACTCAGGTCCTATACCTGGGACATCTAATCTCCCAAGGACTTAAAGAAATGCCACAGGACAGGAAACATGCTGTCCAGGGCATGCCGAGACCCGTAACAGTACGCGGAGTCAGGAAGGTACTGGGGCTCTTTAATTACAGTCGAAATTTTATCCCGGGGTTCGCTAAATTAGCAGAACCTATACAAAGATTAGTGAAAGGGGGTAAACCCACGTTGGAACCGATAGATTGGGGACCGGAACAAGAGGAAGCTTATACTCAACTAAAGTCTGAGCTAGTATCAGCCCCAGGGCTAGGACTGCCAGATATGAGTAAGGACTTCCACATACATTGCAACAATGAAGAAGGGTTTTACACAGCAGTAGTTACACAGGATCATGGGGATAAAAGGCCCGTCGCCTACTATTCCACAGCGGAGGGACCGGTAGTCACAGGGCTCTCCCGGTGCATAGCTGCATTGGATTGTGCGGCTTGGGCAGTAAAGGTTAGTGAGCCGATAGTAATGACAGGAAACACTATATTGCACACTAAACACACTCTGGTAGAGATGCTGAATACCGGGAAATTAAGATCCGCCTCGAACATGAGATGTGCCAAGTGGGAGGCCGTCCTCCTCCCTCCGAGTAAAGCAGTAACCATTGTTAGAGACACGAGGGAGAACCCGGCAGAAGGAATACTGGGAACTGGGGAGCCCCACAACTGTGGGGATGTAGATATGAACCTGGAAGAAGATAGGATAAAAGACACCCCTTTAGCGACAGCGGAAGGGACGTTGTACGTAGATGGTTCACGCAAGTATATAGATGGGCTGCCCCGAACGGGGTGGGCGGTGGTTAATGGCGAATTAAAAACCGTAGAGTCAGGACGGATTGATGGAGGCCTATCGGCCCAAGTGGCAGAGCTAGTGGCTCTCACCAGGGCACTAGAGTTGTCAGAGAATAAAATCGCGAACATTTACACAGATAGTAGGTATGCCTTTGGGGTGGTCCACGATTATATGACTGCAAGGGGTAGGAGGGGATTCATTACTACGGGAGGCAATCCCATAAAACACCAGCTGAGGATAGAAGCCCTCCTAGAAGCTAGCGACAAACCCCAACAGGTAGCAGTAATTAAGATTAAGGCACATCAGAGGGAACCGGACCGGACTAGCCCGGACTGGTTAAATCACCAGGGGAACCAGGCTGCGGACCAAGCAGCACAAAGGGCGCTAGAGCAAGAAAGGATCGAAGAAGTACCAATAGCCGCTGTGAGCAGCTCCAAGGACGAGATAAGTATTGACGAACTCCATGAGGACACCCCCGACATCGAAAAAGGTACGTGGGAAGAACAAGGCGCAAAGCGGGGAAGCGATAATGTCTGGCGAAAGGATAACAGGGTAATGGCCCCCAAGTGCATTCAAAATACGCTATTAGAACTCTACCATGGGCTTGTACACTCAGGGAGAGAAGCGATGATGGGAAGCCTCAGCAAAGAATGGTGGTGGAAGGGGATGGGAAGAGATATCGCGAGATACTGCCATCGATGTATCACCTGTGCGCAGTATAACCCCGGGCGACCCATAAAGGTCAAAATGGGACATCAACCAAGGCCACGAGGGCCCTGGGAGCACATACAAATAGACTTCACAGGTCCCCTTCCACCGTCACACGGCAAAACATACTGCCTCGTGGTCATAGACCAATTCACCCGCTGGGTAGAGGCTTTCCCCACGCGAAATTGCACCGCTTTGACGGTTGCCAGAGTCTTAGCTGAAGAAGTAATCCCCAGGTGGGGAATACCAATTCAAATGGACTCTGATCAAGGTACCCACTTTACCGGGAGTGTCATAAAAACGGTATGCCAATTAATGGGAATTAAACAAAAATTCCACATCCCATACCACCCTCAAAGTTCGGGCATGGTGGAACGAATGAACCGAACCCTTAAAAATGCATTGGCAAAGGCAATGCAGACGTCGGGGAAAATCTGGACTGAAGTATTGCCCATTATCCTAATGAAGCTGCGAGCCACTGAAAACCGAACGACAGGCTTGACCCCTTATGAATTGATGACAGGAAGGGCGATGCAATTGCCAGAAGGCATCATAACAGGTGGGGCCGATGTAGGCCCTTTAAAAGATAGACTAAAATGATACGTTCTGGAACTTAGCACTCAATTAAAGGAGATGCGAAAGAATGTCCGCGATAATCAGGAGGACAAGGATCGGGCACAAGAGCTCACAATGACGGCTTATGTTCCCTCAGCGGGTAGTAAAGTCACGGTGAAAACTCTGCCCAGCAAACCAGGGTTCGCCCCAAAATGGAGTGGGCCATATGAAATCATAATCAGTGGGGATACCTGTGCCTGTCTAGACATAAGGGGTAAAGGAGTATGGAAGCATTGGACACAATTGAAAGTATATAAAGACAACTGACTGGCTACTTTCTGAATCTGTTTTACAGGTGATCTGCATACCCTTTGTCATAAAATTCCTGTAAAGACTGGACTGTAGTGATATATTAATCATGTTTAGAGTATTATGGGTAATGGCGTTATTTCATATTGTCACGGGAAGCGCGGTACCCCATTTACGTAAAGAGAGAGGGTTGCATGTAAATACCTTTCTGTATACGTCATATGTCTATGCGAAAAAAATGGGCCAAAGCTCCTGCTGGGTGTGCGCCCATGTGCCCACTCATACGGGGGGAGGAATCCCATTAAGGCCTATCCGCTTTAAGGTAGAGGAGATGGTAGGGTGGTTATTATACTCTAATACCACCTGGAATAAGGAGGATACCATACAAACCCAAAATAGCTTGAATCCAGGTCAGCTGGAACATGAGTGGAAACAGGCAGGATATAACCCCACGAACTTTAAAGGATGGTTTCATCCCCAGTACGATAATCGAAGGTATCCAGAAGAGCTATTAGTCAGCACAGGGGGAAAACTAAACAATGCAGAGGGGGAAGTCTGCTTGGTAAACTATGATGAGACAGGGTTAGTGGTTGGATGGAGTAAGTGCAAGTATAATTACACTTTAACCAAAACCAGTACTAAACCACCAGGTACCCTAGAATGGCCCTACGTGGGAACGTTTAATTTATCCGAAGTGCTAAACCGGACTAGCAATCTACCCTGGAGGGGAATACCTGGGATCATGTACCAACTTTGGAACAAATTTGAGGCCTATAATAATACCTATTTCATTTGCGGATATAAGGCGTATCCATGGCTTCCACGAACCTGGACTGGGTTATGCTATATAGGATACGTAGTACCATACATCCATTATTTATCCTCCCTAACCCACCACTACGGGTACCAGTCGTTATGGCAACCAGCCAAGCGTGTTAAGAGAGCTATTACGGAAACCGAACGATTCTGGGCTATAGCATTCCCCTGGTACGGAACGGGAAAAATAGCAAGGGAATCCATAAACATGACAGCAGTGCTCGAACAAATAGCCAACGATACGGCTGAGTCCCTGAGAGAAATGAGTGCCGAAATGGTGGCGATCCAGACCACCGCCTTACAGAATAGGATAGCCCTAGATTATCTGTTGGCGGCGCAAGGAGGCACCTGTGCCCTGATCGGGACAGACTGCTGTACATATGTCCCAGATAGCTCCGAGAATATCACGAGCCTAGCAAATCATATCCAAGAAGAAATAAAGAAGCTCCATCAACCCACAAGCACAGGGTGGCTTGATTGGTTGCTAGGGAAAACCGGGTGGGGAGCGTGGATGATGCAAGGGATAATAATAATAGTTGTAATTTGTATGTTGATGTGTTGTGCGCTGAGCCTTATGAAGTTGTGTTGCCAAACTGCTATGAAAACCGTGATGCCGATCACCTCTATCGAGGAGGAACACACCAACCTGCTACCAAGGGACGAAGAACACCAATACGACACTGTCGAAGGAACAACCGAACCCCCGGACATAAGCCAGTGGCTGTAAGCACCGACGAAAGGGGGAACCGAGGATGGTCATCTGGGAGCAAATGAATCGTGCTCCAGGACCAAGAGGAGGGATTGTTAGAATAAAATTTTGCTGGACAAGATTGCTGGACAAGATTTTGCTGGAAAAGACACAAACAACAAATTCGCTGATTGGGACTAATTGAATCACTGCACAGTGAGACATGCCACGCTTACGCATGGCTGGAACAAAGTTCGTCTCGTGTCCTGACTGGGACTAATTGGATCACTGAGGACTAACAAGGTTCACTGGTATCCTATCATCGAACTAATCACTTGTATCCTATTATCGAACTAATCACATTCCGCCGGGGAACAAGACGGAACGAAGACCTGAAGAGGCAGAATTGGCAACACAAGTGTGTAAACTCCTGACTGGAGGAAAATAACGATATGCGCTAATAAACGAATTGATTGGATGAATGTAAATGATCTAAAACCAACTTCTTGGAATTGTATATAAGCTCGGCACGTACTACAATCGGGGAGAAGGTGCTCTCGCAGACCGCGTGGTTGCAGACGCTTCTCCCAGAGCTCTGTCATTTAATAAAGCTGTCTCTCTTACTCAAAGTCTAGTTTCCGAGGAATCATTTTTCCTACAACATCATCCAGCCACCAATGGATTGGCTGAGAGGTTCGTTCAAACATTCAAGAAGGCTATCAAGGCAATGTGTAATGAAGACATACCCCTACAACACAAGGTGGACAACTTCTTGTTTGCCTACCGGAATGCGACACATGCGGTTACCAACCAAACTCCAGCCATGATGTTCTTCAATCGAAGACTACGGTGCCGCTTGGATTTGGTTAAGCCAAACATCAGAAGAGATGTGGAGAACAGGCAGTTTCAGAATATGAATGAAAGGCCGACCAGGAGTTTTAAGATAGGTCAACCAGTTTTGGCCCGGGACTACCGCACAGAGAAATGGCAGCCAGGAACGATCTGTACACGGTAAGGACCTCTAATGTATACCATGGACGTTGGAGAGAGCATTGTAAGACGCCATGCTGACCAGATTCTAGTGTCACTGGAAAACATCAATTCCACACCACGATCCTATACACCTGGTGATGAAACCGAAGTACCAATTGCATCTACCTCAGAATCAGTGATATTGGAAGCAGACGAACCAAACAACGACGTTGATCCCGAATCAACTTTGCCAGAAGAACCTGATACCCTAAAGAGGCGTTATCCAGACAGAATCAGGAAGCCTCCTCAAAGACTGAACTTATAATTGCTTAACTTCAACTAATGTACCTAGCTGTAATTGTAAATATGTTATTTAATTATTAATCGAATGTTATGTACTGTTTAGCTAAAAGGGGAGGAATTGTAGTGTATGTACTTTGCAGAAGGAACTATATTCTGCAGCCCCTGTATACTGCAGTACCAGTAGTGACCACCCCTGTATATAAGCCTGTGTAGTAACTTTAGCATAGTAGTTCCAGGTTGTCTCCACTCAGTAAAGACCTGTTATCACCAACTCCTGCAGTCCATGTCTCAATTACACACGGACATAATAAAGGGTACAATCCTAAAGGGTTGCACGAACAGAGAGACCTGGGGTTATATGTGCACAAATCGTTGAAGGTGGCAGGGCAGCTTGAGAAAGCGGTTTAAAAGGCTTGCGGGATCCTGGGCTTCATAAATAGAGGTATAGAGTACAAAAGTGTGGAAATTATGATGAACCTGTATAAAACACTTGTTCGGCCTGAACTGGAGTACTGTGTCCAATTTTGGGCACCGCACTTTAGGAAGGATGTCACAGAATCACAGAAACCCCACAGTGCAGATAGAGGCCATTTCGGCCCATCGAGCCTGCACCGACACATATCCCACCCGATCCCTGTAACCCCTACACCAACACATATCCCACCCTATCCCCGTAACCCCACGTATTTAATCCCCCTAACACTAAGAGTCAATTTATCATAGCCAATCAACCTAACTCGCACATCTTTGGACTGTGGGAGGAAACCGGAGCACCCGGAGGAAACCCACGCAAACACGGGGAGAATGTGCAAACTCCACACAGACAGTCGCCCGAGGCCGGATTCGAACCCGGGTCCCTGGCGCTGGGAGGCAACAGTGCTAACCACTATGCCACCGTGCCTCAGCGAGGGTGCAGAAAAGATTTACGGAGAATGCTTCCAGGAATGAGGGACTTCAGTTACGTTGATAGACTGGAGAAGCTGGGGTTGTTCTCCTTGGAGCAGAGAAGGTTGAGAGGAGATTTGATAGAGGTGTTCAAAATCATGAGGGGTCTAGACAGAGTAGATAGAGAAAAACTGTTCCTATTGGCAGAAGGGTCGAGAACCAGAGGACACAGATTTAAGGTGATTGGCAAAAGAACCAAAGGCGACATGAGGAAAAACGTTTTTATGCAGTGAGTGGCTAGGATCTGGAATTCACTTCCTGAAAGGGTGGTGGAGGCAGATTCAATCATGGCTTTCAAAAGGGAATTGAATGAGTAGCTGAAGGAAAGAAATTTGCAGGGCTACAGGGAAAGGGTGGGGGAGTGGGACTAGCTGAAGTGCTCTTGCAGAGAGCCGGCACGGGCTCGATGGGCCAAATGGCCTTCTTCCCTGCTGTAACCATTCTATGATTCCTACCAAAGTGAATAGCCTCACATTTCCCCACAATATATTCAATCTGCCATCTTATTGCCTACTCACTTAATCTGTTTATATCCCTTTGAAGCCTCTTTGCATCCCACTTACAGATTACATTCCCACCTAGCTTGGATACATTCCACTCAGTCGCCTCACCAAATCATTGATGTAGATTGTAAATAACTGAGGCCCAAGCATGATCCTTGCGGTACCCGACTAGTTATAGCCTGCCATCCCGAAAATTACCGAACCCTGTGTTTTATCGCCAAGCCCTGTATTTTATTACCGAGCCCTGTGTTTTATTACTGCGTGGTTCTGAGTCTCAGTGACAGTCACAGTGGGCCTGTCTGACCCAGACAATGGTCAATGTTTGCCCGCTCAAGGTCACTCACCCTCGGCCATTGTCCAAGTGAAGGAGGAAGCTATTGTTGCCAAATGCCTGGAATGTTTCGTAGTGATGTCGGTCCATGTTCCCTGCAGAAAGAACAGAGAGACCAGGAGGCCAGTTAGTCCTGACTGGGACCCGAGGGCTGTATAGAGGGGTAGGCTGGTCGACACACTGAGAATTACACAGGGCAACCTCCCAGCCCTTCCACACTCGGCCCCACACTTCCGGCCCTTGAACATCCAGCTATTCCACTGCCAGTATGTACACAGTGGCTCTCTGATTTTTATTAATTCATTCTCGGGATGTGGGCATCGCTGGCAAAGTCAGTATTTATTGCCCATCCCGAATTGCCCTCGAGAAGGTGGTGGTGAGCCGCCGCCTTGAACCGTTGCAGTCCGTGTGGTGAAGGTAGTCCCACAGTGTTGTTAGGTAGGGAGTTCCAGGATTTTGACCCAGCGACGATGAGGGATCGGCGATGTACTTCTAAGTCAGGATGGTGTGTGACTTGGAGGGGAACTTGGAGGTGGTGGTGTTCCCATGTGCCTGTTACCCTTGTCTTTCTAGGTGGAAGAGGTTGTTGGTTTGGGAGATGCTGCCGAAGAAGCCCTGGCGAGTTGCTGTAGGGCATTTCTCAGGTCTCTTTGCCTGTGTTGACATGAAGCCATGAGACCTCATGGGGTCTGGAGTCAATGTTGAGGACACCCAGGGCCACTCCCTCCCGACTGTATACCACTGTGCCGCCACCCCTGGTGCGACAGGAGATGCCCAGGGCTGGTTATGGAGGAGGCTGGGACGTTGGCTGCTAGGTATGATTCTGTGATTAGGACAATGTCAGGCTGTTGCTTGACTAGTCTGTGGGTAGCTCTCCCAACATTGGCACCAGTCCCAGATGTTAGTGAGGAGGAGTTTGCAGCGACTGGTCTGGGTGTACCCTCGCCGGCTCCGAATTCCGTTGCCTCGGTCACAGCCAGGTGGACTGTCCTTTTTTTAATCTTATTATTTTTGTAGAGGCCTGATACAGCTGACTATGTTGTTAGGCCGCTTCAGACGGCAATTAAGAGGTGTGTGAGGGACTGGAGTCACACAGAGGCCAGACAGGTAAGGACAACTGGTTTCCTTCCCTAAAGGTCATTAGTGAGGTCTCCAGGGTCTTTGTGTCCCAGACACAACCTGAACCGGTGTGTGCGCACGCACGCACGCACGCACACACACACACACACGCGCTGACCGAGACACGCGCGCGCTGACCGAGACACGCGCGCGCTGACCGAGACACGCGCGCGCTGACCGAGACACGCGCGCGCTGACCGAGACACGCGCGCGCTGACCGAGACACGCGCGCGCTGACCGAGACGCGCGCGCTGACAGAGACACGCGCGCTGACCGAGACACGCGCGCTGACCGAGACACACACACTGACCGAGAGACGCTGACCGAGAGACACGCGCTGACCGAGACACGCGCTGACCGAGACACACGCGCTCTGACTGAGACACGCGCTGACTGAGACACGCGCTGACCGAGACACGCGCTGACCGAGACACGCACTGACTGAGAGACACGCACTGACTGAGAGACGCACTGACTGAGAGACGCACTGACTGAGAGACGCACTGACTGAGAGACACACGCTGAGTGAGACACGCACTGACCGAGACACACACTGACTGAGAGACGCACTGACTGTGATGAAATATGCCATTCATCACTCATCTGTATTCTCTGTGTGATTGTGCCTGTGACTGTGGTTTAGTTTCAGTTTCATTTCCCTTACCTCAGTTCCGTTTCCTCACCTTGTATTGTATTGTGTGTAGGGCTCCGCCCATACCTGGCCCCTATGTAAGCAGGCTCAGCGTGCCTCACATCCAGTACTGCAGACCTCTGGATGGAAGACACCTCTCCACTGTGTGTTACCTTCTAAGTTAATAAAAGCCTTGTTTTGTTCCGCTAACATTGAGTCTCGGATTTATTGAGGCACATCACTGACTGAGAGGCGCACTGACCGAGAGGCGCACTGACCGAGAGGCGCACTGACCGAGAGGCGCACTGACCGAGACGCGCACTGACCGAGAGGCGCACTGACCGAGAGGCGCACTGACCGAGACGCGCACTGACCGAGACGCGCACTGACCGAGACGCGCACTGACCGAGAGGCGCACTGACCGAGAGGCGCACTGACCGAGAGGCGCACTGACCGAGAGGCGCACTGACCGAGAGGCGCACTGACCGAGAGGCGCACTGACCGAGAGGGACACTGACCGAGAGGGACACTGACTGAGACACACACTGACCGAGATGTAATGATATCAGCAAATAGAGATGGTATTTGCCTGTTTGATTATGATGCCTTATCAGCATGTTTGCAGGTATTGATTGCTTGTGCCTGGCCAGCAGAGGGCATGTGACTGAGACAAGCAAGGCAGTTTAGTTTGGTTTCAGTTTCTTTCTAGATGCATCACTAGCTTGATGTCTCCTGTAAATGCTGTATAAAGAGTTGAACAGACTTTAGATTAAAAGACATCTCTTTCATAAATGTCTCGTCATTGAACCCACAAAGAAATCAATACATGGTGTCAGAAGTGACTGAAAGAGATGAAGAGAAAAAATCTGAAGTTAAATCAGCTCTCCACAAATTAGCAAGCCAAAAGAGAACATCGTTACTTACCATTAGAGAATAGCTGACGAAGTGAAAAATGGAAGGTTTACTCCCACCGGCGACGCTTCAGTTGACAGGTAATGTGGCTGAAAATTGGAGAAGGTTCAAACAACGTGTGGGGTTGTATTTATCAGCAATTGGAGCGGACGAGAAAAGTAATAAAAGGAAATCGTCACTGTTCTTACATGTCGTGGGTGATGAAGCGCTGGAGGTGTATAATAACTTTACATTCGCTGCTGATGGAGACAAAATGAAGCTAGATAAAATAATGGAACAGTTTGAGGCCGACTGCATACCTAAACGTAACGTGACATTTGAGAGGCACAGATTTTTCACGTGTTCAGAAAACGGGTGAGACTATTGATCAGTATGTGACTGAACTGAGAAACAGAAGCAAATCATGTGAATTTGGGGGACTGACAGACTCGCTGATAAAAGACAGACTGGTGTGTGGTATTCCGAATAATGGTCTAAGGGAAAGACTGCTAAGAGAGCAAGATCTAGACCTGGGAAAAGCCATAGCACTGTGTAGGGCTACAGAGACTGTGAAGTTGCAGGCAAAGGAGCTGTTCAGTGACAAAAGCTGCAACGTGGATGCAGTGAGAATGAACGGATACAAACCGTTTAACAAAAAGAGTGCCAATGTGAAAAAAGAGGCGTGGCCAGCGAACGAAAATGAAAGGGACAATCGAAAGACATGTAGTCGATGCGGTACACAGCATACACCAAGAAAGTGTCCAGCATATGGTAAAACATGCAATAGTTGCAACAAAAACAACCATTATGCCCGTTGCTGTAAGAACCAAATGCAACAAAGCAAGGTCCATGCAGTAGACGAAAGCGACATAGAGGAGTTCTATGTAGATGTTGTGTCTGAAAACAAAAAAGAAGAGACTGGATGTTGACACTAAAAGTGAATGATATACACATTCCATTTAAATTGGATACTGGAGCACAAGTTAATGTGATATCAGAGACTGATTTTAAGAAAATTAGACCCAGACCAAAGATACATGGAATAAAAGTGAAAGTGACAGGATACTCAGGTACTGATATACCAGTGAAAGGAAGATGCATTGTCAAAGTAACACACAAGGACAGAGAGCACACGCTAGCATTAATCGTGGTGCCAAATGATGTGCAAGCCATACTAGGTTTAAAAGCCTGTGAGAGACTGAACCTGGTAAAGAGAGTCCTCATTGTGGAAAGCGAAGGAGAGACAGTCAATGATGAACTGAATGTTGCGTACACACCGGGTAAGCTGATGTATACAGCAGACACGTTGTCCAGAGCTGTTGACCCAAGTGAGCCCGCAAACACCACAATGGATGAAAAAGTGAACGCCTACGTGGACATGATCACAAGTGCACTGCCCATAGCAGATGCAAAAATGGAGCTCATAAAGACTGAGACAAACAAAGATGAAACAATGAGACGACTGAGGAAAAGCATCTTGGATGGATGGCCCAACATGAAGCAAGACTGCTCACCTGACATGGCAGAGTACTGGAACTGCAGGGCGGAACTATCAGTGGTCGAAGACATCATCTACAAAGGAAGTAAAATAGTTATGCCAAAGAGTCTGAGAAAAGAGATGTTAAAAAAGATCCATGGAGGACATCTGGGAATCGAAAAGTGTAAGAAAAGAGCACGAGAGGTGATGTACTGGCCACGAATCAACCAAGATGTGACAAATGAGGTGTCAAACTGCACAATATGCCTGAAATATCGAGCAAGCAATCCAGTAGAACCACTAAAGCCACACCCAGCACCAGACAGACCTTACCAGAAGGTAGGCGCTGACCTATTCCTATGTCAAGGGAAGGACTATCTTGTAGTCACAGACTATTACTCCCTGTATCCAGAGGTTTGTAGACTGCACACCACCACTGCAGATGCTGTGATAACATGTATGAAAGCCATATTCTCCAGACATGGCGTAGCAAGCGAGGTCTTCACAGACAACGGACCTCAGTTTTACAATGCAAGTTTCCAACACTTTGCCAAAGAGTGGGACTTTGTCCACACGTCAAGTCCTCACTTTCCACAGTCCAATGGTCTAGTGGAAAAATCGGTCCAGACAGTGAAAAGACTGATGTACAAGGCAAAAGACAGTGGAACTGACTTCTACCAGAGCATGCTTGTATACCGCACAACGCCGCTCCTTATGGGACGTCGGCTAAGGTCAAACCTACCCGTCCCGGAGAACCTCCTGAAAACAAAAGAGGGGGAGAAAGTGAGGAAGTTCAAAGAGCAACAGGAAGAAAAGCAAAAGTACTACTATGACAGAGGAACAGAAAACCTACCTGAACTCCACACTGGTGACCAAGTAAGGTTCAAAGACAAAACAAACACATGGACTCAGAAGGGAACTGTCCTGAGTGAAGTTCAACCAAGATCATACACCATTCAGACAGATGAGGGTGCTGTTCTGAGAAGAAATCGTTGAGATCTTCTCATGGGACCAGCCACAGCAAGTCAGAAGACTGATACTGTTGAACAACCTGATCACACAGCTGAGAAACCATCATCTGAGGCAACAACTCAGATTCAAGGACAATCAATCAGAAAATCCTCAAGACACGTGAAGCCTCCTGAGAGACTCATTGAGCAAATTTAAGGACTATTGTTATAGAAGGAAGTAATGTTATCTTATTCTTTCTTCAAGTTCTAGTGTATTGACATATTTCATGTGAACACACAAAGCAAGGTTAAAAAACCTTGATCATGATAATGATAATGTAAGTTCATTAAGTGTTACAGTTAAAATGCAGATTAATACAAAGAAAACATGTTGTTAGTTAAAAGTAAATTACTTTTGTTTTAAGAAAAGGAGATGTAATGATATCAGCAAATAGAAATGGTATTTGCCTGTTTGATTATGATGCCTTATCAGCATGTTTGCATGTATTGATTGCTTGTGCCTGACCAGCAGAGGGCATGTGACCGAGACAAGCAAGGCAGTTTAGTTTGGTTTCAGTTTCTTTCTAGATGCATCACTAGCTTGATGTCTCCTGTAAATGCTGTATAAAGAGTTGAACAGACTTTAGATTAAAAGACATCTCTTTCATAAATGTCTCGTCATTGAACCCACAAAGAAATCGATACACGAGACACACACTGACCGAGACACGCACTGACCGAGACACGCACTGACCGAGACACACTGACCGAGACACGCACTGACCGAGACACGCACTGACCGAGGCACGCACTGACCGAGGCACGCACTGACCGAGGCACGCACTGACCGAGGCACGCACTGACCGAGGCACGCACTGACCGAGACACGCACTGACCGAGACACGCACTGACCGAGACACGCACTGACCGAGACACGCACTGACCGAGACACACTCTGACCGAGGCACACACTGACCGAGGCACACACTGACCGAGGCACACACTGACCGAGGCACACACTGACCGAGGCACACACTGACCGAGGCACACACTGACCGAGGCACACACTGACCGAGGCACACACTGACCGAGGCACACACTGACCGAGGCACACACTGACCGAGACACACACTGACCGAGACACACACTGACTGAGAGACGCACTGACTGAGAGAGAAACACTCTGGTGGAGAAATTGGGTATAGCCCCGCTCGGGTCGCTAGAATTGGCGATGCGCACAATTCATCGCCAGGCGCAACCTATCGCCACCTCCAGCGATATTGGGTTTCATCGCCCCTGAAGGTGATTGCGGCGATAAATCAGGCGCTGCACGGGACTCCTAAGGCGCTAACCTGGTGGCGCTACTCAATATCTCGGCTGACGGGCGCAGCACAGGTGCTGTCAATAATCGATGACCACGAGACATGCTGGCGCCGGCCAGCTCTTAAAGGGGTGGGTCATTTAGGTTCAGCAGCCAGATTCATCGCCCTGTAGGTCTCAAAATCGGCGCTGTGCAATCTGAGGCGTTACAAACTTTGACCAGATGGAGAGGGTGAGGCAGAGAGCGGAGCGGTTTTCCGAAAGGGCATTGGATGCTTTGGTTGATGTAGTGGAGCGCCGGCGAGCTGTGCTGTACCCGGACAATGGCAGGAGGCCTCATCAGAACGAGTACCGCAGAGCTTGGAGGGAAGTTTGTCAAAGAGTCAACTCCAGCAGCGTGGTGCCCAGGACTCCTGTGCAATGCAGGAAGAAGTTCAACGATCTCACTCGGGTCATTAGGGTGAGTGGCTTGTTGGCAATCTTCTTCATCCCTCCATCTGCACCTGACTTTATGGCCAGAGGGTGCGCGATGCCCCAATGGCCATCTGTCAGCCAGCACCCATGGCCCTTTCTGGGAATGCACACGCACATTCAACTCAGGGCATAATGTAAGGGCTGATCCACCATGGGGGGGCATGAGATGACAACTCAGGGCATCATGTAAGGGCTGATCCACCATGGGGGGGCATGAGATGACAACTCAAGGCATCATGTAAGGGCTGATCCACCATGGGGGGGGCATGAGATGACAACTCAGGGCAGCATGTTTCATCACTTCCTGTCCTTTCTCCTGCAGGGCAAGCTGGCCAGGAACCGGAGGGAACAGAATCGTACTGGAGGGGGCCCTCCTCAGCTGCAGGAACTCACGGACCTGGAGGAACGAGTCCACCAGATTGTTGGAGGCCGGATGAGTGGTCCTGTCACCACTGGAGCTGCCGACCCCATTGTGCACAGCGATGGTAAGGTCATCACCTTTTTGAACTCTCTCCTTCCACTTGTTCCCCCCACCAGCATGCTTTTTTACTCTGGACCCAAGTCAGCGCATTGCAGCACTCATGCATCCCTTGCTGCCACCCTGTCCTTTCGCTAAAGCCACTCTTTAACCTCCCTGCTTTCAGATGCTGCATCACCAGCTCGGGAGCCGGGCCATCAAGCTGCCAGGGACACTGACTCCGGAGGCGACGAGCAGGAGGAAGCTGGACCATCCGTCCCACCCTCAGGCGAGCCAGCCCATCTGCAGACTGGGGATAGTGCTTCCCTGGAAGGGAGCGGGGAGGATGGCTCTGAGGAGGAACCAGTTGCAGGAACCAGCGGCCTCCAGCAGCGCAAGGGGGGAGGGAAGTTCGGGAGCCGTCTCCCCGGAGGGCGCGTCAGGCCACGATGACTGCTGCACAGAGCGCAGAAGAGGTGCGTTCCCTTGCAGAAATGAGCGCCCAGGCTCGACTCAGGCACACTGAGCTGATGGCTGCAGTTGCAAGGATGCCTGAATCCATCGAGACACTGGCAAGGAGTGTGCAAGACTTCGGGGCAGCCCTGGAAAGGAGTGCCCAGGGCTTCGGGGCAGCCCTGGAAAAGACTGCCCAGGGCGTCGGCACATCGCTGGAAAGGACTGTCCAGGGCGTCGCGACATCACTGGAAAGGACTGTCCAGGGCTTCACCGAAGCACTGGCACCTGCCACGCAAGTGCTGAGTGCTGCCACGCAGTCCCTCGCTGGCCTCATGCAGAGGCAGATTGAGGCCACACAAGCACTGACTGCTGCCACCCTCAATGGATCAGGCAGGATTACCCAGGGCCCTTGCAGCACCACAGCAGGCCAGCAATCTGTGGACCAGCCGATTGGTCCGCATGCTGCGGTGCTGCCCCGTCAGAGTGCCAGTATGTCGGCCGACCACGGAGCAGGTGTCCGCTCTCAGGATGTCAGCATTCCTGATGCCAACGCTGGCACGTCTCCACTGCAGCTGCCATCACCTGCAGGATAGACTGCTTCCACCCAGGCCCATTTGGACCAGTCAGCATCCGGCCCCTCCAAGCCCAGAGTCCGTCCAGGCCGTCCCTCAGGGGCATCTGCACTTTCGGACAGTCAGCAGGCGTCCCCCAGCCTTCATGCAGCCACTGGGGTCCCATTACGGAGGAGCTGCAGGGAGGGAAGGGGCCGTTCTCGCAAGAGAAGTAGATCACCATCAAAGGGGAAAGGGTAGAAGGAGCTGCCGAGACGTCCTATTTCTAGAAATCAAGGCCGTGGATGGTGTTCTGAATGTTAGACATGTTTTGGATAGTCTCCCGGGTGTGAGAGTCACTTGGTCTGAATGTTAGACATGTTTTGGATAGTCTCCCGGGTGTGCGAGCCACCTATGTGTTAGTTTGTTAGTTAAGTTTTCTGTTGCCATTGCTTTGTCATGTTGGAAGGAAGCACAGTTTTCAAAAAAAACAAAAAATGTTAATGTCATTGGCCATGTCTGCTATTTACAATCATTGTGGCCTTCATAGGCTTTTGGTTATCCGAATGGTTCCATTCCTGGTCTTCGAATGGCACCAAGCAGTCAATGAGAGGGGCCTAGAACCGACTCCTTATCAGCCTCAGACGGACGGCCCTTCCAGTTTCTCGGACCCTCCCTATTATGTCCGTGTATAATTAAGACACGGACTGCAGGAGTTGATTATAACAAGTCTTTACTGAATGGAGACAACCTGGAAACTGAAACTACAGAAGCCTGCTAGGGCCTTTTATACAGGGGTGGTCACTGCCGGTACTGCAGTCTGAGACCAGTTACTCCCTTAAAGGTACATACACAACAATTCCTCCCCTTTTAGATAAACAGTACATAACATTCATTTAACAACTAAATAATAACTAATTACAATTACAATTACGGTTGCTAGATACATTGGTTGAAGTTAAGCAATTATAAGTTTAGCCTTTGAGGAGGCTTCCTGATTCTGTCTGGATAACGCCTCTTTGGGATATCAGGTTCTTCTGGCAAGGTTGCGTCAGGATCAATGTCGTTGTTTGGTTCGTCTGCTTCCAATATCACCGATTCTGCGGTCGATGCAATTGGTACTTCGGTTTCATCGCCAGGTGTAGCAGATCGTGGTGTGGAGTTGACGTTTTCCAGTGACTCTAGAATCTGATCAGCATGGCGTCTTACAATGCTCTCTCCAACGTCCACGGTATACATTAGAGGTCCTTGCCGTGTACAGATTGTTCCTGGCTGCCATTTCTCTGTGCGGTAGTCCCGGGCCAAAACTGGTTGACCTATCTTAAAACTCCTGGTCGGCCTTTCATTCATATACTGAAAATGCCTGTTCTCCACATCTCTTCTGACGTTTGGCTTAACCAAATCCAAGTGGCATTGTAGTCTTCGATTGAAAAACATCATGGCTGGAGTTTGGTTGGTAACCGCATGTGTCGCATGTAGGCAAACAAGAAGTTATCCACCTTGTGTTGTAGGGGTATATCTTCATTACACATTGCCTTGATAGCCTTCTTGAATGTTTGAACAAACCTCTCGGCCAATCCATTAGTGGCTGGATGATATGGGGCGGATGTGTAATGCTTAACACCATTGTTCTTTAAGAACCTCCGGAACTCTTCAGACACAAACTGTGGTCCACTGTCAGAGCAAATCTGTTCAGGCAGCCCATTCCTGGCGAATATGGTTCGTAAAACTGCGATAGTTTTTTCTGTGGTGGTTGAGGATATTTTTATTACCTCTGGCCACTTTGAATGTGCATCCACCGCAATTAAAAACATCGAGTCCATAAAGGGACCAGCAAAATCAATGTGCACCCTTTGCCATGGAGATGAGGGCCACTCCCATGGATGTAGAGGGGCTTGTGGTGGGGCGTTTTGGACCTTCTGGCATCCTGTACAGCTCTTGGTCATCTCTTCGATTTCTCTATCGATTCCCGGCCACCACACAAACGCTCTGGCTAAGTTCTTCATTTTTACCCCTCCCAGATGACCCTCATGAAGCTCATTGAGCACTCGATCCTTCAATTTGGGTGGAATTACTACTCTGGATCCACACATCAAGGTTCCTCTGCACACTGACAGCTGTTCTCTTCTCGGCGAGAATGCTGGCAGCAGTGGTTCGCCATGTGCTGGCCATCCCTTCAGCGTTAAATCATAGACCCAGGAGTGTGTCGGGTCATTTCGTGTTTCCTTTTCTATGTTTGCATTCGTCACAGGGAGACATTCGACTATAGTCGAGTGGATTAACTCCACTGGATCCACTGCCAGTTCTTCTTCCACTGTCGGCAACGGTAGGCGCAACAATCCATCAGCATTCCCATGCTGTTTAGTTCCTTTGTACTCGATGTCATATTGGTGTGCCCCTAGGAAAAGGGACCACCTCTGTAGCCGTTGTGCCGTCATTATCGGTACGCCCTTCTGAGGGTTGAAAATGGAGACGAGAGGTTGATGATCAGTTAGTAGAGTAAATTTCTGACCGTGCAGGTAGTGATTGAACTTCTTCACCCCCCACACCAGGCTGAGGGCCTCTCTGTCAATCTGGGCATAGTTACGCTCGGCTGAAGTTAACGAGTGTGACGCAAAAGCTATCGGCCTCTCTGAACCATCAAGGAATTTATGTGACAGTACCGCCCCAACGCCGTAGGGAGACGCATCCCACGCCAATCTTATCGGTAGTGATGGGTTGTAATGAGCCAATACTTCTCTTGAAGTGATTAGGTCCTTACTCTTCTGAAAGGCCCGCTTACAGTCATTGCTCCATTTCCATGCTACTCCCGTTCGTAGTAGGGCGTTCAGTGGATGCAGAATTGTGGACAAATTCGGCAAAAACTTATGGTAGTAATTCACCAATCCGAGGAATTACCTCAGTTGCGACACATTTTCAGGCGCTGGAGCCTTAACTACCGCTTCAATTTTGTCAGGGGACTTATGTAACCCCTCTTCATCAATCACGTGGCCACAATACGATATCTGTTTCTTAAAAAACTCGCACTTGGGGCGATTGGCTCGTAGCCCATGTTCACGTAGTCTAGTGAGCACCTGTTCTAGGTTGGCAAGGTGTTCACTGTCATCTTCACCTGTCACTAGGATGTCGTCCAAGTAACAGAGTCCCCGGAATCCCTTGCAGGACTTGTTCCATCGCTCTTTGCCATATCGCCGGAGCCGATGCTACTCCGAATACCAGTTGATTATACTGGTAAAGACCTTTGTGAGTGTTTATCGTGAGATACTTCCTAGAGGATTCTTCAACCTCCATCTGCAAATATGCTTGTGCTAGGTCAATTTTTGTAAAACGCTTCCCTCCAGACAGTGAGGCGAAGATATCTTCTATCCTCGGGAGAGGATATTGTACTGTGTGAAGGACTGGGTTCACCATCACCTTGAAGTCCCCACAGATGCGAACCTTCCTTGGCTCCTCAGACTTATTTTTTAACGTTTTCTTCATGACAGGAACGATGGGTGTCGCCCACTCGCTCCAGTCGACCTTTGACAACACGCCTGCATTCTCCAGATTCTCCAGCTCTGCCTCGACAGCTGGGCAAATTGCATATGGTACCGGTCTTGCTTTGAAAAACTTGGGAATTGCATTCTCCTCTATTTTTATCGAGGCGGTTACGCCTTTAAGAGTTCCCAGTTCTTGTTGAAATACCTCTTTGGCGTCAGCTAAGATTGTTGACAACCGTCCAGGAGTGACGCTGTCATCCTTTTTACCAGCCACCGTCAGTGCCTGAATGGAGTGTCAGTCTAAACTTATCTTTCTGATCCATTCACGTCCCAATAACGGTGGTCCACCATCTTGCAGAATGTAGAGATACAATTTCTGTATTTTCTTGCCGTTGTATTCGACAGGCACCCTTATTTTTCCTCTGGGGTATACTTTTTGCCCCGTATACGTCCTCAAGACAATGGATGTCTCTCTCAAGGGTATGTGTGAGAATAGCCACTCGTAGTCTCGTCGATTCATGACGGTTAGAGCTGATCCTGTATCCAATTCCATTTTGACTTGGGACCCTGCTATCGTGAGGGTGACCCAAATGGTTCGGTGATCCTCTTTTGCGATTACGTTGTGAAGTTTGAGACAGCTTAGTCTCTTGTTCCCGGATTCCACTATGGCTCATCTGGTCTTCGGAACTACTGTCCGTCATCTTTTGTACTTTCCTGTACGGTTCCTTAGTAGCCTTTTTGTTGTCGTTGGTCTTCTTCCCAGACCTGCAAACTCGTGCAATGTGTCCCATCTTTCCACATTGCCTGCATATTTTGTCCTTGGACCAGCAGTCCTTCTGGTCATGATTTGTTCTGCCGCAGCGATAACATTTTGCAAATCCCCGTGTCATTTCGCGGGTGCCGTATTCCTGTGGCTTTTGTTGTATTTCCGCAGCTCCCCTTGCCGCTGCTTCGTACGATACTGCCACGCTGAAAGCCTTATCTAGCGTCAGCCCTTTCTCTGAGAGTAACCTCTTCTGGGTTCCTTCACTCAGGAGTCCACAGACAAATTTGTCCCGTAAGGTATCTGCCAGTCCTGCTCCGAACTGGCAGTGCTTTGATAGCTTGCGTAGTTCCGTAAGGTAATCAGCATTGCTCTCATTTTTATGCTGATTTCTCCTGTCGAATTTATATCTTTCTGCTATCAGCAGCGGCGTAGGATTTAGGTGTTCCTGTAGGATAGCAACAATTTTGTTAAAACTCTTCGCCTTCGGTTTGGCTGGAGTAATCAGGTCCCGCAATAGGCCGTACGTTCTTGCGCCCATTAAATTTAGCAATACCGATGCCTTTTTCTCATCGGCTATTTCATTTGCCTCGCAATATACCTCAACTCTTTCCACATACGTGGTCCAGTCTTCTATTGCATTATCGAAGACAGTGATATCGCCAGTCTTTGGCATCTTGAAAATCTAAGATGGCGCCTCCCGCGCTTTGCCTTCGTCCCCGATGGATCAAAATGGCGCCTCCCACGCTTTTCCTTCTTCCCCGCCGAGTTAAGATGGCGCCTCCCGCGCTTTCCCGCCGCTGCTGCTGGCGATTATATTTATTTTACTATCCTGTAATGGCGACGCCCTATGGTCTTCGCACCTCCCCGATCGCTGCTGCCAACGCCGTATTTTTATTTTTCTATCGCGCTTCAATATTTGCACCGTTAATTGAAGAACCGTTCCCGTCGTGGAGCGGACCCTCTGGGACACTTCCCTCCCTCTTCTTAGGTCCGAACGCTGCCCGGCTGCGAAGCACCGGCCGCGCCCTGTGTGCTCCACCCTCTCTCTCTCTCTTTGCTTCCCGACTCGCTGCCCGGCCCCGTTGCAGAGCCACCCGATCGAGCTCTAGCCCGCCGCAGCCCAGGAAGGATCAGTGCACTACCTGCCACCAGCCCGATTAGCTGGGAAACCACAGACTGGAGACCAAGCCTGGCTCTCGACAGTCTCTCCTGCACTTTTCAATTCGATGATTTGGAGGGTGGTTGCCCACGGTCGACGCCCATTTCTCGAGTTTCTTTGGATTTTTTTTTTTTTCTTTCTTCTGGCTTCGACCTTCAATAACGTCGTCTGAGGTGCTGCCGAGTTGCAGGTAAGTTCGTTTCTTACTCGTCGCCAGTATTATGTCCGTGTATAATTGAGGCACGGACTGCAGGAGTTGATTATAACAAGTCTTTACTGAATGGAGACAACCTGGAAACTGAAACTACAGAAGCCTGCTAGGGCCTTTTATACAGGGGTGGTCACTGCCGGTACTGCAGTCTGAGACCAGTTATTCCCTTAAAGGTACATACAGAACACTCCCGTCTTGGTCCTACTCCTCCTCCTCCTGCTCCTCCTCTGCTGGTCCTTCAATGTCTGCTGGCATTGGCTGGGTGCGCAGGGTGGCGAGGTTATGGAGCATGCAGCAGATAACGACGAAGTGGGAGACTCTCTCTGGTGAGTACTGCAAGGCTTCTCCCGAATGGTCCAAACAGCGGAACCGCTGCTTCAGCACGCCGATTGTATGCTCCACTATGTTCCTTGTCGCCTGATGGCTGACGTTGTAGTGCTCTTCTGCAGGGGTGCTGGGCGTCCGGAGCGGGGTCATCAGCCATGGGCACAGTGGATAGCCCTTGTCGCTGAGAAGCCAGCCTTCTGGGTGAGCCAGGGCCTCGAAAAGGTCAGCGACTGAAGTCGGGCGCAGGATGAAAGCGTCGTGGCTGCTGCCTGGGAACTGTGCACTGACCGCCAGGATCAGCTGCCGGTGGTCACAGACCAGCTGCACATTCAAGGAGTGGAACCCCTTGCGGTTGCGGAACTCCTCAGGATTCTGTACAGGCGCCCGCAAAGCCACGTGCGTGCAGTCAATGGCGCCCTGCACCATGGGGAAGTCCGCTATTGCCGCGAAGCCCTCTGCGCGCTCCCGCTGCTTCTCCGGTGTCACATTGAAGGAGATGTACTGACGCCGCCTTTTAAACAGGGCATCTGTAACCTGCTGGATGCAGCTATGCACCGCAAACTGGAATATGTTGGCAATGTCCCCAGTTGCTGACTGGAAGGAGCCAGTCGCATAGAAATTCAATGCCACTGTTATCTTCACAGCCACCGACAGAGAGGTCCTGCACCTTATCTGCGGCTGCAGATCTTCCTGAAGCAGGTGGCACAGCTCAGTCACCACCTCCTTTCGGAATCGCAGCCTCCTAACACACTGCTCCTCCGACATGTTGAGGTAAGAGAACTGCTGCCTGAATACCCTGGCAGCGTAAGGTCTGGTGTGGCGACGTCTGTTGGCCCTCCTCCGTCTGGCCATTCCTGGCCCTCTCTCCCTCCATCCCTGTGCCCCTTCCAGGTGGTCGAGCAGCAGGACATTCCCCTCCAAAGCAGCCCCCATAATAATAGGTCAGCAGAAATTAAATAGGGTGTAAACGCTCACCAACAGCAGGGTGAGGGTATGAAGGCTGAAGGTCCTCTGGCAGCGCTGGGTCACTAGTGAAATGGCTCAGAGTTCAACTTTGCAACTCTGTGTAAATCTCAAATAAGTTGTGCTCCCAAAATGGCTGCCGCTTTTATACCAGTGCAGTCCCCTTTAAAGAGCGCCCCCCTAAGCCCGAGAGCCACTGGGGAACGTTCCAGGAAGCTGTCCTTATTAGCGCCGGTCGGAACAGAGGGGGGCCCCACTGAATATCCGGTCCGGGGCACCAAAAAGGCGTTGCACACTGAAATGAAGTCATGATCTGCCTGCTCCCACGAGCGGGCGCTAAGATTTAGCTGTGGTAAACCACTGTTTGTATTCCTGTTTGTCCTGTTTGTATTCCACTGTGTACATGCCTGGACATGCCTCGGCTGACTCCTCCCACAGGTCCTAGTATAAAGGTGACTGCTCCCCAGCCCTTAGTATCATGGACCGGTCGACCACGCGAGGCAGACCTCCATTCTGTTGTTAATAAAAGCCTTTGGTTACTCTTCTAACTCTCAGTCTTTTATGAGTAATTGATAGCGCATCATTAGCGCCGGCGTTAAAAGCCATCTCAATATGGCAAGAGGCGCTGGGTTCACTGCGTCCGCCCAAAAATTGGGTAACGCCCCAATTCTCGGCCTCTTTAGGCGCTAATCGCTGGCGCAAACAACCGAATTTCTCCCCCTCTGACTTAGACACACTGACTGAGAGACACACTGACTGAGAGACACACGCTGACTGAGAGACACACGCTGACTGAGAGACACACGCTGACTGAGAGACACACGCTGACTGAGAGACACACGCTGACCGAGAGACACACACTGACCGAGAGGCACACACTGACCGAGAGACACACTGACTGAGAGACACACACTGACCGAGAGACACACTGACTGAGAGACACACTGACTGAGAGACACACTGACTGAGAGACACACTGACTGAGAGACACACACTGACTGAGAGACACGCTGACTGAGAGACACGCTGACTGAGAGACACGCTGACTGAGAGACACACACTGACTGAGAGACACACTGACTGAGAGACACACACTGACTGAGAGACACACACTGACTGAGAGACACACACTGACTGAGAGGCACGCTGACTGAGAGGCACGCTGACTGAGAGACACGCTGACTGAGAGACACACACTGACTGAGAGACACGCTGACTGAGACACGCTGACCGAGACACACAGACCGAGACACACACTGACCGAGAGACACACTGACCGTGACACATACTGACCGAGACACACACTGACCGAGAGACACACACTGACCGAGAGACACACACTGACCGAGAGACACACACTGACCGAGAGACACACACTGACCGAGAGACACACACTGACCGAGAGACACACTGACCGTGAGACACACTGACCGTGAGACACACTGCCCGTGAGACACACTGACCGAGAGACACACTGACCGAGAGACACACTGACCGTGACACATACTGACCGAGACACACACTGACCGAGACACACACACTGACCGAGACACACACACTGACCGAGACACACACACTGACCGAGAGACACACTGACCGTGAGACACACTGACTGAGAGAGACACACTGACCGAGACGCACACTGACCGAGACGCACACTGACCGAGACGCACACTGACCGAGACGCACACTGACCGAGACGCACACTGACCGAGACGCACACTGACCGAGACGCACACTGACCGAGACGCACACTGACCGAGAGACACACTGACCGTGAGACACACTGACCGTGAGACACACTGACCGAGAGACACACTGACCGAGAGACACACACTGACCGAGACACACACACTGACCGAGACACACACACTGACCGAGACACACACACTGACCGAGACACACACACTGACCGAGACACACACACTGACCGAGACACACACTGACCGTGAGACACACTGACTGAGAGAGACACACTGACCGTGAGACACACTGACTGAGAGAGACACACTGACCGAGACGCACACTGACCGAGAGGCACACTGACCGAGACGCACACTGACCGAGACGCACACTGACCGAGACGCACACTGACCGAGACGCACACTGACCGAGACGCACACTGACCGAGACGCACACTGACCGAGACGCACACTGACCGAGACGCACACTGACCGAGACGCACACTGACCGAGACGCACACTGACCGAGAGGCACACACTGACTGACAGACACACTGAGACACACACTGGCTGTGACACACACTGACTGAGACACACACTGACCGAGAGACACACTGACCGAGAGACACACTGACCGAGAGACACACTGACCGAGAGACACACTGACCGAGAGACACACTGACCGAGAGACACACTGACCGAGAGACACACTGACCGAGAGACACACTGACCGAGAGACACTCAGAGTCATAGATAGAGTTATACAGCACAGAAAGAGGCCCTTCGGCCCATCGCGTCCGCGCCGGCCATCAAGCCCTGTCTAATCTAATCCCATTTTCCAGCATTTGGTCCGTAGCCTTGTATGCTATGGCATTTCAAGTGCTCATCCAAATGCTTCTTGAATGTTGTGAGGGTTCCTGCCTCTACCACCCTTTCAGGCAGTGAGTTCCAGGTTCTAACCACCCTCTGGGTGTAAAAGTTTTTCCTCAAATCCCCTCTAAACCTCCTGCCCCTTACCTTGAATCTATGCCCCCTTGTTATTGACCCCTCTACTAAGGGGAAAAGTTCCTTTCTATCTACCCTATCTATGCCCCTCATAATTTTGTACACCTCAATCAGGTCCCCCCTCAGCCTTCTCTGCTCCAAGGAAAACAACCCCAGCCTGTCCAGGCTTTCTTCATAGCTGAAGCGCTCCAGCCCAGGTAACATCCTGGTAAATCTCCTCTGCACCCTCTCCAAAGCAATCACATCCTTCCTATAGTGTGGCGACCAGAACTGCACACAGTACTCCAGCTGTGGCCTCACCAGCATTTTGTACAGCTCCATCATAACCTCCCTGCTCTTATATTCTATGCCTCGGCTAATGAAGGCAAGTATCCCATATGCCTTTTTAACCACCTTATCCACCTGTTCTGCTGCCTTCAGGGATCTATGTACATGCACACCAAGGTCCCTCTGATCCTCTGTCTTTCCTAGGGTCTTACCATTCATTGTGTATTCCCTTGCCTTATTAGTCCGTCCAAAATGCATCACCTCACACTTTTCAGGGTTAAATTCCATTTGCCACTGTTCCGCCCATCTGACCAACCCATCTATATCGTCCTGTAGCCTGAGGCTTCCCTCTTCGCTATTTACCACCCCACCAATTTTCGTGTCATCTGCGAACTTACTGATCATACCTTTTACATTCACATCCAAATCATTAATGTAGACCACAAACAGCAAGGGACCCAGCACCGATTCCTGCAGTACCCCACTGGACACAGGCTTCCAGTCACAAAAACAACCTTCCACCATCACCCTCTGCCTTCTGCCACTAAGCCAGTTTTGGATCCAATGTGCCAAGGCACCCTGGATCCCATGGGCTCTTACCTTCCTGACCAGTCTCCTATGCGGGACTTTATCAAAAGCCTTACTGAAATCCATGTAAACCACATCCACTGCACTACCCTCATCCACACACCTATTCACCCCTTCGAAAAATTCAATCAAATTGGTCAGACATGATCTTCCCTTGACAAAGCCATGCTGGCTATCCCTAATTAATCCTTGCCTCTCCAAGTGGAGACTAATTCTGTCCCTCAGAATTTTTTCCAATAATTTCCCTACCACTGATGTTAGGCTCACTGGCCTGTAATTCCCTGGTTTATCCCTACTACCCTTCTTCAATAATGGTACTACATTAGCTGTTCTCCAGTCCTCTGGCACATCCCCTGTGGCCAGAGAGGTTCTGAAAATTTGTGTCAGAGCCCCTGCAATCTCCTCCTTTGCCTCACATAGTAGCCTGGGATACATCTCGTCCGGGCCTGGGGATTTATCCACTTTTAAGCCTGCTAAAACCGCTAGTACCTCCTCCCTCTCGATGCTAATATGTTCAAGTATATCACAGTCCCCCTGCCCGATTTCTATGTCCACATCGTCCTTCTCCATAGTGAACACAGATGCAAAAAATTCATATAAAACCCCACCTACATCTTCTGGCTCTACACACAGCTTGCCACTTTGGTCCCTAATGGGCCCTACTCTTTCCCTAGTTATCCTCTTGCCCTAGTTATCCTCTTGCCCATAATATACTTACATAAAACACCTTAGGATTTTCCTTTATTTTGCTCGCCAGTGTTATTACATGGCCCCTCCTCGCTCTCCTAACTTCTTTTTTAAGTATCCCCCTGCACTTTTTATACTCCTCTAGGGCTTCCTCTGTCTTTAGTCCTTTGTATCTGCCAAAAGCCCCCCTTTTTTTCCTAATCCATTCTCGTATATCCCTTGACATCCAAGGTTCCCTGGGCTTGTTGGTCCCACCCTTGACCTTTATGGGAACATGTTGCCATTGTACTCTCTCAATTTCCTTTCTGAAAGACTCCCATTGCTCCGATGTGGATTTTCCTTCAAGTAGCTGATCCCAGTCCACATTGGCCAGATCCTGCCTTATCATATTAAAATCGGCTTTCCCCCAATTTAGAACCCTTATTTCCGGTCCATCCTTGTCCTTTTCCATGACTACCTTAAATCTCACCGAATTATGGTCACTGTCACCAAAGTGCTCACCTACTAACACTTCTACCACTTGCCCGGCCACATTCCCTAGAATTAGGTCCAGTACCACCCCCTCTCTTGTAGGACTTTCTACATGCTGGCTCAAAAAGCTCTCCTGGATGCACTTTAAGAATTCTACACCCTCTAAGCCTTTCACACTCCGACTATCCCAGTTAATATTGGGGAAGTTGAAATCCCCCACTATAATTACCCTATTATTTGCACACTTCTCTGAGATTTGCCTACATATCTGTTCCTCTATCTCCCCCTGACTGTTTGGGGGCCTATAGTACACTCCCAGCAAAGTGCTTGCCCCCTTTTTGTTTTTAAGTTCAACCCATATGGCCTCATTAGAGGAACCTGTTAATATATCATCCCTCCTTACAGCAGTAATTCACTCCTTAATTAATATTGCGACACCCCCTCTTTTACGCCCCCCCCCCTGTCGCGCCTGAAGATTCTATACCCCGGAATATTGAGATGCCAGTCCTGCCCCTCCCTCAACCATGTCTCTGTGATAGCAACAATATCATACTCCCATGTGTTCATCAACATCTTCAGTTCATCCACCTTATTCGCAAGACTCCTTGCATTAAAATAAATGCCATCCAGCCTTGCCATACTCCCTTGTGCCGTTACATATTTGCTCTGCCTTCCAGTCTGACTTGTTTTTTCCTCTATATTTGGCTGTACATCACCCCCTATTATAGCTCCACTCTGTATCCCATCCCCCTGCCAAGTTAGTTTAAACCCCCCCCCCCCCAACAGTGCTAGCAAACCTCCCCGCAAGGATATTTGTCCCATTCTGGTTCAGGTGCAACCCGTCCGACTTGTACAAGTCCCACCTTCCCCAGAAGCAGACCCAGTGATCCAGGAAACTAATGCCCTCCCTCCTGCACCAACTCTTTAGCCACGCATTCATCTGCTCTATCCTCCTATTCCTATACTCAGTAGCACGTGGCACCGGGAGTAATCCAGAGATTACAACCTTTGAGGTCCTGCTCTTTAATCTGCTACCTAGCTCCCTAAATTCTTGCTGCAGGACCTCATCTCTCTTCCTACCCATGTCGTTGGTCCCAATGTGAACCATGACCTCTGACTGTTCACCCTCCCCCTTCAGAATGTCCTCTGACTGAGACACATACTGACTGAGAGACACGCTGACTGAGAGACACGCTGACCGAGACACACGCTGACCGAGACACACGCTGACCGAGAGACACACGCTGACCGAGAGACACACGCTGACCGAGAGACACACGCTGACCGAGAGACACACGCTGACCGAGAGACACACGCTGACCGAGAGACACACGCTGACCGAGAGACACACGCTGACCGAGAGACACACGCTGACCGAGAGACACACGCTGACCGAGAGACACACGCTGACCGAGAGACACACGCTGACCGAGAGACACACGCTGACCGAGAGACACACGCTGACCGAGAGACACACGCTGACCGAGAGACACACGCTGACCGAGAGACACACGCTGACCGAGAGACACACGCTGACCGAGAGACACACGCTGACCGAGAGACACACACTGACCGAGAGACACACACTGACCGAGAGACACACTGACCGAGAGACACACTGACCGAGAGACACAAACTGACCGAGAGACACACTGACCGAGAGACACAAACTGACCGAGAGACACACTGACTGAGAGACACACACTGACTGAGACACACACACTGACTGAGACACACACACTGACTGAGACACACACATACACCCCTCCACACAGTCTACCATTACCATCAAGCCAGGGGACCAACCCTGGTTCAATAAGGAGTGCAGAAGAGCATGCCCGGAGCAGCACCAGGCATACCTTAAATGAGGTGTCTACCTGGGAAAGCTGCAACACAGGACTACATGAATGCTAAACAGCAGAAGCAGCATGCTATAGACAGGGCTAAGTGATCCCACAATCAACGGATCAGATCAAAGCTCTGCAGTCCTGCCACATCCAGTCGTGAATGGTGGTGGTCCATTCAACAACTAACGGGAGGAGGAGGTTCCATGGATGATGGTGGAGCCCAGCACGTGAGTGCAAAAGACAAGGCTGAAGCGTTTGCAACCATCTTCAGCCAGAAGTGCCGAGTGAATGATCCATATCAATCTCCTCCTGAGGTCCCCACCATCACAGAAGCCAGTCTTCAACGAATTCGATTCACTCCACGTGATATCAAGAAATGGCTGAGCGCACTGTGGGCCCCGACAACATCCTGGCTGTCGTGCTGAAACCTTGTGCTCCAGAACTAGCCGCGCCTCTAGCCAAGCTGTTCCAGTACAGCTACGACACTGGCATCTGTCCAACAATGTGGAAAACTGCCCAGGTATGTACTGTCCACAAAAAGCAGGACAAATCCAATCCAGCCAATTCCCGCCCCATCAGTCTACTCTCAATCATCAGCAAAGTGATGGAAGGTGTCATCGACAGTGCTATCAAGTGGCACTTACTCACCAATAACCTGCTCACTGATGCTCAGTTTGGGTTCCACCAAGACCACTCAGCTCCCGACCTCATTACAGCCTTGGTCCAAACATGGACAGAAGAGCTGAATTCCAGAGGTGAGATGAGAGTGACTGCCCTTGACATCAAGGCAGCATTTGACTGAATGTGGCATCAAGGAGCCCTAGTAAAACTGAAGTCAATGGGAATCAGGGGGAAAACGCTCCACTGGCTGGAGTCATACCTAGCACAAAGGAAGATGGTTGTGGTTGTTGGAAGCCAATCATCTCAGGCCCAGGACATCGCTGCAGGAGTTCCTCCGGGCAGTGTTAGGCCCAACCATCTTCAGCTGCTTCATCAATGATCTTCCCTCCATCATAAGGTCAGAAGTGGGGATGTTTGCTGATGACTGCACAGTGTTCAGTTCCATTCGCAACTCCTCAGATAATGAAGCAGTCCATGCCCACATGCAGCATGATCTGGACAACATTCAGGCAATGACTATCTCCAACACGAGAGCATCTAACCACCAACCCTTGACATTCCATGGCATTACCATCACCGAATCCGTCAACATCAACATCCTGGGGGTCACCATTGACCAGAAACTTAACTGGACCAGCCACATAAATACTGTGGCTACAAGAGCAGGTCAGAGGCTGGGAATTCTGCAGCGAGTGTCTCACCTCCTGACTCCCCAAAGCCTTTCCACCATCTACAAGGCACAAGTAAGGAGTGTGATGGAATACTCTCCACTTGCCTGGATGAGTGCAGCTCCAACAACACTCAAGAAGCTCGACACCATCCAGGACAAAGCAGCCCGCTTGATTGGCACCCCATCCACCATCTTAAACATTCACTCCCTCCACCACCGGCGTTACCGTGGCTGCAGTGTGTACCATCTCCAAAATGCACTGCAGCAACTCGCCAAGAGTTCTTCGGCAGCACCTCCCAAACCCGCGACCTATTCCACCTAGAAGGACAAGGGCAGCAGGCGCATGGGAACACCACCACCTCCAAGTTCCCCTCCAAGTCACACACCATCCTGACTTAGAAGTATATCAGCCGTTCCTTCATTGTCGCTGGGTCAAAATCCTGGAACTCCCTCCCTAACAGCACTGTGGGAGCACCTTCACCACACGGACTGCAGCGGTTCAAGAAGGCGGCCCACCACCACCTTCTCGAACACGAACACACACGAACACGCGCACGCACGCACGTACGTTTATGGAGGGTGGAATGTGGGAGGCCAGCTGGGAGTGTGTTGGAATAGTCAAGTCTAGAGGTAACAAAGGCATGGACGAGGGTTTCAGCAGCGGATGAGCTGAGGCAGGGCCGATGTTACTGAGGTGGAAATAGGTGGTCTTGGTGATGGAATGGATATGTGGTCGGAAGCTCATCTCAGGGTCCAAGATTGCGAACAGTCTGATTCAGCCTCAGGCAGTGACCAGGAAGAGGGGTGGATTCGATGGCTAGGGAACGGAATTTGTGGCAGGGACCAAAGACAATGGCCTGTATTTTCCGATCCCTATGGGTGTGTACGAGCTGCGCTGAAAACCGCCATTTCCGATCTGTGAAGAATCCTCTGGACAGATCCTCCGCCTGCCCTGGAGAAGGGCCTCTTGCGGGGGCAGAGTTCCGCTTTCTGCACAACCTCCGCCCACTGACAACCTTTAAAAATCTTACACCTGGTAAAAACGTACGGCCTGCTTTTACCAGCATAAGAGTTTAAAAAAGTAAAAAAATATTTTTTTTCCACTCATTTATCATTTAAAAATACTTTTAAAAAAGGTAAGTTTATTTTTAGCCCCGTAAAAAACTAATTACTTTTAGAAAAAATTAAATTTTTGTTTAAAATATTTAATTTAATGTAATTTTAACTCATTTTAAAAATGTGATTTAACAAAAAATGTATTTCATGTTTTAGTGTGCTTTTAGAGTGATCCCCATTCATACTGTTGACCGGTCTAAGCTGAGAGGACTGTTAAAAGTGTAAAGGGGGGGGTTCCTTTCTTCCATTGGTTCCCCATGGCCCACGTGATCCCAGGGACGCTTGCGAACCACACGTGCCCCTGGGATACCTGGGCCTTGCGCATTTCGTCGTGGCGTGCCCAGGAGCGGAAATGTCCGGACCTCCGGAGCCCTCAGGTAAGGGCGTAGATTTTTTCCAGATTGGAGGCATCCGCACGCAGGAAGCCTCCAATCGGAAAATACGGGCCAATATTTAGTTGGAGGAAATTCCTGCTCATCCAATACTGGATGTCCGACAAGCAGTGTGACAAATCAGAAACAGTAGAGGGGTCGAGAGAGATGGTGGTGAGGTAGAGCTGGGAGTCGTCAGCGTACATCTGGAACCTGACGTGTTTTCGGATGTTGTCGCTGAGAGGCAGCACGGAGATGAGAAATAGAAGGGGGCCAAGGACAGATCCTTGGGGGACACCAGAAGTAAAGGTGCGGGAGTGGGAGAGAACTGTTAACAATATCAGCTAATATGGGAGCCAGGAAAGGAAGTTGGGTGGTCAGCAGTTTGGTGGGAATAGGGTCGAGGGAGCAGGAGGTGGGTCACATAGACAAGATGAGCTCGGAGAGATCAAGGCAGGAGATGGGATAGAATCTAGGGAAAGATGCGAGTTGTTTTTTTAAAATTAATTGATGGGATGTGGGCGTCGCTGGCTAGGCCTGCATTTAGTGCCCATCCCTAATTGCCCTTGAGAAGATGGTGGTGAGCCGCCTTCTTGAACCGCTGCAGTCCATATGGTGTAGGTACACCCACAATGCTGTTAGGAAGGGAGTTCCAGGATTTTGGCCCAGCGACAGTGAAGGAACGGCGATACAGGTCCAAGTCAGGATGGTGTGTGGCTTGGAGGGGTCCTTGTAGGTGGTGATGTTCCTATGCGTCTGCTGCCCTTGTCCTTCTAAGTGGTAGAGGTCGCGGGTTTGGAAGGTGCTGTTGAAGGAGCTTTGGCGAGTTGCTGCAGTGCATCTTGTAGATGGTACACACTGCAGCCACAGTGCGCCGGTGGTGGAGGGAGTGAATGTTGAAGGTAGTGGATGGAGTGCCAATCAAGCGGGCTGCTTTATCCTGAATGGTGTCGAGCTTCTTGAGTGTTGTTGGAGCTGCACTCATCCAGGCAAGTGGAGAGTATTCCATCACACTCCTGACTTGTGCCTTGTAGATGGTGGAAAGGCTTTGGGGAGTCAGGTGAGACACTCGCCGCAGAATTCCCAGCCTCTGGCCTGCTCTTGTAGCCACAGTATTTATATGGCTGGTCCAGTTCAGTTTCTGATCAATGGTAACCCCCAGGATGTTGATAGTGGGGGATTCAGCGATGGTAATGCCATTGAATGTCAAGGGGGGATGGTTAGAGTCTCGCTTGTTGGAGATGGTCATTGCCTGGCACTTGTGTGGTGCGAATGTTACTTGCCACTTGTCAGCCCAAGTCTGACTGTTGTCCAGGTCTTGCTGCATATGGACACGGACTGCGTCAGTATCTGATGAGTCCCGAATGGTGCTGAACAGTGTGCAATCATCAGCGAACATCCCCACTTCTGACCTTATGATGGAGGGAAGGTCATTGATGAAACAGCTGAAGATGGTTGGGCCTAGGACACTGCCCTGAGGAACTCCTGCAGTGATGTCATGTGATTGAGATGAATGACCGCCAACAACCACAGCCAACTTCCTTTGTGCTAGGTATGATTCCAACCAATGGAGAGTTTTCCCCTTGATTCCCATTGACTTCAGTTTTGCTAGGGCTCCTTGATGCCACACTCGATCAAATGTTGCCTTGATGTCAAGGGCAGTCACTCTCACCTCACCTCTTGAGTTCAGCTCTTTTGTCCTGCTAACTGATGCCCAGTTTGGGTTCCGCCAGGGCCACTCAGCTCCTGACCTCATTACAGCCTTGGTCCAAACATGGACAAAAGAGCTGAACTCAAGATGGTCTGCGTGGAGAAGGGAAGGGTTATCTTTGCATTCCAGGATGATCTGTGACACCCACACACACACCTACAGACACCCATACACAGACATCCCCACACACAGACACACCCACACACACCAGACACAGACACACCCAGACACAGACACACCCCCACACCCCCGCCCAGACACACCCAGACACACCCGCCCAGACACACCCAGACACAGACACACCCAGACACAGACACACCCAGACACAGACACACCCAGACACATCATTGTGTTCTCACCCATCAGGAAGTCCAGGATGGTCATGTCTATAACATCGAGAAGCCGGGTTCCACTGTCGTATGGAGGAGTTTTTTTAATCTGATCACAGTAATTGGGGTCCATCTCCCACCTGCAATAGAAAGAGTGAGAACTGGAGTGAGAGAGAGAGAGAGAGGGGGAGAGAGAGAGTGGGAGAGGATGGGAGGAGAGAGAGATATAGAGAGAGAGTGGGAGAGAGGGGTGAGAGAGTGGGAGGGGAGAGTGACAGAGAGACAGAGACAGAGAGACAGAGACAGAGACAGAGAGAGAGACAGAGAGAGAGAGACAGAGAGAGAGAGACAGAGAGAGAGAGAGAGAGAGACAGAGAGAGAGACAGAGAGAGAGACAGAGAGAGAGACAGAGAGAGAGAGGGAGTGGGGGAGAAAGGGAGTGGGGAGAGAGGTAGAGGGGAGGGGGGGAGAGGGTAGAGGGGAATGGGAGAGGGGAGAGGGGTCGAGAGGGAAGGGGAGAAACAGGGAGGGTGAGGGTGAGGGCAGGGGAGGCAGGAAAGGGAGACATTGAGGGAGGGGAGGGGCAGGGGAGAGAGGGAGGGGGAGAGGGGGAGGGGGAGAGGGGGGAAGGGGAGAGGGGGAAGGGGAGAGGGGGAAGGGGAGAGAGGGAAGGGAGAGAGGGAAGGGGAGAGAGGGAAGGGGAGAGAGGAGAGAGGGAAGGGGAGAGGGGGAAGGAGGAGGGGGAGAGGGGGAAGGAGGAGGGTGAGGGTGAGAGCAAAGTGGAGGAGAGGAGGAGAGGTTGAGGGAGCGGGAGGGGTGGGGGAAAGGGAGAGTGGGAGAGGAGAGTGGGGAGAGAGGGAGTGGGAGGGGGAAAAAGGGGACGGCGAGGGTGAGGGCAAGGCAGAGGGGGAGGGCAGGGGAGGGGAAGAGGGAGAGGAGCAAGAGAGGGGGCGGGGAGAGAGGGGAAGGAGCGAGAGTGGGAGGGGTGAGAGGGGGAGAGGGTGTGTGGGGGAGAGAGGGCAAGGGTGGTGGTGAGGGCAAGGCAGAGGGGAGGGGGAGGGAGCAGGGCGAAGGTGGGCGGCGAGGGAGGGGGGGAGAGAGAGGGTGGGGCGAGAGAGGGGTAAGGGAGAGAGAGAGGGAGGGGAGAGAGAGAGACACACACGGAGAACCAGAAACACAGTCCATGTATGATCTACCCCGACATGGAACCATGGTTTTAGGGTGTAATGTATATTGCTGTTTTGGGTACAGTGGGGTTCTTTTGGGGTACAGTGGATGCACTCACTTGGCTTTCCTGCTCTTGTGATATGAACGCCTCCAGGGGTTCCTCCATGACAGACGCTTGGCCAGTTTAACATCGGGCAGATAGGCGGCCATCGAGCCCTCCATCAGGTGTGGCTTTCCACACAGAGCATGCTCCATGTCGCAGTAATAGGAGCAGTCGCCATAGAAACAGACATTGTTCGCTGAGAGAGAAAGCCAACAGTCAGTGTCCATGTCCCCAGGCCCGGCTCCTTCCACCCGCTGCCCAGGCCCGGCTCCTTCCACCCGTTGCCCAGGCCCGGCTCCTTCCACCCGCTGCCCAGGCCCGGCTCCTTCCACCCGCTGCCCAGGCCCGTCTCCTTCCACCCGCTGCCCAGGCCCGGCTCCTTCCACCCGCTGCCCAGGCCCGTCTCCTTCCACCCGCTGCCCAGGCCCGGCTCCTTCCACCCGCTGCCCAGGCCCGGCTCCCTTGTCACCCGCTGCCGAGGCCCGGCTCCTTCCACCCGCTGCCCAGGCCCGTCTCCTCTCACCCGCTGTCCAGGCTCGGCTCCCTCTCACCCGCTGCCCAGGCCCGGCTCCTTCCACCCGTTGCCCAGGCCCCACCCGTTGCCCAGGCTCGGCTCCTTCCACCCGTTGCCCAGGCCCGTCTCCTTCCACCCGCTGCCCAGGCCCGTCTCCTTCCACCCGTTGCCCAGGCCCGGCTCCTTCCACCCGCTGCCCAGGCCCGTCTCCTTCCACCCGCTGTCCAGGCCCGGCTCCTTCCACCCGTTGCCCAGGCCCGTCTCCTTCCACCCGCTGCCCAGGCCCGGCTCCTTCCACCCGCTGCCCAGGCCGGCTCCTTCCACCCGCTGCCCAGGCCCGGCTCCCTTGTCACCCGCTGCCCAGGCTCGTCTCCTTCCACCCGCTGCCCAGGCCCGGCTCCTTCCACCCGCTGCCCAGGCTCGGCTCCTTCCACCCGCTGCCCAGGCTCGGCTCCTTCACCCGCTGCCCAGGCCCGGCTCCTTCCACCCGCTGCCCAGGCTCGTCTCCTTCCACCCGCTGCCCAGGCCCGTCTCCTTCCACCCGCTGCCCAGGCCCGGCTCCTTCCACCCGCTGCCCAGGCTCGGCTCCTTCCACCCGCTGCCCAGGCTCGTCTCCTTCCACCCGTTGCCCAGGCCCGGCTCCTTCCACCCGCTGCCCAGGCCCGGCTCCTTCCACCCGCTGCCCAGGCTCGTCTCCTTCCACCCGCTGCCCAGGCCCGTCTCCTTCCACCCGCTGCCCAGGCTCGGCTCCTTCCACCCGCTGCCCAGGCCCGGCTCCTTCCACCCGCTGCCCAGGCTCGGCTCCTTCCACCCGCTGCCCAGGCCCGGCTCCTTCCACCCGCTGCCCAGGCTCGGCTCCTTCCACCCGCTGCCCAGGCTCGGCTCCTTCCACCCGCTGCCCAGGCCCGGCTCCTTCCACCCGTTGCCCAGGCCCGGCTCCTTCCACCCGTTGTCCAGGCCCGGCTCCTTCCACCCGCTGCCCAGGCTCGGCTCCTTCCACCCGCTGCCCAGGCCCGTCTCCTTCCACCCGTTGCCCAGGCCCGGCTCCTTCCACCCGTTGCCCAGGCCCGTCTCCTTCCACCCGCTGCCCAGGCCCGGCTCCTTCCACCCGCTGCCCAGGCTCGGCTCCTTCCACCCGCTGCCCAGGCTCGTCTCCTTCCACCCGCTGCCCAGGCCCGGCTCCTCTCACCCGCTGCCCAGGCCCGTCTCCTTCCACCCGCTGCCCAGGCCCGGCTCCTTCCACCCGCTGCCCAGGCTCGTCTCCTTCCACCCGTTGCCCAGGCCCGTCTCCTTCCACCCGTTGCCCAGGCCCGTCTCCTTCCACCCGTTGCCCAGGCCCGTCTCCTTCCACCCGCTGCCCAGGCCCGGCTCCTCTCACCCGCTGCCCAGGCCCGTCTCCTTCCACCCGCTGCCCAGGCCCGGCTCCTTCCACCCACTGCCCAGGCTCGTCTCCTTCCACCCGCTGCCCAGGCCCGTCTCCTTCCACCCACTGCCCAGGCTCGGCTCCTTCCACCCGCTGCCCAGGCTCGGCTCCTTCCACCCATTGCCCAGGCCCGTCTCCTTCCACCCATTGCCCAGGCCCGTCTCCTTCCACCCGCTGTCCAGGCTCGGCTCCTTCCACCCGTTGCCCAGGCCCGGCTCCTTCCACCCGTTGCCCAGGCCCGTCTCCTTCCACCCGTTGCCCAGGCCTGGCTCCCTTGTCACCCGCTGCCCAGGCCTGGCTCCCCCCGCCACGACCTTCAGTGTCTCCCCACCACCCCGGTTAACCTGGTGAGATGAAGAATGTCCGCTCGAGATGACCGTCGGTCGTCAGATCTTTAATCTCCGTCACCACGTTGACCCAACGACCGGCGACCGGGGGAATTCGCCGGAAACCTAAAATTCTTCAAAACACAGACATTATACGCTGTATACCCAAGTCCAGGTCATTAATATATGTCAAAAATAGCAGAGGACCTAGTACCGACCCTCTGGTTTCTGTAGCTGTGCCTCTGCCCTACACCCCTCTGCCTCACCCTAGATGCAAAAAAAGACCATTAGACCCAGCTGATCTTAATCCCACATACCCACCGCATCCCTAAATCCCACCTTAGAGTCATCGGGGGAAAAATTCGGTATCGCCCCATTTGGGGCGCTAATATTGGCGGTGCGCAAAGTTTAGTGTCTGCCGCTAATTATCACCTCCGACAGCAAACTTGGCTTTTATCGCCCCTGGAGGTGATTGGAGCGCTAAATCAGGCGCTTCACACCCCTCTTAATGCACTAAGGCCGAGGAGCGAGGCGCTACCTCAGAGCGCTGGCGAAGCTCATGTGATGTCAGTCAGCAATGGAACACAGACACACTGGCACCGGCCAGTTCTTAAAGGGGAGTTCTGACGAATGGTCATCGACCTGAAACGTTAAACCCACAGTCCAAAGATGTGCGGGTTAGGTTGATTGGCCATGATAAAAAATTGGCCCTTAGTGTTAGGGGGGATTAAATACGTGGGGTTACGGGGATAGGGCTTGGGTGGGATGGCTGTTGGTGTAGGGACCGGGTGCTAGGGTTTGGATGATCAGCCATGATCTCGTTGAATGGCGGAGCAGGCTCGAAGGGCCGAATGGCCCACTCCTGATCCTAGTTTCTCTCTTCACAGATGCTGCTTGACCTGCTGAGTTTCTCCAGCATTTTCTGTTTTTATCTTAAAGGGGAGGGTTGATCTTGCTCTCCATCCACATCCTGCTCATTGCAGCCTTGAATCTCGGCCTGGAGAGGCCTGTACATCAAATCTGCTGGAAATAACAATGGAGAGGCCCAGGGGAAGAGCTCAGAGTGCAGCCCCCACAGTCTCTTCTAAATCGATACAAGGAAGGGCAAATCAAAATGAACCTGCAAAGTGTTGCTCAGTACCCAAAACTCCTTCACACAGCGTTGAATCTCTCCAGAAGTCTCTCTCTCTCTCTCAGAATGCGTGGCTCAAAAATGTCACCAACAAAAAAAGGCAGGAAGCGGTCGCCTTTAAATAGCGTTCCCCCAGCCCCTTCCTGACTGCAAAACGCTCCCCTCAACCTGTCGTTGCTAGCGGCAGGCGGTAAGGGAGGGGGCACCATTCAATATCCGGTCCGGGGTGCTAACGGGGCGTTGCGCACTCGACTGACGTCACAATCTGCCGGCACAGGAGATCATGGCGGTAGTGTTTAGCGCCGCTGCAAAATGTCCGGTCAATTTCGCGAACGGCGTAAACTTCGCTGTGCCCGGGCGCCAGTTGCTTTGCGCCCCACTTAGCGCCCTCTTAAGGCGCTACCAACTGAATTTTTCCCCCATTGAGTCATAGGGGGAAAAATTGGGTAGTGCCCCCTTTTTTAGCGGCCCGAAAAAGTTAGTGCCCCCGCGGCCGATGTTCCCAGGTAGCGCCCCGAAAGCGAGGTGGGGTGCTTCTGGAAGCGCCGCGGTACTGCAGGCCTTCCTCCCCTTATTAAAGGGGAGGGGCCTGGTGCAGCACGTCCCGGCGCCCAGCTGGGCCACCAGGGATCGGGAGTGCCGGCAAACGAGCCCGGCACTCAAGAGGAGTGCTGGGCTCACAGAGAGCAGCCCGCACTCCATCGGGGGGGTTTCATGGGGGCCGGGACAGCAGCGGGGGCAGGTGCTGACAGGCGGCCCGCCACCCGGCCACAGGTAGGCCCCCCTGACCCTGGCGGACATAGCGTCCGGCGGTAAGCCAGGGGGCGCCACCCAATATTACAGGCGGGGCGCTGCGCATGGCGATGACGTCATCGCCAGCGGCACAGCACCGCCGCTAATCTTCCACTGAATTTCGCGGGAGGCATTAGCGGCGCTGGGCCCAGGCGCTAGTTGATTTGCGCCCTGTTAGCGTGGGCACTAACGGGAGGCGCAAATCAACCGAATTTAGGCCCCATAGAGTCATAACGGCACAGAAGGAGGCCATTCGGCCCATCCAGTCCGTGCCGGCTCTCTGTAGAGCAATCCAGTCAGTCCCATTCCCCCGCTCTATCCCCGTAGCCCTGCAAGTTTATTTCCCTCAAGTGCCTATCCAGTCTCCCCTTGAAAACATTGAGTGTCTCCGCTTCCACCACATCCGTCAGCAGCGAGTTCCAGGGTCTCACCACTCGCTGCGTAAAAAAGTTTTCCCTCACATCCCCCCTGTATCTCTTGCCCAAAACCTTAAATCTGTGTCCCCTAGTCCTTGTACCATCAACTAGTGGGAACAGCCTTTCCCCGTCTAGCCTATCCAAACCCGTCATAATCTTGTACACCTCGATCAAATCACCCCTCAACCTCCTTTGCTCTAATGAAAACAAATCCAGATTCTCCAATCTGTCCTTGTAGCTAAGATCCCCCATCCCCGGAACCATTCTGGTAAATCTCCTCTGCACCCTCTCAAGGGCCTTCACATCCTCCCTAAAGTGTGGTGACCAGAACTGGACGCAATACTCCAGTTGTGGCCTAACCAGCAGGTTCAGCATAACTTCTCTACTTTTGTACTCAATGCCTCTATTTATGAAGCCCAAGATCCCATATGCTTTGCTAACCACTCTCTCAATATGTCCTGCCACCTTCAGGGACCTATGCACATTAACTCCCAGGGCCCTCTGTCCCTGCACACTCTTTAAAACTGTGCCATGAAGTGTATATTGCCTCTCCCTGTTCCTTCTGCTAAAATGCATCACCTCACACTTCTCTGTATTAAATTCCATCTGCCACTTGTCTGCCCATTCTGCTGGCCTTTCTATGTCCTGTTGCAGTCGATTGGTATCATCCTCACTGTTTGCCACACTCCCAAGTTTGGTGTCATCAGCAAATTTACAAATTCTACTTTGTATTCCAATATCCAGGTCATTTAGATATATATCAAAAAAAGCAGTGGCCCCAGCACTGACCCTTGGGGAAACACCACTGTCGACCATCCTCCAGTCTGAATAACAGCCATTTACCACAACTCGCTGTTTTCTGTCCTTAAACCAATTCCTTATCCAAACTGCCACTGACCCACCTATTCCATGAGCGGTTTTAGCAGGCTTAAAAGTGGATAAATCCCCAGGCCCTGACGAGATGTATCCCAGACTGCTGTGTGAGGCAAGGGAGGAGATTGCAGGGGCTCTGACACAAATTTTCAGAACCTCTCTGGCCACAGGGGAGGTGCCAGAGGACGGGAGGACAGCTAACGTAGTACCATTGTTCAAGAAGGGTAGTAGGGATAAACCAGGGAATTACAGGCCAGTGAGCCTAACATCAATGGTAGGGAAATTATTGGGAAAAATTCTGAGGGACAGAATTAGTCTCCACTTGGAGAGGCAAGGATTAATCAAGGATAGTCAGCATGGCTTTGTTAGGGGGAGATCATGTCTAACCAATTTGATTGAATTTTGAGAGGGGGTGACTAGGTGTGTGGATGAGGGTAGTGCAGTTGATGTAGTCTACATGGACTTCAGTAAGGCTTTTGACAAGAAGGAGACTGGTCAAGAAGGTAAGAGCCCATGGGATCCAGAGCAATTTGGCACATTGGATCCAAAATTGGCTTAGTGGCAGGAGGCAGAGGGTGATGGTCGAAGGTTGTTTTTGTGACTGGAAGCCTGTGTCCAGTGGGGTACCGCAGGGATCGGTGCTGGGTCCCTTGCTGTTTGTAGTGTACATTAATGATTTAGATATGAATGTAGGAGGTATGATCAGTAAGTTCGCAGATGACACGAAAATTGGTGGAGTGGTAAATAGCGAGGAGGGAAGCCTCAGGCTACAGGACGATATAGACGGGTTGGTGGCAAATGGAATTTAACCCTGAAAAGTGTGAGTTGATGCATTTTGGGAGGACTAACAAGGCCAGGAAATACACAATGAATGGTAGGACCCTAGGAAGGACAGAGGATCAGAGGGACCTTGGTGTGCATGTACATAGATCCCTGAAGGCAGCAGGACAGGTAGATAAGGTGGTTAATAAGGCATATGGGATACTTGCCTTCATTAACCGAGGCATAGAATATAAGAGCAGGGAGGTTATGATGGAGCTGTACAAAACGCCAGTTAGGCCACAGCTGGAATACTGTGTGCAGTTCTGGTTGCCACACAATAGGAGGGATGTGATTGCATTGGAGAGGGTGTAGAGGAGATTCACCAGGATGTTACCTGGGCTGGAGCGCTTCAGCTATGAAGAGAGACTGGACAGGCTGGGTTTGTTTTCCTTAGAGCAGAGAAGGCTGAGGGGGGACCTGATTGAGGTGTACAAAATTATGAGGGGCATAGAAAGGAACTTTTCCCCTTGGTAGAGGGGTCAATAACCATGGGGCATTGTTTCAAGGTAAGGGGTAGGAGGTAAAACTTGGAATCTGGAACTCACTGCCTGAAAGGGTGGTAGAGGCAGGAACCCTCACAACATTCAAGAAGCATTTAGATGAGCTCTTGAAACGCCATAGCATACAAGGCTACGGACCAATTGCTGGAAAATGGGATTAGAATAGACAGGGCTTGATGGCTGGCGCAGACACGATGGGCCAAAGGGCCTCTTGCTGTGCTGTATAACTCTATGAGTCTATGAGCCTCAATTTTGTTAACCAGCCTTCTAATAATAATAATAATAATAATAATAATAATAATAATCAACTTTATTGTCATTGTTAGTGCACAAGTGCAGTACAACGAAATGTAGGCTTGCGGCTCCCGAGAGTGTACATTTAGATTAAGACATTTAAACATTCAACATACATTTGGCTTGTAATACATTAACATAAACATAACCATAATAAAGTGCATTGGCAGATGTGCAGGCTTTAGAGTTTATTTGTGGAGTTCAGTAGGATGACAGCCCTGGGAAAGAAGCTGTTCCTAAATCTGGTCGTACGGTTGCGAATGCATCTGTAGCGTCTCCCAGATGGCAGGAGGGCGAACAGACTGTGGCTGGGGTGGGTAGGGTCTTTGATGATGGTCCGTGACCTCCGTAAACAGCGTTTCTGGTATATGTGCTCTGTGGTCGGTAGCCGGGTGCCGGTAATGCGTTGGGCAGTTTGTGGTACTTTGTCAAACACTTTGTCAAACACCTTCCGAAAACCCATGTTGGCAAAATCCATTGCATTCCCTTCATCAATCATCCCTGTTACTTCATCAAAAAATTCAATTAGATTAGTCAAACACGATCTGCCTTTTACAAATCCGTGTTGGCTCTCTTTAATTAGTTTCAAGTGACCTTTAATTTTTTCCTTGATTATTGTTTCTATAACTTTACCCACCACTGATGTTAAACTGACCGGCCTGTAGTTATTGGGATTGTCCTTACATCCTTTCTTGAACAATGGTGTCACATTTACCACTTGCCAATCCTCAGGCACCTCCCCCGCATCTAGGGAAGAATGGAAATTGGAAAATTCTTACCACATCCCTAAATCCCACCTACCCATCTTCTCACCATTCTCCTTAACCCTTTCTCTCTTGAGAAGAGCATCTAATTGTTTCTCACACCTATTAGGCTGTCCCACTCGTGACCGTCCCCAGTAACTTGTTCCGCTACTCGATTAGCCTTTGGGTGAGAACGTTCTCTCCGACATCTCACTCCTAACTGGTGGCCCTTGGGGTTTGAACCCTGCACAACAGGGAACAATTTGAACTGTTTGGGACACTTTTCTCAGTCAGTATGTTGCTCCTCCAACCTTGTTCTAGGTAATGAAATGGAACAAGTAGGTGACCTCAAATTAGGGCAACGTTTGGGAAGCAGTGACCACAATAAATTAGGGGCAGTGAAAATTCAAACACAAGGGTACTTGACTGGTGCAACAATTATAGTGAGATAAATTAGGGCCCCTGTCCAGATTAAATGGAAGGAAAAATCGACCAGTCGAATCGTATATTAATGGGAGGGCGGGAAGGGTGAGAGGGAGTCTGGTTGTTGGTCAAGCTTAACGGCAGGGCCTCATTTAAATAAAATCTGCAGACTCCGGTTGGATTGACAGGTAGGGCGGTGGGAATGGGAATCCAGTGGCAGGTGGCCTGGGATTCTTGGGGACGGTCCCTGGGAGTCAGTGGAGGGAGGGCTGTGGGAGGCCTGCGGACTCTGCGAGGGGACTGGTGGGAAACTCCCCAGCTCCTCCTGGCCCATGAGGAGTTCTAAAAGGAGCAGATCTTTAATATTAACCATGGCCAGTCGGGACCTCCCGCCTCAGCTCAGTTGCCGGGCAGCCGATAGCGTGGGTCTCCCTGACTTACAGCCAATGGTGTCACCAGCCTGTCACTCGAACGTTAGCCAGCCTTCGCCTCGGCCTGCCTTTGGCGGGAGCCTCGTCGATGGCCTGATTTGGGGAAGGTGGCAGGTTGGAGCCGAAAGGTAGGATTCAAACATTTTAACCCCTCCCACACACCGCTCCCGCTGGGCGGTGAGGGTTAAAACCAGGGCTTTTAAATCCACAATAGAAATCTTTAAATAGGAGATGGTAATGTACAAATTGAGCACATCCCAGGAAGCGAAAAAGGAAGAGTATCGGAGGTTGGAGTTCAAATTTGAAACTAAAAAAAAAACCATTTAATGTTTACAGTAAATAATAATGAAACCAGAACCTTATAGATAACAAACAGGGGGAGTTAAAAGGCTGAGAGGAGATCTGACATAACATGAGCAAAAATACCCAAAGAGTAAAAGAATGGCTTTCTTTAGGCACAGCAGTAGTAATCGGATAATCGAGGTAGATGAAGGGTGCAAGCTTCTATTAGAGATTGAGGCGATAGCTGAGGGAGTAAATAAATTCAGTGCCTTGTTTTCACACAAGGGATGGAAATGATTGTCGAACCACCAGAGTTAGACATAGGATAGTTCGTGGAGCTTCTTATTCCAAACTTACAGTAGATAAATCACTGAGACCTGATGGATTATATCCAAAATCTTGAGATAAGTAGGGAAGAAAGAGCAAAGGCTCTGGTGGAAAAATGTGCCGGAGGCCCAATCAACATGGCAAAGGTTGAAAAAGCAGACAGGGATATGCCAGGAAATTGTAGGCCCATTAGTTTTCAACTGTTGGTAAAATACTGGGGTCTATAATACAGGATGAAATTACTAAGCACCAGGAGAAATGAGTTAATCAGGGCACTGATTTCTAACAGGCTGGTCTTGGTTGATCAATGTGGAGCAATAATGGAAGTTCAGTAGATCTGAGTCTATGGATATTCAGAAAGCCTTTGATCAGACCCCACTCCCCGGCTCATGAGCGTTGCTGTTTCTCACTCACCGATCCAAGTGAAAGGCAGCGATCTCCGCGTTGTGCCGCTCGAAATCAGAGAAGTAGAAAAGGTCGGCGGATGTTTCCTGATCACGTGTCTGTCTGTTAGGAACAAAACTCAGTAACTGAGAAAAACCAGGCTCCGAGACCCCGAGAGAAAGACCGAGACCCCGAGAGAGAGAGACCGAGACCCCGAGAGAGAGAGACCGAGACCCCGAGAGAGAGAGACCGAGACCCCGAGAGAGAGAGACCGAGACCCCGAGAGAGAGAGACCGAGACCCCGAGAGAGAGAGACCGAGACCCCGAGAGAGAGAGACCGAGACCCCGAGAGAGAGAGACCGAGACCCCGAGAGAGAGAGACCGAGACCCCGAGAGAGAGAGACCGAGACCCCGAGAGAGAACCGAGACCCCGAGAGAGAGAGACCGAGACCCCGAGAGAGAGAGACCGAGACCCCGAGAGAGAGAGACCGAGACCCCGAGAGAGAGACCGAGACCCCGAGAGAGAGACCGAGACCCCGAGAGAGAGACCGAGACCCCGAGAGAGACACCGAGACCCCGAGAGAGAGACCGAGACCCCGAGAGAGAGACCGAGACCCCGAGAGAGAGACCGAGACCCCGAGAGAGAGACCGAGACCCCGAGAGAGAGACCGAGACCCCGAGAGAGAGACCGAGACCCCGAGAGAGAGACCGAGACCCCGAGAGAGACCGAGACCCCGAGAGAGAGACCGAGACCCCGAGAGAGAGACCGAGACCCCGAGAGAGAGACCGAGACCCCGAGAGAGAGACCGAGACACCGAGAGAGAGACCGAGACCCCGAGAGAGAGACCGAGACCCCGAGAGAGACACCGAGACCCCGAGAGAGAGACCGAGACAGAGACCGAGACCCCGAGAGAGAGACCGAGACCCCGAGAGAGAGACCGAGACCCCGAGAGAGAGACCGAGACCCCGAGAGAGAGACCGAGACCCAGAGAGAGAGACCGAGACCCCGAGAGAGAGAGACCGAGACCCCGAGAGAGAGAGACCGAGACCCCGAGAGAGAGAGACCGAGACCCCGAGAGAGAGACCGAGACCCCGAGAGAGAGACCGAGACCCCGAGAGAGAGACCGAGACCCCGAGAGAGAGAGACCGAGACCCCGAGAGAGACACCGAGACCCCGAGAGAGACACCGAGACCCCGAGAGAGAGACCGAGACCCCGAGAGAGAGACCGAGACCCCGAGAGAGAGAGACCGAGACCCCGAGAGAGAGAGACCGAGACCCCGAGAGAGAGAGACCGAGACCCCGAGAGAGAGAGACCGAGACCCCGAGAGAGAGACCGAGACCCCGAGAGAGAGACCGAGACCCCGAGAGAGAGAGACCGAGACCCCGAGAGAGAGAGACCGAGACCCCGAGAGAGACACCGAGACCCCGAGAGAGACACCGAGACCCCGAGAGAGACACCGAGACCCCGAGAGAGAGACCGAGACCCCGCGAGAGAGACCGAGACCCCGAGAGAAAGACCGAGACCCCGAGAGAGAGACCGAGACCCCGAGAGAGAGACCGAGACCCCGAGAGAGAGACCGAGACCCCGAGAGAGAGACCGAGACCCCGAGAGAGAGACCGAGACCCCGAGAGAGAGAGACCGAGACCCCGAGAGAGACACCGAGACCCCGAGAGAGACACCGAGACCCCGAGAGAGAGACCGAGACAGAGACCGAGACCCCGAGAGAGACACCGAGACCCCGAGAGAGAGACCGAGACCCCGAGAGAGAGACCGAGACCCCGAGAGAGAGAGACCGAGACCCCGAGAGAGAGAGACCGAGACCCCGAGAGAGAGAGACCGAGACCCCGAGAGAGAGACCGAGACCCCGAGAGAGAGACCGAGACCCCGGGAGAGAGAGACCGAGACCCCGAGAGAGACACCGAGACCCCGATAGAGACACCGAGACCCCGAGAGAGAGACCGAGACCCCGAGAGAGAGACCGAGACCCCGAGAGAGAGACCGAGACCCCGAGAGAGAGACCGAGACCACGAGAGAGACACCGAGACCCCGAGAGAGAGAGACCGAGACCCCGACACCGAGACCCCGAGAGAGAGACCGAGACCCCGAGAGAGAGACCGAGACCCCGAGAGAGAGACCGAGACAGAGACCGAGACCCCGAGAGAGACACCGAGACCCCGAGAGAGAGACCGAGACCGCGAGAGAGACACCGAGACCCCGAGAGAGAGACCGAGACCCCGAGAGAGAGACCGAGACCCCGAGAGAGAGACCGAGACCCCGAGAGAGAGACCGAGACCCCGAGAGAGAGACCGAGACCCCGAGAGAGAGACCGAGACCCCGAGAGAGAGACCGAGACCCCGAGAGAGAGACCGAGACCCCGAGAGCAGCATCTACTTCCACCTTATGGATCAGAAAATGAAAAAAAAAAATTAAAAAATCAAGGACTAATTACTAGAATGAATTGTAACCAAGTAGTATTAGCATTTATGGACAATTGAGATGATCTTTTTTCCCCCACTTATTAACCTATCATAGTAAAAGACCAAACTTAACATGAAATCCTTATATATTTCGACCTGGAGTATCCAAGGTCTACGCTCTTCGGTGCTCGACGTGAAGAGTAGGACCCCAGAGTTCATAGATGAAACTAAAGATCTGGATATCATCATTTTACAGGAAACTTGGTATAGAGGAGAAGGACACACTGGCCGTCCCCAAGGGTACACAGAGCTGGTGGTCCCCTCCAATAAATTGCCAGGAGTAACCCAAGGCAGAGACTCCGGAGGCATACTGATCTGGTTTAAAACAGAGCTTAAGAATTGCATCAAATTTATAAAAAAGGGCGAAAACCACATGTGGCTCAAAATTGAGGGGGGGTATTATCTCTAACCCCCAAGATGTTTTCATTTGCGCACTCTACATCCCCCCAATGGAATCCCCGTACTTTAAAGAGGACACCTTCTCCAACATGGAGAGGGAGATTATCCAATTCCAGGCCCAGGGGAACGTGTTGATCTGTGGTGACCTCAATTCAAGAACTGGCGAAGAACCAGACTTCACCAATAATCAGGGAAACAATTACATATTCGGGAATAACCACTTCGATATCCCTTCCCATCCATACAGGCATAACTGCGACAAGCAGACAAATACCAACGGAAAACAGCTCCTGCAGCTCTGTCGAAGCCTGGGTCTGTACATTGTCAATGGTAGGTTCATGGGAGACCTCCTAGGAAGATCGACCTATTGCTCACCTCTTGGTTGTAGCACCATAGACTATATGATTACGGATTTGGACCCATCCTCTTTCAGAGCATTCACAGTCAAACCACAAACAACACCGTCAGACCACAGTCAAATTACTATGTATCTTAAAAAGACAGAAACAACCAACACAGAAACACAACCCAGTAAGCTGTACAACACCAAAAAATCGTACAGATGGGCCAAAAACAGCACGGAAAAATACCAGAAACCAATTAGCAATGAATCAACTCAAGCTCTATTGGACACCTTTCTGGATAACATATACACTCACAATAAAGAAGGCATAAACCGGGCAGTGAATAACCTAAACAATATTTTTGATAATTTGGCAACAAGGTCAAACTTGAAAGCTCGCAAGAACAAACCCAAACCAAAAAACTACGAAAAATGGTTTGACCCAGATTGCCACAACATGAGGAAAAAACTTAGAAAAATATCAAACCAAAAACACAGACAGCCAGAAAACGAGGAATTACGCCTTACTTATTGTCAGACACTAACACAATACAGAAACACACTCAGAACCAAAAAAGAGCAGTATATTAAGAATACACTCAGCTCCATTGAGGAATCCATTGATTCCAATTGTTTCTGGGACAACTGGAATACATTACACAAAAAACAACACAACGAATTGGCCATTCAAAATGGAGACACATGGGAAAACCACTTTGAAAAATTAGACCAGAAAAACACACTAAGGCCAGGGCAACACCAAATATGCAAAAAACTGGAAAAGCTCAAAATGGCCATAAAAGATAACCAAAACCCGCTAGACTCCATAATAACAGAAAAAGAACTAGTTGAAAAACTCAAGGACCTGCGACCAGGAAAAGCTTGCGGTGCAGACGGCATACTAAGCGAGATGATTAAACACACAGACGATAAAATGAAACTGGCTATCCTAAAACTCTTCAACTTGGTTCTGAGTGTCGGTTACTTCCCTGATATCTGGAACAAAGGACTCATAACGCCCATATACAAAAGTGGGGACAAAGTCGACCCAAATAACTATCGAGGCATCTGTGTAAACAGTAACCTGGGGAAGGTATTCTGTAGTATCATAAACAAAAGACTTATAAACTTCCTTGAGGAGCACAATGTCTTGAGTAAAAGCCAAATTGGATTCCTGCCAAACTATAGAACATCAGATCATATCTTCACCCTACAGACCATAATTGACAAACACGTTCATCAATACAAAAGCAAAATCTATGCATGCTTTATAGATTTCCAGAAGGCTTTCGATTCCATCTGGCACGACGGTTTATTCCTGAAACTTATCGAAAGCGGGGTAGGGGGAAAAACATATGATGTAATTAAATCAATGTATACAAACAACAAATGTGCAGTTAAAATTGGAGACAAACAAAATACTTCCCACAAGGGCGGGGGGTGACGCAGGGCTCGCCCATCTCACCGACACTCTTTAATATTTACATAAATGAACTGGCAAAACTACTTGAACAATCTACAGCACCCGGCCTCACCCTATATGAATCCAAGGTTAAATTCCTCCTCTATGCAGATGACCTGGTTCGGCTGTCACCAACTAAGGAGGGTCTACAGCAGAACCTGGATCTGCTGGAGTCATTCTGCCAGACCTGGGCCCTGACAATAAATCCCCCAAAAACCAAAGTCCTTGTGTTCCAGCAAAGATCCAGGCATCAGGGACCCAAAATAAATTTCACACTAGGAACAACCAAAATTGAACAAACCACTAACTACACATACTTGGGCTTAAAAATCAGTTCTACGGGAAATTTTCATCTGGCTGTGAATGAACTGAAAGAGAAAGCAAGAAGGGCTTTCTATGCCATTAAAAAATCAATCCAAATAGAAATCCCAATTAGCATTTGGCTCAAAATTTTTTAAATCACTAATTGAACCAATTGCACTCTATGGCAGTGAGGTGTGGGGACCGCTAACACTACAAGAATTTGCAAAATGGGACAAACACCCAATTGAGATCCTACATGCAGAATTCTGTAAAAGTATCCTCCGGACTCAAGGGAAAACCGTAAACAATGCATGCAGGGCAGAACTAGGCCAATATCCATTAATAATCACTATCCAAAAAAGAGCCACCAAATTTTGGAAACACCTAGAAATGAGCAACCCCCAATGCTATCATTACGAAGCCCTGAAATGCCAAGAGAGGACCATAAAGAAGAATACCCTCAGTCAACTAGTCCTGGGACTCAGTGAAGTAACTACTAACACTACGAACAATAACCAGCCCCAGGACAGTGACAGCGTAACACAAAGAATTCGACTCAACACAATCGTCGCTAAGCAAAAGGAAAAATATCTATCATATTGGACAGAAACAACAAAAACCCAAAGCAAACTAAATTGCTACTTGGCCCTAAACAGACAATACAACATGGCTGATTACCTGACCATGGTAAAATAGCAAACTGAGAAAAACCTTGACAATGTACAGACTTAGTGAACATAGCCTGGCGATCGAAAAAGGTAGACACAGGCAGACCCGGCTACCAAGAGAGGACAGGATTTGCTCTCACTGCAGTCAGGGAGTGGTGGAGACAGAGATGCACTTCCTCACAGCTTGTAGAAAATATCAGGGCATAAGGGAGAATTTCTACCCAAAATTCACAAAAATATGCCCAGAATTCAGAAATTTGAATAACGACCAAAAACTCTCATACCTACTAGGGGAAGAGAGAAATCGTGTAACCTTAGCGTCACACTATGTTACAGCTTGCCATAAACAGAGGGACAACCACTAAATATAAGAAAAGAGTATATACAAATTATATGAATGTATATTTATACACTCAGGGATATATCTGTTTATACACTGTATGGATAGATCTGTATTTTTGTGTACAACCATGAACCTTTTTCGATGCTTTGGCAACATAAGATGTACCTTGTCATGCCAATAAAGCGATTTGAATAGAATTGAATTGAATTGAGACCGAGACCCCGAGAGAGAGACCGAGACCCCGAGAGAGAGACCGAGACCCCGAGAGAGAGACCGGAGACCCTGAGAGACAGACACCGAGACCCCGAGAGAGAGACACCGAGACCCCGAGAGAGAGACACCGAGACCCCGAGAGAGAGACCGAGACCGCGAGAGAGAGACCGAGACCCCGAGAGAGAGACCGAGACCCCGAGAGACACCGAGACCCCGAGAGAGACACCGGGACACCGAGAGAGAGACACCGAGACCCCGAGAGAGAGACACCGAGACCCCGAGAGAGAGACCGAGACCCCGAGAGAGAGACCGAGACCCCGAGAGAGAGACCGAGACCCCGAGAGAGAGACCGAGACCCCGAGAGAGAGACCGGAGACCCTGAGAGACAGACACCGAGACCCTGAGAGACAGACACCGAGACCCCGAGAGAGAGACACCGAGACCCCGAGAGAGAGACACCGAGACCCCGAGACAGAGACCGAGACCGCGAGAGAGAGACCGAGACCGCGAGAGAGAGACCGAGACTCCGAGAGAGAGACCGAGACCCCGAGACCCCGAGAGAGACACCGGGACCCCGAGAGAGAGACACCGAGACCCCGAGAGAGAGACACCGAGACCCCGAGAGAGAGACCGAGACCCCGAGAGAGAGACCGAGACCCCGAGAGAGAGACCGGAGACCCTGAGAGACAGACACCGAGACCCCGAGAGAGAGACACCGAGACCCCGAGAGAGAGACACCGAGACCCCGAGAGAGAGACACCGAGACCCCGAGAGAGAGACCGAGACCCCGAGACAGAGACCGAGACCGCGAGAGAGAGACCGAGACCGTGAGAGAGAGACCGAGACCGCGAGAGAGAGACCGAGACCCCGAGAGAGAGACCGAGACCCCGAGAGACACCGAGACCCCGAGAGAGACACCGGGACCCCGAGAGAGAGACACCGAGACCCCGAGAGAGAGACACCGAGACCCCGAGAGAGAGACCGAGACCCCGAGAGAGAGACCGAGACCCCGAGAGAGAGACCGAGACCCCGAGAGAGAGACCGAGACCCCGAGAGAGAGAGACCGAGACCCCGAGAGAGAGACCGAGACCCCGAGAGAGAGACCGAGACCCCGAGAGGGAGACCGAGACCCCGAGAGGGAGACCGAGACCCCGAGAGAGAGACCGAGACCCCGAGAGAGAGACCGAGACCCCGAGAGAGAGACCGAGACCCCGAGAGAGAGACCGAGACCCCGAGAGAGAGACCGAGACCCCGAGAGAGAGACCGAGACACCAAGACCCCGAGAGAGACCGAGACACCAAGACCCCGAGAGAGAGACCGAGACACCAAGACCCCGAGAGAGAGACCGAGACCCCGAGAGAGACACCGCGACCCCGAGAGAGAGACCGAGACCCCGAGAGAGAGACCGAGACCCCGAGAGAGAGACCAAGACCCCGAGAGAGAGACCGAGACCCCGAGAGAGAGACCGAGACCCCGAGAGAGAGACCGAGACCCCGAGAGACCGAGACCCCGAGAGACACCGAGACCGAGACCCCAAGAGACCCCGAGACCCCGAGAGGGAGACCGAGACCCCGAGAGAGAGACCGAGACCCCGAGAGAGACACCGAGACCCCGAGAGAGAGACCGAGACCCCGAGAGAGAGACCGAGACACCGAGACCGCGAGAGAGAGACCGAGACCCCGAGAGAGACCGAGACCCCGAGAGAGACACCGAGACCCCGAGAGAGAGACCGAGACCCCGAGAGAGAGACCGAGACCCCGAGAGAGAGACCGAGACCCCGAGAGAGAGACCGAGACCCCGAGAGAGAGACCCAGACCCCGAGAGAGACCCAGACCCCGAGAGAGAGACCGAGACACCGAGACCCCGAGAGACCGAGACCCCGAGAGAGAGACCGAGACCCCGAGAGAGAGACCGAGATCCCGAGAGAGAGACACCGAGATCCCGAGAGAGAGACACCGAGACCCCGAGAGAGAGACCCCGAGAGAGAGACACCGAGATCCCGAGAGAGAGACACCGAGACCCCGAGAGAGAGACCGAGACCCCGCGAGAGAGACCGAGACCCCGAGAGAGAGACCGAGACCCCGAGAGAGACCCCGAGACCCCGAGAGGGAGACCGAGACCCAGAGAGAGAGACCGAGACCCCGAGAGAGAGACCGAGACCCCGAGAGAGAGGCCGAGACCCCGAGAGAGAGGCCGAGACCCCGAGAGAGAGGCCCAGACCCCGAGAGAGAGGCCCAGACCCCGAGAGAGAGGCCCAGACCCCGAGAGAGAGGCCCAGACCCCGAGAGAGAGGCCCAGACCCCGAGAGAGAGGCCCAGACCCCGAGAGAGAGGCCCAGACCCCGAGAGAGAGGCCCAGACCCCGAGAGAGAGACCGAGACACCAAGACCCCGAGAGAGAGACCGAGACCCCGAGAGAGACACCGCGACCCCGAGAGAGAGACCGAGACCCCGAGAGAGAGACCGAGACACCAAGACCCCGAGAGAGAGACCGAGACACCAAGACCCCGAGAGAGAGACCGAGACCCCGAGAGAGACACCGCGACCCCGAGAGAGAGACCGAGACCCCGAGAGAGAGACCGAGACCCCGAGAGAGAGACCGAGACCCCGAGAGAGAGACCGAGACCCCGAGAGACCGAGACCCCGAGAGACACCGAGACCCCAAGAGACCCCGAGACCCCGAGAGGGAGACCGAGACCCCGAGAGAGAGACCGAGACCCCGAGAGAGACACCGAGACCCCGAGAGAGAGACCGAGACACCGAGAGAGAGACCGAGACACCGAGACCGCGAGAGAGAGACCGAGACCCCGAGAGAGAGACCCAGACCCCGAGAGAGACCCAGACCCCGAGAGAGAGACCGAGACACCGAGACCCCGAGAGACCGAGACCCCGAGAGAGAGACCGAGACCCCGAGAGAGAGACACCGAGACCCCGAGAGAGAGACACCGAGATCCCGAGAGAGAGACACCGAGACCCCGAGAGAGAGACCGAGACCCCGAGAGAGAGACACCGAGATCCCGAGAGAGAGACACCGAGACCCCGAGAGAGAGACCGAGACCCCGAGAGAGAGACCGAGACCCCGAGAGAGACCCCGAGACCCCGAGAGGGAGACCGAGACCCAGAGAGAGAGACCGAGACCCCGAGAGAGAGACCGAGACCCCGAGAGAGAGACCGAGACCCCGAGAGAGAGACCGAGACCCCGAGAGAGAGGCCCAGACCCCGAGAGAGAGGCCCAGACCCCGAGAGAGAGACCGAGACACCAAGACCCCGAGAGAGAGACCGAGACCCCGAGAGAGACACCGCGACCCCGAGAGAGAGACCGAGACCCCGAGAGAGAGACCGAGACCCCGAGAGACCGAGACCCCGAGAGAGAGACCGAGACCCCGAGAGACCGAGACCCCGAGAGAGAGACCGAGACCCCGAGAGGCCGAGACCCCGAGAGACACCGAGACCGAGACCCCAAGAGACCCCGAGACCCCGAGAGGGAGACCGGGACCCCGAGAGAGAGACCGAGACCCCGAGAGAGAGACCGAGACCCCGAGAGAGACACCGAGACCCCGAGAGAGAGACCGAGACACCGAGACCGCGAGAGAGAGACCGAGACCCCGAGAGAGAGACCGAGACCCCGAGAGAGAGACCGAGACCCCGAGAGAGAGAGACCGAGACCCCGAGAGAGACCGAGACCCCGAGAGAGAGACCGAGATCCCGAGAGAGAGACCCAGACCCCGAGAGAGAGAGACCGAGACCCCGAGAGAGACACCGAGACCCCGAGAGAGAGACCGAGACACCGAGACCCCGAGAGACCGAGACCCCGAGAGAGAGACCGAGATCCCGAGAGAGAGACACCGAGACCCCGAGAGAGAGACCGAGACCCCGAGAGAGAGACCGAGACCCCGAGAGAGACCCCGAGAGGGAGACCGAGACACCAAGACCCCGAGAGAGAGACCGAGACCCCGAGAGAGACACCGCGACCCCGAGAGAGAGACCGAGACCCCGAGAGAGAGACCGAGACCCCGAGAGACCGAGACCCCGAGAGAGAGACCGAGACCCCGAGAGACCGAGACCCCGAGAGAGAGACCGAGACCCCGAGAGGCCGAGACCCCGAGAGACACCGAGACCGAGACCCCAAGAGACCCCGAGACCCCGAGAGGGAGACCGGGACCCCGAGAGAGAGACCGAGACCCCGAGAGAGAGACCGAGACCCCGAGAGAGAGACCGAGACACCGAGACCGCGAGAGAGAGACCGAGACCCCGAGAGAGAGACCGAGACACCGAGACCGCGAGAGAGAGACCGAGACCCCGAGAGAGAGACCGAGACCCCGAGAGAGAGAGACCGAGACCCCGAGAGAGAGACCGAGACCCCGAGAGAGAGACCGAGATCCCGAGAGAGAGACCCAGACCCCGAGAGAGAGAGACCGAGACCCCGAGAGAGACACCGAGACCCCGAGAGAGAGACCGAGACACCGAGACCCCGAGAGACCGAGACCCCGAGAGAGAGACCGAGATCCCGAGAGAGAGACACCGAGATCCCGAGAGAGAGACACCGAGACCCACAGAGAGAGACCGAGACCCCGAGAGAGACCCCGAGAGGGAGACCGAGACCCCGAGAGAGAGACCGAGACCCCGAGAGAGAGACCGAGACCCCGAGAGAGAGACCGAGACCCCGAGAGAGAGACCGAGACCCCGAGAGAGAGACCGAGACCCCGAGAGAGAGGCCCAGACCCCGAGAGAGAGGCCCAGACCCCGAGAGAGAGGCCCAGACCCCGAGAGAGAGGCCCAGACCCCGAGAGAGAGACCGAGACCCCGAGAGAGAGACCGAGACACCAAGACCCCGAGAGAGAGACCGAGACCCCGAGAGAGACACCGCGACCCCGAGAGAGAGACCGAGACCCCGAGAGAGAGACCGAGACCCCGAGAGAGAGACCGAGACCCCGAGAGAGAGACCGAGACCCCGAGAGAGAGACCGAGACCCCGAGAGAGAGACCGAGACCCCGAGAGACCGAGACCCCGAGAGACACCGAGACCGAGACCCCAAGAGACCCCGAGAGGGAGACCGAGACCCCGAGAGAGAGACCGAGACCCCGAGAGAGACACCGAGACCCCGAGAGAGACACCGAGACCCCGAGAGAGACACCGAGACCCCGAGAGAGAGACAGAGACCCCGAGAGAGAGACAGAGACCCCGAGAGAGAGAGACCGAGACCCCGAGAGACCGAGACCCCGAGAGAGAGACCCAGACCCCGAGAGAGAGACCCAGACCCCGAGAGAGAGACCCAGACCCCGAGAGAGAGACCCAGACCCCGAGAGAGAGACCGAGACCCCGAGAGACTGAGATCCCGAGAGAGAGACACCGAGATCCCGAGAGAGAGACACCGAGATCCCGAGAGACACCGAGACCCCGAGAGAGAGACCGAGATCCCGAGAGAGAGACACCGAGACCCCGAGAGACACCGAGACCCCGAGAGAGAGACACCGAGACCCCGAGAGACACCGAGACCCCGAGAGAGAGACCGAGATCCCGAGAGACACCGAGACCCCGAGAGAGAGACCGAGATCCCGAGAGAGAGACACCGAGACCCCGAGAGAGAGACCGAGACCCCGAGAGAGAGACCGAGGCCCAGAGAGACCGAGACCCCGAGAGAGAGACCGAGACCCCGAGAGAGACCGAGACCCCGAGAGAGACCGAGACCCCGAGAGAGAGACCGAGACCCCGAGAGAGAGACCCAGACCCCGAGAGAGAGACCCAGACCCCGAGAGAGAGACCCAGACCCCGAGAGAGAGACCCAGACCCCGAGAGAGACCCAGACCCCGAGAGAGACCGAGACCCCGAGAGACTGAGATCCCGAGAGAGAGACACCGAGATCCCGAGAGAGAGACACCGAGATCCCGAGAGAGAGACCGAGACCCCGAGAGAGAGACCGAGGCCCAGAGAGACCGAGACCCCGAGAGAGACCGAGACCCCGAGAGAGACCGAGACCCCGAGAGAGACCGAGACCCCGAGAGAGACCGAGACCCCGAGAGAGACCGAGACCCTGAGAGAGAGACCGAGACCCCGAGAGAGACCGAGACCCCGAGAGAGACACCGAGACCCCGAGAGAGAGACCGAGACCCCGAGAGAGAGACCGAGACCCCGAGAGAGAGACCGAGACCCCGAGAGAGAGACCGAGACCCCGAGAGAGAGACCGAGACCCCGAGAGAGAGACCGAGACCCCGAGAGAGAGACCGAGACCCCGAGAGAGAGACCGAGAGACCGAGACCCCGAGAGAGACACCGAGACCCCGAGAGAGAGACCGAGAGACCGAGACCCCGAGAGAGACACCGAGACCCCGAGAGAGAGAGACCGAGACCCCGAGAGAGAGACCGAGACCCCGAGAGAGAGACACCGAGAGAGACACCGAGACCCGGGGTGGGTGCGGCCTGTTGCCATGTGGGAGAGGGCTGTTGTTTAGATTAGAGTCGGAGATCATACACTCTCCAGGCCAGCAGCTCCATGTTGGGGGACTCTGAGCAGTGAGATTTTGAGCAGGCACCTCCGGCCCCTCAGTTACCCTCTGGCAGGGTTGCAGGGGCGGTGGGGAGAGATGTGTTCTGGCCTGTGCCCCACCACGGGTCCATCAGGACTCATGGCCTCAGCCCTTTTCCATCTTCAATATGATCGGCCTCTTCTCAGATTCGCTGACTTACTTCATTGGTTTAAACAAGGCTTTCCCATAGTTCTGTAATGTCATTGTCAACTTCAACTGGGTCCCTCCATGTTTCTGAACTTGAAAAACAAAATTCAACAGTTACCATCCAGTTAACTGAGCTCCTCCACTTCACCCACTGCCCCTTGTCCAGCAAGTGCTCCCCATCTCCAAGCAGGCCCACCCTCTATCAGAGATATACATAGAAACATAGAAGATAGGAGCAGGAGTAGGCCATTCGGCCCTTCGAGCCTGCTCCGCCATTCAATGTGATCATGGCTGATCATCCAATTCAGTACCCTGTCCCTGCCTTTTCCCCATATCCCTTGATCCCTTCAGCCTCAAGAAATATATCCAACTCTTTCTTGAATATATTTAATGAACTGGCCTCCACCGCCCTCTGTGGCAGTGAATTCCACAGGTTCACCACTCTCTGGGTGAAGAAATTCCTCCTCATTTCAGTCCTAAATGGCTTACCCATCCCCACACCAGGCCCACCCTCTATCAGAGATACCCCATCCCCACACCAGGCCACCCAACTCTATCGGGGTAGCCTTTGGAAACAGACGAAGGGCGGCATGGATTACTGGAATTATGCCCACACGCAGACTGGGAGATGCCTGGTGATTACAGAGTGTGAGCCTGGACCTTCAGTACCTCACGGCCCCTCCTTGTCCCCAATGGGCATTCTCACTTTGTTTCTGGATTGCCAGCTCCCTGTCTCCTCCCTGATTTGAAGAATGTTTAACACGTTATCATTACCATTTCCTTTCTAACCTGTTAACTTATCCCTTTAAGAGCCCATCACTCCCTCACCCAAATTACCGCTCTGTCTGTGACTGTGGATACTGACTGACGCTATTCGACTTAGGGGCATTGCAGCCAATGCGCACACACCCACACACCAGCGCACGCCCACATGAACACATACAAACACAGGAACACAAATCACACCCATGTGAACACACACCCACACCCATGCTCACACCCTCACGTGAGCACATACCCGTCCTCGCACACCCGCATGCACGCACACTTGCGCACGCGCACGCACACCCACGCACCCACCAGTGCACGCCCAATCGAACACCCCCCCCATGGGAGCACAAACCCACACCCACACCACATGCATTCACATCTGCACACGCACACCGCCCGCACTTAACAGAGGGGGCAAATAAAAATCTCCTTACTGGCACGGACAATCCTCATGGTAGCGAGCTCCTGCAGTAAGGGGGCAATGTTGCTGCTGTTGTGCGTATACAGCTCATAACGATTAATTCCGATGTAGAATTTCAACCAACTTGGATAAGTGTCAGCAGGAGAACTGCCAACCGGCAGAGCATAATCCTGCTCATGACTGACCCTGAGAGCGGTGAGAGCAAAACACAAACCGTTCAATGGCTGTACAGAATGTGTATTATATTACAGTATCGCACGCGCCGACTATTATATTACAATATCGCACGGTCCAATATTACAGCGTCGCACAGTCTGTGTATTATATTACAGTATGGTCCATGTATTATATTATAGTATCGCACAGTCCGTCTATTACATTATCGCATGGTCCACATATTATATTACTGTATCACACGTTTGTGTATTATAGGATCGCACAGTCCTTGTATTATTTTATAGTATCACGCAGTCCGTGTATTATACTACAGTATCGCACAGTCTGCGTATTATATTACAGTATCGCACTGTCCGCATATTATATTATAGTGTCGCGCAGTCCCTGTATTATATTAGAGTATCACGTGGTCCATGTATTAAAATACAGTATTGCATAGTCTGTGTATTATATTACATAATGGTCCATATATTATATTACAGTATTGCACAGTCCGTCTATTACAATATCGCACGGTTTGTGTATAATATCGCGGTATCACGTGGTCAGTGTATTATATTACAGTATCGCATGGTCCATGTATTATATTACAGTATCACATGGTCTGCATATTATATTACAGTACTACACATTCATGTATTATAGTATCGCACAGTCCCTGTATTATATTACAGTATCACATGGGCCGTGTATTAAATTACTGTATCGTGCAGTCCACATATTATATTACAGTATCGCACGGTCCGCCTATTACAATATCGCGTGGTCCATGTATTATATTATAGTATCACACGGTCAGCGTATTATTTAACAGTATCACGTGGTCCACGTATTATATTACAGTATCGCACAGTCTGTCTATTACAATATCACACGGTCCATGTATTATATTACTGTATCGCACGGTCCATGTATTATGTTACAGTAATATAATATACAGACCACACAATACTGTATCAGGTGGTCTGCGTATTATATTACGGTATCGCGTGGTCCGTATATTATATTACACTATCGCGTGGTCTGTACATCCTCCCTGCATCTACCCTGTCAAGCCTGTAGCCCTGCAAGTTTTTTCCCCTCAAGTGCCCATCCAGTCTCCCCTTGAAAACATTGAGTGTCTCCGCTTCCACCACTTCTGTCGGCAGCGAGTTCCAGGTCCTCACCACTTGCTGTGTAAGAAAGTTTTTCCTCACATCGCCCCTGTATCTCTTGCCCAAAACCTTAAATCTGTGTCCCCGAGTCCTTGTACCATCAACTGGTGGGGACAGCCTTTCCCCGTCTAGCCTATCCAAACCCATCATAATCTTGTACACCCCTATCAAATCACCCCTCAACCTCCTTTGCTCTAATGAAAACAAATCCAGCTTCTCCAACCTGTCCTTGTAGTTAAGATCCCCCATCCCCAGAACCATTCTGGTAAATCTCCTCTGCACCCTTTCAAGGGTCTTCACATCCTTCCTAAAGTGTGGTGACCAGAACTGGATGCAATACTCCAGTTGTGGCTTAACCAGCACTTTATAAAGGATCAGCATAGCTTCTCTACCTTTGTACTCAATATCTCTATTTATGAAGCCCAAGATCCCATATGCTTTGCTAACCATTCTCTCAATATGTCCTGCCACCTTCAGGGACCTATGCACATTAACTCCCAGGTCCCTCTGTCCCTGACACTCTTTAAAACTGTGCCATTAAGTGTATATTGCCTCTTCCTGTTCCTTCTGTCAAAATGCATCACCTCACACTTCTCTGTATTAAATTCCATCTGCCACTTGTCTGCCCATTCTGCTAGCCTTTCTATGTCCTGTTGCAGTCGATTGGTATCATCCTCACTGTTTGCCACACCCCCAAGTTTGGTGTCATCGGCAAATTTAGAAATTCTACTCTGTATTCCAATATCCAGGTCATTTATATATATCAAAAAAAGCAGTGGCCCCAGCACTGACCCTTGGGGAACACCACTGTCTACCATCCTCCAGTCTGAAAAACAGCCATTTACCACAACTCGCTGTTTTCTGTCCTTAAGCCAATTCCTTATCCAAGCTGCCACTGACTCATCTATTCCATGAGCCTCAATTTTGTTAACCAGCCTTCTATTTGGTACTTTGTGAAACGCCTTCCGAAAATCCATGTAGACAACATCCATTGCATTCCCTTCATCAATCCTCCCTGTTACTTCATCAAAAAATTCAATTAGATTAGTCAAACACGATCTGCCTTTTACAAATCCATGTTGGTTCTCCTTAATGAGCTTAAACCTCTCCAAGTGCCCGTTAACTTTTTCCTTGATTATTGTTTCTAAAACTTTACCCACCACTGATGTTAAACTGACCGGCCTGTAGTTACTAGGATTGTCCTTACACCCTTTCTTGAACAATGGTGTCACATTTGCCACTTTCCAATCCTCAGGCACCTCCCCCTGCATCTAGGGAAGATTGGAAAATTATGGCAAGCCCTTCCGATATCTCCTCCCCCAATTCCCTTAGCAACCTAGGATGCAAGCCATCTGGCCCAGGCCACTTGTCCACTCTAAGCATACCCAGCCTTTCTAGTACATCCTGTCTATCAATTTTCACCCCTTCCATTGCTTCTACCTTTTCCACTGCTACCGATATTTTTTCAGCTTCCACCTCCTTAGTAAACACAGATACAAAGTACTCATTGAGTATTCTAGCCTTACCCTGCGCCTCTAAGCATATATCACCTTCTTTGTCTATAATAGGCCTCACCTCGCCTCTTACTATCCGCTTACTGTTTACATGCCGGTAGAATATTTTTGGGTTCCCTTTTATGTTAACCGCCATTCTACTCTCATATTCTCTCTTTGCCAATTTTATTTTCATCTTCACATCCCCTCTCAACTTATTGTATTTGGCCTGGTTCTCCCTTGAAGAATTCACCTGACATGCATCGTACACCCTCTTTTTTTTGTTTCATCACCTTCTCTATCTCCCTCGCCATCGAAGGAGCCCTTGCTATGGTTCCCTTACCCTTCCCTCTTATTGGAATCTACCTAGCCTGTACTTGGAACATCTCCTCCTTAAAGATCACCCATTGTTCCATTACAGTTTTTCCTGTCAGCCTTTGGTTCCATTTTACCCTGGCTAGAACCTTTCGCATCCCATTGAAGTTAGTCCTATTCCAGTTTAGAAGTTTCACTCTAGATTGTTCCTTGCTCCTCTCGATTGCTAATCTAAATCTTATGATACGATGATCACTTGTACCCAAGTGTTCTCCCACAGACACTTGGTCGACCTGGCCCACTTCATTCCCCAGCACCAGATCCAGCAATGCCTCCTTCCTAGTTAGGCCAAGAACATATTGGTCAAGAAAATTCTCCTGAACAGATTTCAGAAATTCCTCCCCCTCCTTTCCCTTTACCCTAGCATTATCCCAATCGATATTTGGGTAATTAAAGTCCCCCAATGTCACCACTCTATAGCTCTGGCATATCTCTGCGATTTCCCTGTAGATTTGCTCCTCTACCTCCCTCTCACTATTTGGAGGCCTGTAGAATACCCCCAATAACGTGATCAAACCCTTTTTGCTCCTCAACTCTAACCAAATGGATTCTGTCCTTGTCCCCTCAAGAACATCCTCCCTTTCCAACACTACAATGTCTTCCTTAATCAGCACTGCCACCCCACCTCCCTTTTTTCTTTCCCTATCTTTTCTGAACACCTTGTACCCTTGAATATTAAGTGCCCAGTCCTCTCTGTTTTTAAGCCACAACATCATATTGCCACACGGCTAATTGTGCTTGTAGCTCACCAACCTTATTCACCACACTTTGTGCGTTTACATACGTGCATTCTAAACCCATTTTTGAATTTTTCGTAGTCTTTCTTAGTCTGCTCCTATCTAATATGGTACTACTACTGCCTCTAGTACTATCTTCGCTAGTACTAGCCAACACACTCACTATTTTATGCACCTTATTCCTCTTTTCTACTCCTATATGCTGGTGCCCATCCCCCTGCCAAGCTAGTTTAAACCCTCCCCAACAGCACGAGCAAACCTCCCCGCGAGAATATTGGTCCCGGCTCTGTTGAGGTGTAACCATCAGGCTTGTACAGGTCCCACTTTCCCAGTAACGGTTCCAATGCCTCAGGAATCGAAACCCCCCCACCCCCCGTGCAGCTGAGCCACCTGTGGTGCCATGGACTTGACTCTGGCTGCTCTCCCCTTTGTCAGAACTGGAAAAAGTTAGAGATGTAACAGATTTTTAAGCAAGTGCAGGGTCAGGGAAAGGGGGGAGGGGAGGAAAGAACAAAAGGGACGGTCTGTGATAGGATGGAAGGCAGGAGAGATTAAGAGACAAATGTATGATAGTACAAAGCAAAATGGGATGGTAATGGGACAAGTAAAGGATCAAAAGATGGATCGCCGAGAGGTGTAAATGGGGGCGGCAGAATCAACAGCTGCCATGTGAAAAAATAGAGGCAGAGTTTATGGTCTGAAATTGTTGAACTCGATGTTGAGTCCAGAAGGCTGTAAAGTGCCTAATCGAAAGATGAGGTGCTGTTCCTCGAGCTTACATTGAGCTTTGTTGGAACAGTGAGAGAGGCTGAGGGCGGAGAGGTCAGAGTGGGAGTGAAGCGGAGAATTAAAGTGACAGGCGCCCGGAAGCTCGGGGTCACCCTTACGGACTGAACGGAGGTGTTCTGCAAAACGGTCACCCAATCTGCGTTTGGTCTCCCCAGTGTAGAGGAGACTGCATTGTGATCAATGAATACAGTATACTGAATTGCAAAATCGCTGTTTTACCTGGAAGGGGTGTTTGGGGCCCTGGACAGTGGGAAGGGAGGAGGTAAAAGGGCAGGTGTTGCATCTCCTAAGCTTGCACGGGAAGGTGCCGGGCGAAGGGGAAGGGGTGTTGGGGGTGATTGAGGAGTGGACCAGGGTGTCGCGGAGGGGGCAGTCCCTTTGGAATGCTGAAAGGGGAGGTATGGGGAAGATGCGTTTGGTGGTGGGATCATGTTGGAGGTGTCGGAAATGGCGGAGGATGATCTGTTGAATGTGGAGTCTGGTGGGATGAAAGGTGAGGACAAGGGGAACCCTATCGTGGTCCCGGGAGGGAGGGGCAGGGGCGAGAGCAGAAGTGCGGGAAATAGAACGGACACGGTCAAGGGCCGTGTCAACCACAGTAGAGGGGAATCCCTGGTTAAGGAAAAGGGAAGACATCGGAAGCACTAATATGGAAGGTGGCATCGTCATAACAGATGCGGTGGAGACGGAGAAACTGGGAGAATGGAATAGAGTCATTACAGGAGGCAGGGTGGGAGGAAGTGTAGTCCAGGTAGCTGTGGAAGTCAGTGGGCTTGTAGTGAATGTTTGTCGATAGCCTATCCCCAGAAATAGAGAGAGAGAAGTCGAGGAAAGGACAGGAAGAGTCGGAGATGGACCATGTGAAGGTGAGCGAAGGGTGGAAATTGGAAGCAAAGTGAATTAAATTTTCTAGTTCAGGGCAAAGTAGGAAATGGCACCGATACAGTCATCAATGAAAAAGAGGTGAGAGAGGGGACCCGAGTAGGATGTTCCACATATCCCACAAAAAGGCAGGCATAGGGTTCCATGCAGGTTCCCATAGCAACACCTTTAATTTGGAAGAATGAGTGGAGTCAGAGGAGATGTTGTTCAATGTGAGAGCAAGTTCAGCCAGGCGGAGGAGGGTGGTGGTGGATGGGGACTGGTCGGGCCTCTGTTCAAGGAAGAAGTGGACGCCCTCAATCTGTCCTGGTGGGGGATGGAGGTGTCGAGGGATTGGACGTCCATAGTGAAAAGGAGACGGTTGGGGCCAGGAAACTGGAAACTGGAGGGTGTTGGAAGAGTCGTGGATGCAGCTGGGAAGAGAGTTGACAAGGGGAGAAAATAGAGTCGCGATAGGAAGAGATAAGTTCCGTGGGGCAAGAACAGACTGAAACGATGAAGTCTACCAGGGCAGTCCTGTTTGTGGATCTTGGGAAGGATGTAGAAGCGGGCTGTGCGGGGTTGGGGGACTATGAGGTTGACAGCCATGGAGGGAAGATCTCCAGAGGAGATGAGGTCAGTGACAGTCTTGGAAACAATGGCTTGATGTTTGATGGTGGGGTCATGGTCCAGGGGGAGGTAAGAGGAGGTGTCAGAGTTGACGTTCAGCCTCCGCTAGGTAGAGGCTGGTTCGCCAAACAACAACAGCACCACCCTTGTCAGCAGGTTTAATGACAATGTTGGGGTTGGAGCTGAGAGAACGGAGTGCTGCAAGTTCAGAGGGAGGTAGGTTGGAGTGAGTGAGGGGAGCAGAGAAATTGAGACGGCCGATGTCACGCCAACAGTTTGCAATGAAAAGATCTAGAGAGGATAAGAGGCCAGAGGGAGGGGTCCAGGTAGAACGAGAGTTCTGAAAACTGAAGGGTTAGCTGTGCGGAGGGAAGACTCCTGGTCAAAGAAGTGGGCACGGAGACAAAGGCGACGGAAAAAGAGCTCAGCTTCATTGAGGTGGAGGCGTAAGGGGATGAAGCTCAGGCCTTTGCTAAGGACTGATCGTTCGGGGTCAGAGAGGGGAAGGTCAGAGGGGATAGTGAAAACGCGGCAGGGGGTTAGATTGGGAGAAGGGATGGGGTCAGAGGAAAGTGAAAGGGAAGAAGGTTGCGGAGGGTCGTTGTTGTCCAAGAGTTGTTGAAGCTTGCGATCCTTGACACCTGAAAAGAAGAAAAAAAAGTTTTTTGTTAAAGTGCTGGATGAGGCGAAGGATGAAATGGAACTGCCGACCCGGACAGCTTTGAGATAGAGTGAGTCGGTGTTGCTGAAGAGAGAGGTCGAGAGTGTTCATGTGGCGGCGCATGGCGTCGAGCGCGGATCTCAGGATGCAGCGAGAGCAGTGGTTCGAGGAACGCTGAATATCTTGGAGATATTTGTAATCCTGGGTGGATCCAAAACATGAAGGGTGGAATCCACGCGGAGTAATTCGGAGCCAGAGACAGTTGCTGAGGAAAGAGATGTGGCTGTGAAAGCGAGTTTTGGGAGATACCTGATCAAACACAAGAAGGGAAATAGAAAGCAATGAAGAAGGTGGTAAAAGAGACAAACGGAAATCCCGTTGGAGAGAAGAGCAGAACTTCTTCAAAGTGGGCATTCCTAGAAGAGAGTGGCAGTGAATTAAACACTAATACAAAAGCAAAATACTGCAGATGTAGGATTTTATATTATATTAGAGTATCGCACGGTCCGTGTATTATATTACAGTATCGCACGGTCCGTGTATTATATTACAGTATCGCACGGTCTGTGTATTATATTACAGTATCGCACGGTCCGTGTATTATATTACAGTATCGCAGTCTGTGTATTATATTACAGTATCACGTGGTCTGTGTATTATATTACGGTATCGTATGGTCCGTGTATTATATTACGGTATCGCGTGGTCCGTGTATTATATTACAGTATCGCACGGTCCGTGTATTATATTACAGTATCGCACGGTCCGTGTATTACATAGATACATAGATACATAGAAGATAGGAGCAGGAGTAGGCCATTCGGCCCTTCGTGCCTGCTCCGCCATTTAATGAGATCATGGCTGATCCTTTAATTCAGTATCCCGTCCCCGCCTTCTCTCCGTAACCCTTAACCCCTTTTGCCCGTAGAAATATATCTAATTCCCTCTTAAATATATTTAATGAGCTGGCGTACACTGCCCTCTGTGGCAATGAGTTCCACAGGTTCACCACTCTCTGAGTGAAGAAATTCCCCCTCATCTCTGTCCTAAATGGTTTAGCCCTTATCCTTAAATTATGTCCTCTAGTTCTGTTTTCACCCGCCAAGGGAAACATTCCTTCTGCATCCAGTCTGTCTAGACCTGTCAGAATTTTATACACTTCTATGAGGTCCCCTCTCAATCTTCTAAACTCCAGTGTGTACATCCCTAAACTACATAGTCTCTCCTCATAGGTCATTCCCGCCATTCCTGGTATCAGCCTGGTGAATCGCCGCTGCACCCCCTCCATGGCAAGAACATCCTTCCTCAGATGAGGCGACCAAAACTGTACACAGTACTCGAGGTGTGGTCTCACCAGTGCCCTGTACAGCTGCAGCAAGGTATCCCTGTTCCTGTATTCTAACCCTTTTGCTATGAAGGCCAGCATACCGTTTGCCTTCTTGACCGCCTGTTGCACCTGCATGCTCGCCTTCAGTGACTGGTGTACAAGAACACCCAGGTCTCTCTGTACTTCCCCCTCTCCCAATCTATTGCCATTTAAATAATAATTTGCCCTCCCGTTCCTGCACCCAAGGTGGATAACTTCGCACTTGTCCACATTATAGTGCATCTGCCATTTATCCGCCCAATCGCCCAGTCTGTCCAAATCGCTCTGGAGCTTCCTGGTCTCTTCCTCTGAGCCCACCCCACCTCCTAGTTTAGTGTCGTCTGCAAATTTGGAAATGCTGCATCCGACTCCCTGATCCAGGTCATTAATGTAAATTGTGAACAGCTGGGGGCCCAGGACAGATCCCTGTGGTACCCCACTTGTTACTGCCTGCCATTCAGAAAATGAGCCGTTTATTCCAACTCTCTGTTTTCTATCTGACAGCCAGTTCCCTATCCACGCCAAAACTTTCCCCTTTATCCCATGAGCCTCAATTTTCCATGCTAATCTTTTATGTGGGACCTTATCGAAGGCCTTTTGGAAGTCCAGGTACACCACATCTACTGGCTCTCCCCCATCTATTCTACCAGTTACTCCCTCAAAAAATTCCAATAGATTAGTCAAGCACGATTTACCCTTTGTAAATCCATGTTGACTCTGTCCTATCCTGTCCCCATTTGCTAAGTGCTCCGCTATTTCATCCTTAATGATGGACTCCAGCATTTTGCCCACAACTGATGTAAGGCTTACAGGTCTGTAATTACCTGCTTTTTCCCTACCCCCCTATATTACAGTATCGCACGGTCCGTGTATTATATTACAGTATCGCACGGTCTGTGTATTATATTACAGTATCGCACGGTCCGTGTATTATATTACAGTATCGCAGTCTGTGTATTATATTACAGTATCACGTGGTCTGTGTATTATATTACGGTATCGTATGGTCCGTGTATTATATTACGGTATCGCGTGGTCCGTGTATTATATTACAGTATCGCACGGTCCGTGTATTATATTACAGTATCGCACGGTCCGTGTATTATATTACAGTATCGCACGGTCCGTGTATTATATTACAGTATCGCACGGTCCGTGTATTATATTACAGTATCGCACGGTCCGTGTATTATATTACAGTATCGCACGGTCTGTGTATTATATTACAGTATCGCAGTCTGTGTATTATATTACAGTATCGCACGGTCTGTGTATTATATTACAGTATCGCAGTCTGTGTATTATATTACAGTATCGCACGGTCTGTGTATTATATTACAGTATCGCAGTCTGTGTATTATATTACAGTATCGCACGGTCCGTGTATTATATTACAGTATCGCACGGTCTGTGTATTATATTACAGTATCGCACGGTCCGTGTATTATATTACAGTATCGCAGTCTGTGTATTATATTACAGTATCGCGTGGTCTGTGTATTATATTACAGTATCGCACGGTCTGTGTATTATATTACGGTATCGCGTGGTCTGTGTATTATATTACAGTATCGCAGTCTGTATTATATTACAGTATCGCACGGTCTGTGTATTATATTACAGTATCGCACGGTCTGTGTATTATATTACAGTATCGCACGGTCTGTGTATTATATTACAGTATCGCGTGGTCCGTGTATTATATTACAGTATCGCACGGTCTGTGTATTATATTACGGTATCACGTGGTCTGTGTATTATATTACGGTATCGCGTGGTCCGTGTATTATATTACGGTATCGCACGGTCTGTGTATTATATTACAGTATCGCACGGTCTGTGTATTATATTACGGTATCGCACGGTCCGTGTATTATATTACAGTATCGTGTGGTCTGTGTATTATATTACAGTATCGCACGGTCTGTGTATTATATTACAGTATCGTGTGGTCTGTGTATTATATTACAGTATCGCACGGTCTGTGTATTATATTACGGTATCGCACGGTCCGTGTATTATATTACAGTATCGTGTGGTCTGTGTATTATATTACAGTATCACACGGTCTGTGTATTATATTACGGTATCGCGTGGTCTGTGTATTATATTACAGTATCGCACGGTCTGTGTATTATATTACGGTATCGCGTGGTCTGTGTATTATATTACAGTATCTCACGGTCTGTGTATTATATTACGGTATCGCGTGGTCTGTGTATTAAATTACGGTATCGCGTGGTCTGTGTATTATATTACGGTATCGCGTGGTCCGTGTATTATATTACGGTATCGCGTGGTCCGTGTATTATATTACGGTATCGTGTGGTCCCTGTATTATATTAGAGTATTGCACGGTCCCTGCATTATATTACAGTATCGTGCAGTCTGTGTATTATATTACAGTATCGCATGGTCCATGTATTATATTACAGTATTGCGTGGTCCATGTATTATATTAGAGTATCGCGTGGTCCGTGTATTATATTACAGTATTGCACGGTCTGTGTATTATTACAGTATCGGATGGTCCATGTATATTACAGTATCGGATGGTCCATGTATTATATTACAGTATCGTGCAGTCTGTTTATTATATTACAGTATTGCATGGTCCGTGTATTATATTACAGTATCACACGGTCTGTGTATTATATTACAGTATCGTGCAGTCTGCTATTATATTACAGTATCGCACATTCTGTGTATTATATTACAGTATCACACGGTTTGTGTATTATATTACAGTATCACACGGTTTGTGTATTATATTACAGTATTGCACGGTCTGTGTATTATATTACAGTATCGCACATTCCGTGTATTATATTACAGTATTGCATGGTCCGTGTATTCTATTACAGTATTGCACGGTCCGTGTATTATATTACAGTATCACACGGTCTGTATATTATATTGTGGTATCGCATGGTCCGTGTATATTATATTACAGTAATGTACGGTCTGTGAATATTTCAGTATGGTTCGTGCATTATATTAGAGTATTGCATGATTCGTCTATTATATTAGAGTACTGCACAGCTAGTTTTATATTAGTTTTGCACGGTCCATGTATTATATTACAGTATTGTATGGCCAGTGTATTATATTACAGTATTGTACGGCCCGTGTATTACGGTATTGTACGGCTCGTGTATTACGGTATTGTACGGCTCGTGTATTACGGTATTGTACGGCCCGTGTATTATGGTATTGTACGGCTCGTGTATTACGGTATTGTACGGCTCGTGTATTACGGTATTGTACGGCCCGTGTATTACGGTACTGTCCGGCCCGTCTATTACGGTACTGTCCGGCCCGTGTATTACGGTACTGTCCGGCCCGTGCATTACGGTACTGTCCGGCCCGTGCATTACGGTACTGCACGGCCCGTGCATTACGGTACTGCACGGCCCGTGCATTACGGTACTGCACGGCCCGTGCATTACGGTACTGCACGGCCCGTGCATTACGGTACTGCACGGCCCGTGCATTACGGTATTGCACGGCCCGTGCATTACGGTATTGCACGGCCCGTGCATTACGGTATTGCACGGCCCGTGCATTACGGTATTGCACGGCCCGTGCATTACGGTATTGCACGGCCCGTGCATTACGGTATTGCACGGCCCGTGCATTACGGTATTGCACGGCCCGTGCATTACGGTATTGCACGGCCCGTGCATTACGGTATTGCACGGCCCGTGCATTACGGTATTGCACGGCCCGTGCATTACGGTATTGCACGGCCCGTGCATTACGGTATTGCACGGCCCGTGCATTACGGTAATGTCCGGCCCGTGTATTACGGTATTGTACGGCCCGTGTATTACGGTATTGTACGGCCCGTGTATTACGGTATTGTACGGCCCGTGTATTACGGTATTGTACGGCCCGTGTATTACGGTATTGTACGGCCCGTGTATTACGGTATTGTACGGCCCGTGTATTACGGTATTGTACGGCCCGTGTATTACGGTATTGTACGGCCCGTGTATTACGGTATTGTACGGCCCGTGTATTACGGTATTGTACGGCCCGTGTATTACGGTATTGTACGGCCCGTGTATTACGGTATTGTACGGCCCGTGTATTACGGTATTGTACGGCCCGTGTATTACGGTATTGTACGGCCCGTGTATTACGGTATTGTACGGCCCGTGTATTACGGCATTGTATGGCCCGTGTATTACAGTATTTTCCGGCCCGTGTATTACAGTATTTTCCGGCCCGTGATTTACAGTATTGTCCGGCCCGTGTGTTACAGTATTGTCTGGCCCGTGTATTACAGTATTGTACGGCCCGTGTATTACAGTATTGTACGGCCCGTGTATTACAGTATTGTACGGCCCGTGTATTACAGTATTGTATGGCCCGTGTATTACAGTATTGCACGGCCCGTGTATTACAGTATTGCACGGCCCGTGTATTACAGTATTGCACGGCCCGTGTATTACAGTATTGCACGGCCCGTGTATTACAGTATTGCACGGCCCGTGTATTACAGTATTGCACGGCCCGTGTATTACAGTATTGCACGGCCCGTGTATTACAGTATTGCACGGCCCGTGTATTACAGTATTGCACGGCCCGTGTATTACAGTATTGTCTGGCCCGTGTATTACTATTTTCCAGCCCATGTATTACTGTATTTTCCGGCCCGTGTATTACTGTATTGTCTGGCCCGTGTATTACACTAGCGTTATGCATGTTACATTAGTCTTGATGTTAATTTGGAGTTTCAGTGTCCCTATGTCATTGCCTGTATTACCCCAGACTATCCCTCCCTCTACGCTGATTCCTGGGGTTTGTTGGGCAGTGCTCCACTCACCAGCCATCACTGTTGGTGCTCTTTGGGTTGAACCTTTCTGCTGAGTTTACAGAGAAGAGCTGATCATCTGGTGTCAGTGCTGGAATAGGTATATTGTAGAGTGGATGTTGAAACAATGCAGCCAGTTTAGATGCGTTGTGCTTGTAGAGAGCCTTCTGAGTCTTGTCAAGCCTTAAGCTTGACCGTGAATGTGGCTTACGATGGAATGACTGGCTCCTGTCGCTCGAATCCAGGGATTGTGATGTGCGGCTCGATGCCCTGGTGCTCGCATAATTTTGAAGTCCTCTGTTTGTCTTTGGCGACCTGCCCTTCAACACTTGCCGGTTTGGGAGCAGAGGAACTCTCCGGTCTGCAGCCTGCGTGTGGCGATCACACCTTCCCTTCACGCTCAGCTCCAGTACAGGCACCAGAGCGATCAGGACATGCAGTGCCAGGCTGAACAGAATTAAAAACAAGAGCACCAATTTGGATCTCCAGCAGATCTGAATCGGGATTCTTCGATACATCGCGGCCAAATTCTTAAAAACTACGATGAAGAATTTTCAGAACAAAATACTGTTAGTTGCTGTTGAAATCTGATTTCTTTGCACATCTGTACCAGTGTCGTGCCCAGCACCGAGAGACGGTCCTCTGCTCAGAGGCAGACTGGATAACTCTCGGGTACATGGCTGAGGTTTGTTCAGTGCAGCCCTGGTCAGTATGACCGTCCTGGCTTATCGCACTGCAAACAGAGGTCAGTCCACGTTCAAAGGTGACTTGGAATCGGCCCTGGAGGCTGTGCTTCATGCTAGGGCTCCTCATATCTGCAGCGAAGGACACAACCAGTAACAGGCCCAAAACTTGGATATTCGGAATCAGACACGGCCTTAGAATCACAGACATTACAACATGGAAGGAGAAGGACATTCTGGCCAGGGCTGGCTCATTAACTGCAGTTATTCCAAAACCTGCCCTTTCCTGGATCTTTTCATATTCTTCCTTTCCAAATGCTATCCAATTCTCTCTTAAATAATGTTCTAGTCTCTGCATTAATAGCTTGTTAATCGGTGTGGAGTGGACAATACTCTGAGCTGACAGAGGAAAGCTCCCTCTACGCTGTCTCATCAAACACTTCCCAGGGCAGGTACAGCACGGGTTAGATACAGAGTAAAGCTCCCTCTACACTGTCTCATCAAACACTCCCAGGGCAGGTACAGCACGGGTTAGATACAGAGTGATGCGCCTCAATAAATCCGAGACTCGATGTTAGCGAAACAAAACAAGGCTTTTATTGACTTAGAAGGTAACACACAGAGGAGAATGTATCTTCCATCCAGAGGTCTGCCATACTGGATGTGCTGCAGGCTGGGCCAGCTTACATAGGAGCCAGGTATGGGCGGAGCCCTACACACAGTACAATACAATGGAAATGAAACTGAAACCAACCACAGTCACAGGCAGAGAAATACTGATGAGTGATGAATGGAATATTTCATCACACAGAGTAAAGCTCCCCCTACGCTGTCTCATCAAACACTCCCAGGGCAGGTACAGCACGGGTTAGATACAGAGTAAAGCTCCCTCTACACTGTCTCATCAAACACTCCCAGGGCAGGTACAGCACGGGTTAGATACAGAGTAAAGCTCCCCCTACGCTGTCTCATCAAACACTCCCAGGGCAGGAACAGCAGAGTTATACAGCACAGAAAGAGGCCCTTCGGCCCATCGTGTCCGCACCAACCATCAAGCCCTGTCTATTCTAATCCCATTTTCCAGCACTTGGTCCATAGCCTTGTATGCTATGGCATTTCAAGTGCTCATCTAAAGGCTTCTTGAATGTTGTGAGTGTTCCTGCCTTTACCACCCTTTCAGGCAGTGAGTTGCAGATTCCAACCACCCTCTGGGTGAAAAAGTTTTTCCTCAAATCCCCACTAAACCTCCTACAGAGTAAAGCTCCCTCTACACTGTCCCCATCAAACACTCCCAGGGCAGGAACAGCACAGTTAGATACAGAGTAAAGCTCCCTCTACACTGTCCCATCAAACACTCCCAGGGCAGGGACAGCACGGGTTAGATACAGAGTAAAGCTCCCTCTACACTGTCCCCATCAAACACTCCCAGGGCAGGTACAGCACGGGTTAGATACAGAGTAAAGCTCCCTCTACACTGTCCCATCAAACACTCCCAGGGCAGGTACAGCACGGGTTAGATACAGAGTAAAGCTCCCTCTACACTGTCCCATCAAACACTCCCAGGGCAGGTACAGCACGGGTTAGATACAGAGTAAAGCTCCCTCTACACTGTCCCATCTAACACTCCCAGGGCAGGTACAGCACGGGTTAGATACAGAGTGAAGCTCCCTCTACACTGTCCCATCAAACACTCCCAGGGCAGGTACAGCACGGGTTAGATACAGAGTAAAGCTCCCTCTACACTGTCCCATCAAACACTCCCAGGGCAGGTAGTCTTTTAGAAATCATGTCTGGGTTATCCAGATGATTTGGGCAAGTCAGATTTTGTTTGAATGCATCAGAGACCCCAAAGCACTGGCCCTCAATTCAAACTATAAATATAGGGAAGTGCTCCATATGTGAATAACCAGAACCTTTTTAAACAGTTTAAGTGTGCTCAGCCTCTTGGTGCCAATTCACTGCTCAGATGTTTAATGTATGCCACTCACCAGCACGTTAATGTACGCCACTCACCGGCACGTTAATGTATTCCACTCACCGGCACGTTAATGTATTCCACTCACCGGCACGTTAATGTACTCCACTCACCGGCACGTTAATGTATTCCACTCACCGGCACGTTAATGTACTCCACTCACCGGCACGTTAATGTATTCCACTCACCGGCACGTTAATGTACTCCACTCACCGGCACGTTAATGTATTCCACTCACCGGCACGTTAATGTACTCCACTCACCGGCACGTTAATGTACTCCACTCACCGGCACGTTAATGTACTCCACTCACCGGCACGTTAATGTATTCCATTCACCGGCACGTTAATGTATTCCACTCACCGGCACGTTAATGTACTCCACTCACCGGCACGTTAATGTATTCCACTCACCGGCACGTTAATGTACTCCACTCACCGGCACGTTAATGTACTCCACTCACCGGCACGTTAATGTATTCCACTCACCGGCACGTTAATGTACTCCACTCACCGGCACGTTAATGTACTCCACTCACCGGCACGTTAATGTACTCCACTCACCGGCACGTTAATGTATTCCACTCACCGGCACGTTAATGTACTCCACTCACCAGCACGTTAATGTACTCCACTCACCGGCACGTTAATGTACTCCACTCACCGGCACGTTAATGTATTCCACTCACCGGCACGTTAATGTACTCCACTCACCGGCACGTTAATGTATTCCACTCAGCAGCACGTTAATGTATTCCACTCAGCAGCACGTTAAGTGGTGAGCTGTGCATTGGAAGGACTGGCTGAGCATATTGAAGTGCTCAATGAAGCTCCGGCTTTAACCTATGAAGAATTCCATTTCTGACATGCTTCCCATGAAGTGACATTGACCAAAATATACATTGCTGAACACATCGCTAATCAATTGTTGTATCAGTGATACACTTTAAACAGCTGGGCAGCAAATCATCAGTGGAAGCTTTGAACAGCTTAAACCAGAAGCGTTTAAAGAACTGAAGAGCACATCACCAATTTAGCTCACTGCCAGTTACCACCAGCTGTCCAAATATTCACCTAGATAGTGAATGGCAGCTATTTTGATTCAATAATCAGAGAACAAAGGTAATCAGGAGCTTGTCTCAGCAGAAATCCAGTAGAGTTGTGAACGCCAGGTACTGACAATATTGGCCCAGATATTCCAATCCCCACGGGTGGGTACGCGCTGTAGGGACATCGGAAATGCTGGTTTTAGGCATGCACAGGCGCATGCGCTGAAAACCGGCATTTCCGATCTGTCAAGAATAGTCTTGACTGATCCTCCGGCTGCCCTGGAGAAGGGCCTCTGCAGGCGGAGAGTTCCGCTTTTTGGAGACCCTCCGCCCGCAGAAAACCCTTACAATTCTTACGCCTGGTAAAAGCGTAAGGCCTGCTTTTACCAAGATAAAAGTTGAAAAAAGTTTTTAAAAAATTCACTGATTTATCATTTAAAAATACTTTTCAAAAAGGTAAGTTTATTTTTAGCCCCGTAAAAAACAAACGATTTTTTTCAAAAAATTAAATTTTTGTTTAAAATACTTATATATTGTAATGTCAAGTCATTGTAAAAATGTGATTTTTAAAATAAATTATTTAAAGTTTTACTATGTTTTTGGGGGTGATCTCCATTCATATATTTGACAGGTCTTCCTGTCAAGTGTATGAAGGGAGATTCCCTTCTTTGATTGGCTCCCCATGGCCCATGTGATCCCAGGGCCGCTGCCAACTACCTGCGCCTCTGGGATATGTGGGCCCTGCGCACTTGCAGTTTGGAGAGGCCCAGGATCGGAAGCGTGCGCATCCCGGGAGCCCTCGGATAAGGGCGTAGATATGGGCCATTGAGTAGAATTATAATGGGGAAAGTTCAATGATCAAAGAGAAGCACTGGGACTCGAACACTGGGAAGAAAGTCTGGCAGCAGTTTGTTTCTGTACAAAACACAGCTCTTGAAATAGAGACAGGTTCCAGGGAAGATCGTGTCCTGCAATCACTGGGTCAGTGTGACCAGCTCTGTGCTTTGTACACCGCACTGATCGATACAGTTACTTGCTCAATCTCGTGATGTTTTCTCTCTCTCAGTAGATGAGGGATGTTGGTGCCAAGGAATACAAACATGTGGAGAAAGCAGCGAGAAAGGGCCGTCGATGCTCATCATATCCACTAGTGTGACCTTGTGCACCTCCCTCCCAACCACCAGTGTACATAGAAATACAGAGAGGTCACAACATGGAAACAGGCACTTTGGCCCAACCAGGCCGTGTCAGTGTTTACCCCACACATGAGCAACACCAACCCTCCCTGTGCCCATATCCCTCCAACTCCTTTTCCTTCATCCCCCTCTCCAATCTAATCTTCAATGTTGACAGTTTCTGCTTCATCCGCTAAACCTGGGGGTGAATTCCCCGCCCTCACAGCTGTGTGTGAAGAAGTTCCTCCTGCCCACTGTTCTAAATCTCTTACATTTAATCTTGTATCTATGACCCCTCGTTCTGGACCCTCAACTACTGAAAGCAGTCTGTTTCTAATTGTAATGTATATATACCTTAAGGGAGAGAACTACTTTTTACAGCTCCTGTATACTGTAGTACCGGCAGTGACCACACCTGTATATAAACCCTGAGTAGTGATTTGTACAGTTAGTTCTAGAGTAACCCTCATTCAGTAAACACCTGTTGAATCGTTCCCAGCAGTCTGTTGTCTGATTATTGAAGGACACAACATTAAGATACACGGACATAACATTGGCGACGACGCAGATTCGAACCTACCTGCAACTCTGCATCACCTCCCAGGGATTCGCTCCTGGAGAACAGTGGAAGGAGGTCGAGTCCAGAAGCACGGGCGTCGACCATGGGCAACCGCCCAGTCATCCAGCGGAGATTTGAGCATCGCAGGGGAGGCTGTCGAGAGCCAGGCTTGGCTTTCCAGTCACGGTGGTCCAGCGAAACGGGCTGGCAACAGGTACTGCGCAGACTCTTCCCGGACAGCGGCGGGCTAGAGCCCGACCGAGCGGCACAGAAAAAGGCCGAGCAGCATCGACGGGGAGAGAGGGCAGAGCGCACAGGGCGCGGCCGGTGTTCAGGACCGAGCGGCGTCAATGGGGGAGAGAGACGAGAGAGAGCAGAGCGCAGCCGGTGGTCAAGGGCCGAGCAGCGTCAACGGGGGAGAGAGGCGCGCAGGAAAACGCGAGGCGCTGCCATTGCCACGAGGACCGCAGAGAGCGGCATTGGCAGCAGCGCAGGAGCAGCGCACGAAACCCATAGGGCGTCGCCATTTGCCACGAGGACCGCTGAGAGCGGCGTTGGCAGCAGCGCGGGAGACGCCATTTTAAGCCGCAGCGGGGAAGGAAAGCGCGGGAGACGCCATTTTAGGCCACAGCGGGGAAGAAAGGAAAGCGTGGGAGACGCCATTTTAAGCCAGTCTAACCACACCCAAAAATGCCGAAGAGTGGCAGTATCACAGCGTTCGACAATGAAGTCGAAGATTGGACGACATATGTCGAACGCATAGAAGTGTACTGCAAGGCGAATGAAGTACCAGATGACAAGAAAGCGCTGGTATTGTTGAATTCAATGGGTGCAAAAACGTATGGCTTACTACAAAACCTAGTAACCCCAGAGAAGCCAGTAGAAAATGATTTTGAAAACATAGTGTCAATCCTACAGGACCACTTAAACCCCACACCGCTGCTGATAGCAGAAAGATTTAAGTTTCACAAAAGGAACCAGCATAAAGATGAAAGTAATGCTGAGTATTTAACGGAACTGCGCAAGCTATCGAAACACTGCCAGTTTGGAACGGGACTACCAGATACTTTAAGGGACAAGTTTGTGTGTGGGCTTCAAAGTGAAGGAACCCAGAAACGGCTTCTATCAGAAAAGAATCTTACGCTGGACAAGGCTTTCAGCATTGCAGTATCACACGAAGCAGCAGCACGGGGCGCTGCAGAGATACAATGGAGACCGCAAGAATATGGCACAAATGAAATGTCATACGGAACAGTGAAGTGCTATCGCTGCGGCAGAACAACACACGACCATAATGATTGCTGGTTCAAAGACAAAGTGTGCAGACAGTGTGGAAAAGTAGGACACATAGCAAGAGTCTGCAGGTCGGGAAAGAAAACCAGCAGCAAGAAATCTCCACAGGAGAAGTACAAGAAGGTACATAAGGTGACGGAGAGTAGTTCAGACGAACAGAAGAGTGATACAGACTCCGGAAGCAAGGAGCTGGGTTGTCTGAAACTACATAATGTGATCAAAACGGAGGAGCACCAAACTATCTGGGTCACGCTCAAGATAGCAGGAGTCCAAGTGAAAATGGAATTGGACACAGGATCAGCCCTAACAGTCATAAACCGAAGGGACTACAAGCGGCTATTCTCACATATACCCTTGAGAGATACAAAGGTTGTCTTGAAGATGTACACGGGGCAAAAAGTCTACCCCAAAGGAAAAATAAGGGTGAACGTTATATATAACGGCAAGGAAACACCAAAAATGGACCTATATGTATTGCCAGATGGAGGACCACCACTGTGAATGGATCCGGAAGATACAGCTAGATTGGCATTCCATACAAGCACTGACTGTAGATGCCAAAAAGGATGACGACGTCCCACCTGGACGACTGTCAAAAATGCTAACTGACACACAAGAAGTGTTCCAGCAGGGACTCGGAACACTAAAAGGCCTAACAGCGACGATCAAAATAGAGGAAAATGCAAGCCCAAAGTTTTTTTTTTTAAGGCCAGACCGGTACCTTATGCGATCCGCCCAGCCGTCGAAGCAGAGCTGGAAGGTTTGGAACGTTCAGGAGTACTGTCCAAAGTGGACTGGAGCGAGTGGGCTACACCCATCGTTCCTGTAATGAAGAGGTCGTTGAGTAATACGCCTGGGGAACAAAGAAGGTTCGCATCTGTGGGGACTTTAAGGTGACAGTGAACCCAGTCCTTCACACTGTACAATATCCGCTTCCGCGGATTGAAGATATTTTCGCCTCGCTATCTGTGTCTGCGTGGGTTTCCTCCGGGTGCTCCGGTTTCCTCCCACAGTCCAAAGATGTGCAGGTTAGGTTGATTTGGCTATGATAAATTGACCCTTAGTGTTAGGGGATTAAATACGTGGGGTTACGGGGATAGGGTGGGATATGTGTCGGTGCAGGCTCGATGGGCCGAAATGGCCTCTATCTGCACTGTAGATTCTGTGATTGTGAAATGCTTCGCTAAGATTGATCTGGCCCAGGCGTACCTGCAAATGGAGGTAAAAGAAGCCTCGAAACAGTACTTCACGATCAACACTCATAAAGGTCTCTACCAATACAACCGGCTGGTGTTCGGGGTAGCATCAGCTCCGGCTATTTGGCAAAGGGCAATGGAACAAGTCCTGCAAGGGATTCCAGGGACCCAGTGTTATTTGGACGGCATCCTGGTCACGGGCGAAAATGACAGTGATCACCTCGCCAACCTGGAGCAGGTGCTCACTAGATTGAAGGAATATGGGCTCCGAGCTAATCGCCACAAATGCGAGTTTTTCCAGAAGCAGATCTCGTATTGTGGCCACGTTATTGATAAAGAGGGGTTACATAAGTCCCCTGAAAAGATTGAGGCAGTAGTCAAGGCTCCAGCACCGGAAAATGTGTCACAACTGAGGTCATTTCTCAGGCTGGTAAACTACTACCATAAGTTCTTGCCGAATTTGTCTACCGTACTACACCCACTGAACACCCTACTGCAAACGGGGGTACCATGGAAGTGGAGTGACGAATGTAAACGAGCTTTCCAGAAGAGCAAAGCATTGATCACATCAAAAGAGGTGTTGGCTCATTTCAACCCAGCACTACCAATTCGGTTGGCGTGTAATGCATCACCCTATGGCATTGGAGCGGTGCTGTCGCACAAATTCCCGGACGGCTCGGAGAGGCCAGTAGCCTTTGCGTCTCGGTCACTAACCTCAGCCGAGCGTAACTACGCCCAGATTGACAGGGAGGCCCTCAGCCTAGTGTGGGGAGTGAAAAAGTTCAATCACTATCTGCACGGGCAGAAGTTCACCTTGCTGACTGACCACCAACCACTTGTCTCCATCTTTAATCCAAAGAAGGGCGTTCCGGTGATGACTGCGCAACGGCTACAAAGATGGTCCCTTTTTCTAGGGGCGCACCAATATGAAATCGAGTATAAGGGCACGAAACAGCATGGAAACACTGATGGGCTATCACGCCTGCCACTGCCTACTGCGGAGGAAGCACCAGCAGTGGATCCTGTCAAAATATTTCATTCGACTATAATTGAATGCTTGCCAGTAACTAACGCTGGTATAGAGAAGGAGACCCGAAATGACCCGACACTGTCTCGGGTATATGATTTGACGGTGAAGGGATGGCCAGCACATGGTGACTCACTGTTGCTAGCATTCTCATCCAGAAGAGAACAGCTGTCAGTATGCCAGGGGACCTTGATGTGTGGATCCCAAGTGGTAATTCCACCCAAGTTAAGGGAGAGTGCTCAATGAGCTTCACGAAGGTCATCTGGGAGGGGTGAAAATGAAAAGCCTTGCTAGGGCTTATGTGTGGTGGCTGGGGATCGATCAACAAATCGAGGACCTGACAAAGAGCTGCTCAGGATGCCAGAAGGTCCAAAATGCACCACCACATGCCCCTCTACACCCATGGGAGTGGCCCTCATCTCCATGGCAACGGGTGCATATTGATTTTGCTGGTCCATTCATGGACTCGATGTTTTTAGTAGCCGTGGATGTGCACTTGAAATGGCCTGAGGTGATCAAAATGTCCTCCACCACCACGGAGAAAACTATTGCAGTCCTATGGACCATTTTTGCCAGGAACGGCTTGCCAGAGCAGATTTGCTCTGATAACGGACCACAGTTTGTGTCCAAAGAGTTTCGAAGATTTATGAAAAGGAATGGGGTAAGGCATTACACATCCGCCCCGTATCATCCAGCCACAAATGGATTGGCTGAGGGGTTCGTACAAACCTTTAAAAAAGCAGTAAAGGCCATGTGCGATGACGACGTTCCACTGCAGCATAAGGTGGATAATTTCCTGTTAGCCTACAGAAATGCGACACATGCAGTCACCAACCAGGCCCCGGCCATGGTGTTCTTTAACCGAAGGTTGAGATCTCGTCTGGATTTGCTCAGACCAAATGTACGAAGAGATGTTGAGAGTAAGCAATTCCAGCACATCAATGAGAAGCACTCGGAGCAGCGGGAGCAGAGGAGGAGCAGTCGGGTATAAAAACCCACGACCAGCGAGGCCCGAGAGCACTCGGAGCAGCGGGAGCAGAGGAGGAGCAGTCGGGTATAAAAACCCACGACCAGCGAGGCCCGAGAGCACTCGGAGCAGCGGGAGCAGAGGAGGAGCAGTCGGGTATAAAAACCCACGACCAGCGAGGCCCGAGAGCACTCGGAGCAGCGGGAGCAGAGGAGGAGCAGTCGGGTATAAAAACCCACGACCAGCGAGGCCCGAGAGCACTCGGAGCAGCGGGAGCAGAGGAGGAGCAGTCAGGTATAAAAACCCACGACCAGCGAGGCCCGAGAGCACTCGGAGCAGCGGGAGCAGAGGAGGAGCAGTCGGGTACAAAAACCCACGACCAGCGAGGCCCGAGAGCACTCGGAGCAGCGGGAGCAGAGGAGGAGCAGTCGGGTATAAAAACCCACGACCAGCGAGGCCCGAGAGCACTCGGAGCAGCGGGAGCAGAGGAGGAGCAGTCGGGTATAAAAACCCACGACCAGCGAGGCCCGAGAGCACTCGGAGCAGCGGGAGCAGAGGAGGAGCAGTCGGGTATAAAAACCCACGACCAGCGAGGCCCGAGAGCACTCGGAGCAGCGGGAGCAGAGGAGGAGCAGTCGGGTATAAAAACCCACGACCAGCGAGGCCCGAGAGCACTCGGAGCAGCGGGAGCAGAGGAGGAGCAGTCGGGTATAAAAACCCACGACCAGCGAGGCCCGAGAGCACTCGGAGCAGCGGGAGCAGAGGAGGAGCAGTCGGGTATAAAAACCCACGACCAGCGAGGCCCGAGAGCACTCGGAGCAGCGGGAGCAGAGGAGGAGCAGTCGGGTATAAAAACCCACGACCAGCGAGGCCCGAGAGCACTCGGAGCAGCGGGAGCAGAGGAGGAGCAGTCGGGTATAAAAACCCACGACCAGCGAGGCCCGAGAGCACTCGGAGCAGCGGGAGCAGAGGAGGAGCAGTCGGGTATAAAAACCCACGACCAGCGAGGCCCGAGAGCACTCGGAGCAGCGGGAGCAGAGGAGGAGCAGTCGGGTATAAAAACCCACGACCAGCGAGGCCCGAGAGCACTCGGAGCAGCGGGAGCAGAGGAGGAGCAGTCGGGTATAAAAACCCACGACCACCGAGGCCCGAGAGCACTCGGAGCAGCGGGAGCAGAGGAGGAGCAGTCGGGTATAAAAACCCACGACCAGCGAGGCCCGAGAGCACTCGGAGCAGCGGGAGCAGAGGAGGAGCAGTCGGGTATAAAAACCCACGACCAGCGAGGCCCGAGAGCACTCGGAGCAGCGGGAGCAGAGGAGGAGCAGTCGGGTATAAAAACCCACGACCAGCGAGGCCCGAGAGCACTCGGAGCAGCGGGAGCAGAGGAGGAGCAGTCGGGTATAAAAACCCACGACCAGCGAGGCCCGAGAGCACTCGGAGCAGAGGAGGAGCAGCCGGGTATAAAAACCCACGACCAGCGAGGCCCGAGAGCACTCGGAGCAGCGGGAGCAGAGGAGGAGCAGCCGGGTATAAAAACCCACGACCAGCGAGGCCCGAGAGCACTCGGAGCAGCGGGAGCAGAGGAGGAGCAGTCGGGTATAAAAACCCACGACCAGCGAGGCCCGAGAGCACTCGGAGCAGCGGGAGCAGAGGAGGAGCAGTCGGGTATAAAAACCCACGACCAGCGAGGCCCGAGAGCACTCGGAGCAGCGGGAGCAGAGGAGGAGCAGTCGGGTATAAAAACCCACGACCAGCGAGGCCTGAGAGCACTCGGAGCAGCGGGAGCAGTCGGGTATAAAAACCCATGAGGCCCGAGAGCACTTGGAGCAGCAGAGAGCAGCGAGGAGCCCGGCTTAAAAACCGGCGGCAGTTGCGAGGCGTACCAAATCAACAGCAGAGGAGAGGGGTAAATAGTAATCAGTGTGTGACGTCACCAGGGAGCAGCTGGTGCAGTCGGGAGAGCAGGAGGCCAGTAACTCTTATATAGGTGGAGCTGTTGCTAAACCCGAAACACTACAGTGTAGTGTCTCCCACCCTTCCACCTCCTCTAACCTTTTAGGGGTTAGGGGAAGTTGAAAAGGTAGGTTCAATTTATTTTATTTCAGGAGCCTAACCTAGGTGGAAAAGGTTCCAGGACAGGAGGCGGCAGTGAAAATACAACACCAGAAAACAGGTAGGTGACTGGTTGGTGAGTACTTTCACAAACTTATTCTAAGTAGAATTCAATAATTAAGCTAAATCGTAGTAAATAAAAGGGTCTTGTAAGGGTTAAGTCATGGAAGGGCAGCTCAGACCCGTGTCATGCTCCTCCTGTGCCATGTGGGAAATCAGGGACACTGTCCCTGACAACTATGTGTGCAGGAAGTGTGTCCAGCTGCAGCTCCTAGCGGACCGCATGGCGGCGCTGGAGCTGCGAATGGACTCACTCTGGAGCATACGCGATGCTGAGGATCTTGTGGATAGCACATTCAGTGAGTTGGTCACACCGCAGGTAAAGGCTAGCTCAGACAGTAAATGGGTGACCAAAAGGCAGGGTAAAGGCAGGAAGGTAGTGCAGGAGTCACCTGCGGTCATCTCCCTCCAAAACAGGTTTACCGTTTTGGGTACTGTTGGGGGAGATGACTTATCAGGGGAAGGCACCAGCAGCCAGGTTCAGGGCACCATGACTGGCTCTGCTGCACAGAAGGGCGGGAAAAAGAGGGATAGGGCTATAGTGATAGGGGATTCAATTGTAAGGGGGATAGACAGGAGTTTCTGTGGCCGAGACCGAGACTCCAAGATGGTATGTTGCCTCCCTGGTGCAAGGGTCAAGGATGTCTCGGAGCGGGTGCAGAGCATTCTGAAGGGGGAGGGGGATCAGCCAGTTGTCGTGGTACATGTAGGTACCAACGATGTAGGTAAAAAGAGGGAGGAGGTCCTACAAGCTGAATTTAGGGAGTTAGGAGCTAAATTGAAAAGTAGGACCTCAAAGGTAGTAATCTCTGGATTGCTACCAGTGCCACGAGCTAATAAGTTTAGAGAGAGTAAGATAGATAAGCTAAATACGTGGCTTGAGCAGTGGTGCAAGGGAGAGGGATTTAAATTCTTGAGGCATTGGAACCAGTTCTTGGGGAGGAGGGACCTGTACCAAGGGGACGGTCTACACCTGAACTGTGAGGGAGCCGATGTCCTCGGGGTAATATTTTCTAGGGCGGTTCGGGAGGATTTAAACTAATTTGGCAGGGGGATGGGAACCTAGGTAGTGGAAAAGAGGGAAGTCATATGAAGTCAGAAATAGATGGTAGAAAGGTGAGAAGCAATAAGCAAAGGAGAGAAACACAAAGGGCCAAACTAATTCATAATGAGAGTGTGAAAAAAGCAAGCCTGAAGGCTTTGTATCTTAATGCTAGAAGCATTAGGAACAAGGTGGATGAATTAGTTGTGGAAATAGAGGTAAACAAGTATGATTTGATTGGGATTACAGAAACGTGGCTGCAGGGTGGGCAAGGCTGGGAACTTAACATCCAGGGATATACAATATTTAGGAAGGATCGGCAAAAAGGTAGGGGAGGTGGGGTAGCATTGCTGGTAAAGGAGGGGATTAATGCAATGGAAAGGAAGGATATTAACTCGGATGAAACGGAATCTGTATGGGTAGAAATGAGAAATAGCAAGGGGAGGAAAACGTTAGTGGGTGTGATATATAGGCCTCCAAATAGTAATATGGAGGTGAGGGAAGGCATAAAAAGGGAAATTAGAGAAGCGTGCGATAAGAGCACAGCTGTCATCATGGGTGACTTTAATTTACATATTGATTGGACTACCCAAATTAGTAAAAATTCTGAGGAGGAGGAATTCCTGGAATGTTTTCGGGACGGTTATCTGGACCAATATGTCGAGGAGCCGACTCGAGATCAGGCCATTTTAGACTGGGTATTGTGCAATGAGAAGGTACTTATCAGCAATCTTCTTGTACGAGGCCCCTTGGGTCAGAGCGATCATAATATGATCGAGCTCTCAGTCGAGATGGAGAGTGAGGAAATTGAATCAGAGACTAAGGTCCAGAACTTAAATAAAGGGAATTACGAGGGTCTGAGACGGGAATTGGGTAAGATTGATTGGGTGGTGTTTCTGGGGGGATTGACAGTAGAGAGACAATGGCAAGCATTCAAAGATAGAATGGAAGAATTCCAGAACATGTTTATACCGGTTTGGCATAAAAATAAACCTAAAAAGGTGACTCAACCGTGGATAACGAGGGAAATTAGGGACAGCATAAAATCAAAAAAAAGGGCATATCAACTGGCAAAAAAAAGCACCAGACCGGAAGATTGGGGGCAGTACAGGATACAGCAAAAGAGGACAAAGGGATTAATCAGGAAGGGGAAAATAGAATACGAAAGTAAACTTGCAGCAAACATAAAGACAGACTGCAAAAGCTTTTATCGGTATATCAGGAGGAAAAGACTGGTAAAATCCCAAGTCGGTCCCTTGCAGTCCGATTCGGGAGAATATATAATGGAGAATAAGGAAATGGCAGACCAATTAAACTCATACTTTGGTTCTGTATTCACAAAGGAGGACACAAATAACCTCCCAGGAATATCGGCAAACATGGGGACTAATGAGAGGGAGGAGCTGACAGAAATTAGTATCTCTAGGGATATGGTGTTGGGTAAGTTGAGGGGACTGAAGGCCGACAAATCCCCGGGGCCTGATAAACTACATCCTAGGGTACTTAAGGAGGTGGCCCTGGAGATAGCAGATGCTCTAAGGATCATCTTCCGGAACTCCATTGACTCGGGAACAGTACCCGTGGATTGGAGGGTAGCTAATGTTACCCCAATATTTAAAAAGGGGGGTAGAGAGAAAGCAGGGAATTATAGACCAGTAAGCCTTACATCGGTTGTGGGCAAAATGCTAGAGTCCATTATTAAGGATAAAATAGCGGAGCACTTGACAAATGGGGAAAGGATCGGACAGAGTCAACATGGATTTACAAAGGGTAAATCGTGTTTGACTAATCTGCTGGAATTTTTTGAGGAAGTAACTGGTAAAATAGATGGGGGAGAGCCAGTGGATGTGACTTCCAGAAAGCCTTCGATAAGGTTCCACACAAAAGATTATCATGCAAAATTAAGGCTCATGGAATTGGGGGCAAAGTATTAACGTGGATAGAGAACTGGCTGGCGGATAGAAAACAGAGAGTTGGAATAAACGGCTCGTTTTCGGAGTGGCAGGCAGTGACCAGCGGGGTGCCGCAAGGATCTGTCCTGGGACCCCAGCTGTTCACAATATATATAAATGATCTGGATCAGGGAATTGGATGCAATATTTCCAAATTCGCTGACGACACTAAACTAGGAGGAGGGGTGGGCTCTGATGAGGATGTCAGGAGGCTACAGTGCGATTTGGACAGGTTGGGGGAATGGGCGGATACGTGGCAGATGCACTATAATGTGGATAAATGCGAGGTTATCCACTTTGGGGGTAAAAACAGGAGGGTAGATTATTATCTAAATGGCAATAGATTGGGAGATGGGGAAGTGCAGAGGGACCTGGGTGTTCTTGTGCACCAGTCACTGAAGGAGAGCATGCAGGTGCAACAGGCGATTAAGAAGGCAAATGGTATGTTGGCCTTCATATCAAGGGGGTTCGAGTATAGGAATAGGGATACCTTACTACAGCTGTACAAGGTGCTGGTGAGACCGCATCTGGAGTATTGTGTACAGTTTTGGTCGCCCCATCTGCGGAAGGATGTTCTTGCCATGGAAAGAGTGCAACGGCGATTCACCAGGCTGATACCTGGAATGGCGGGAATGACCTACGAAGAGAGATTAAATAGTTTGGGCTTGTACTCACTGGAGTTTAGAAGATTGAGAGGGGATCTCATCGAAACATATAAAATTATGGCAGGCCTGGACAGGCTGAATTCAGAGAGAATGTTTCCAATGGCCAGGGAGCACAGAACCAGGGGCCACAGTCTAAAAATAGCGGGCAAATCATTTAAAACAGAGATGAGGAAGAATTTCTTCACTCAAAGAGTGGTGAGCCTGTGGAATTCCCTGCCACAGAGGGCTGTGAAGGCTAATTCAATAAATATTTTCAAGAGAGAATTGGATATATTTCTGAAGGCTAAGGGGATTAAGGGTTACGGAGAAAAGGCGGGGACGGGGTACTGAACTGGTAAGATCAGCCATGATCTCATTGAATGGCGGAGCAGGCTCGAAGGGCCGAATGGCCTACTCCTGTTCCTATCTCTATGTATCTATGTAAGCTGACAAGGAGCTTCAATGTAGGGCAACCAGTCTTGGCCCACGACTACCGAACAGAGAAATGGCAACCAGGAACGATATGCACACGGCAGGGGCCACTAATGTACGCAGTGGATGTTGGGGAGAACATTGTGAGACGCCATGCTGACCAGATCCTAGAGTCACAGGAACGAGTCAACCCCATGTCTCGGCCATACGTACCTGGTGAGGAACCCGACGTACAGGTCGCATCTACCTCAGAAACAATAGCATTGGAAGCTGATGAATCAACTGACGACAGGGTGCTAGAATCGCCTCCGCACCAAGAGCGAGACACTCGGGAAAGGCGTTATCCAGAAAGAATCAGGAAGCCTCCCCAGAGACTGAATATATGAATGGACTATTTTCATATAACATTGTATATTAAAAATGTTAATTGTTAAATGAGTATTATGGTACTGTTAATCTAAAAGGGGAGGAATTGTAATGTATGTAATGTACCTTAAGGGAGAGAACTACTTTTTACAGCTCCTGTATACTGTAGTACCGACAGTGACCACACCTGTATATAAACCCTGAGTAGTGATCTGTATAGTTAGTTCTAGAGTAACCCTCATTCAGTAAACACCTGTTGAATCGTTCCCTGCAGTCTGTTGTCTGATTATTGAAGGACACAACATTAAGATACACGGACATAACACTATCTACCCTATCCCATCCTTTCATCATTTTCTTCTATTATATCACCCGTAATCTGTGTTGTTCGAATGAAAAAAGGCCCAATTTTTCACATTTTTTTTGTATCTGTATTTCTTCACATCGGGCAGCATTGCTAGTGTATCTGCGTTGTACCCTCTCTAACACCTCAATATTCTTACTGCTCAATACTGCACACAGTAATCTAACTGAGGCCTTAGGAAGGCTTTATGTAAGCTCATCGTTACCTCTTGGTTTTTATATCCTATACCTCCTCTGATAAAACCTAGAATTCTATTAGTTCTTTTTACAGCCTTATAAGTCTGAGAGGTCCTGCCTTTAATGACCTGTGAACCCCTGCCCCCCAATCCCTCTGCTCTTCCACAGCCCCGAGCCTACTTCTAGTCAGCGTCATTACTGCTGCTTAATCTTTTAACACAATGTATCGCCTCACACTCACTGAATTCCATTTGCCACTTTATAGCCCCAGCCTATCAATATCCCTTTGCCACAACAGCAAAATACTGCGGATGCTGGAAATCTGAAATAAAAACAGAAAATGCTGGAAATGCTCAGCAGGTCAGGCAGCATCCGTGGAGAAACAGAGTTAATGATTCGGGTCGATATACCTGAAACGTTAACTCTGTTTCTCTCTCCACAGATGCTGCCTGACCTGCTGAGCATTTCCAGCATTTTCTGTTTTTATTTAATATCCCTTTGCTGCTTCTTTTGTTCTGCTAAATAATGAACTATACCTCCTATTTTAGTATTCCACACCACTCCCTCTAGGCCGATATCCAAAACATTGATGTACACAGTGAACAGAAGTGGACCCAGGACAGAACCCTGTGGGACACCAGAACCCACTTCCAACCAATCCGAGAAACTGCCCTTACTCCCCTTCTAACCAATTTTTAATCCCGTTTGCTATCCTCCCCCCAATTCCACACCCCCTTAAGTAATCTCCTGTGTGGTACCTTGAAGTCAAAGGCTTTCCTGAAGTCCATATGCACTACATCCACTGCATTTCCCCATCTTGCTACATCTGTTACCTCCTCAAACAATTCTAGGTTTGTAAAGCATAATCGTCGCTTTTGAAATCCCTGCTGGCTACTTCTAACTATGTTATCTTTATATCGATAAATAGTAATCTCATTCTTAATTAAAGATTCTAAAATTTCCCTAGCACAGATGTTAAGCGAACAGTCCTGCAATTACCCGGGTTAGCTCTGGCTCCCTTTGTATAAACGGGTACTACAATGGCCCCTCTCCGGCTCACATCCAGACTCAGTAGAGCCTGAAATAGAATTTCTGGGGCCTCGGTAATCTCCTCCCTCAGGATCCGAGAACGTATCACATCAGACTCTGGTGCTTTGTCTTCCTTTAGCTTAACTAACTTACCTAAAACTTTCCTTTTATTCAGCACAATATCGCTCCTCTCACTCCTCCCCACTTCAGGATTCACCTCCTCTCCGATATCCTTCTTTAGTTACGATCAATGTGAAGTACGCATTAAATACCACCATCATCGACTAATTGGCAATCCTCTCCCCTCAGGGGTCCCACCCTACTTTGAACAATTCTCTTTCCTTTCACTGTTCCTTTTACCGGTTCCTGAATTTTTTCCCCCTCACACTCACTTAGCTTGCCTTATCCTGCTCTTATCTTTTTGTCACATATTCTACTTTAGTTTCTTCAGGATTCTTCTTATCGTTCTCACAGACCTTCCATTTTAATTGGTTTCTAACCTCTATTTATCCATGGTATCCTAAAGCTACTAGTAGTTTCCTTTCTTAATGGAATAGCCTTATTTTGTACCTTTGCAACCTCTTTTTTTTTTATATAAACATCCCATTGTTTCAGTGCACCGGCCAATATTTATCCCTCAACCAATATCACTAAAACAGGTTATCTGGTCATCATCACATTGCTGTTTGTGGGAGATTGCTGTGCGCAAATTGGCTGCTGCGTTTCCTACAACAGTGACTACACTTCAAAAAGTACTTCATTGGCTGTAAAGCGCTTTGGGATGTCCCAAAGTCATATAAATGTTTATATTAGTTATTTCTTACAGTCCGGTGTGCCAATTTCTCCTTCCACCTCACCTCAGCTAGCTCACTCCCCTCTCTAAAATCTGCCCCAATCAAATCTAGCTGTTGTACTGACTTTTCCCTTTCTAATTGGATCTTAAATCTTATATTGCGGTCACTGCTCCCAAGGTGCTCACCCACCTGATCGATTTGATTACCCAGAACCAGATCCAGCAACAGCAGCCTTGTAGGCCAAATGGCATCCCGCTCGAGGAAGGAGTCCTGTACAGTGTTTCGGAATTCCATTCCCTCCTCTCTGTCTCAAATCGATAAGTGGATGATTAAAATCTCCCAGAACAATAATATTGTTACTTCATCTCTCTAATCGGACTGTAAATTTCCTCTTCCATTTAGTTTCCACAATCTGGAGCCCTGTGATACATCCCAACTAATGGAACAAGCCCTTTTTATCTTTGAGCTCCAACCATATTGACTATCTGTCCCCTTCCTCGTCTACATCACCCTCGCTACTGTAGGGATTCCCTCTTTAACCAATATTGACCTCTGCCTCCCTTATCTTTCCTATCCCTCCTAAATATAACCTGATATGTTTCGATTCCATTCTTGTCCAGTTTGAAGCTGGGTTTCTGTTAATGCTATTAAATCTAGACCTTCCTGTAAACAGTTTCAGTTTCCCAGTTTATTTCCCACTCTGCACATTGCAATATACACATTTGAAGAAATTTTTAAAAACACTATTCCTTACCCCATTTTTTTTGCCTAAAATATCCTCAGTCTTTTCCCCATTTACTACTCCATATCCCTCTTCCTACCTCACCACTTCCCTATTTACCAGTACAATAGCACCCTGTTAAGGTGCAGCCCATCCTTGTGGAATAGCTCCCACCTGTCCCAGAACTGGTGCCAATGCTCAAAGTGGATCTCTCTTCCTAAGATGTGCGGGTTAGGTTGATTGGCCATGATAAAAAAAAAAATTAAAAAAAAAATTGGCCCTTAGTGTTAGGGGGGATTAAATACGTGGGGTTACGGGGATAGGGCTTGGGTGGGATGGCTGTCGGTGTAGGGACCGGGTGCTAGGGTTTGGATGATCAGCCATGATCTCGTTGAATGGCGGAGCAGGCTCGAAGGGCCGAATGGCCTACTCCTGATCCTATCTTCTATGTTTTTATGTTTCTATGTTTCTATGTTTCCTGACACATCAGGCTGGATTTTGCCATTGGAGGCGGGTCAGGTGGTCGGTGGGTCCCGATCCCGCCTCCGCTGTCAGGCGGGATAATTTAGCTATTTTGCCCAAACTGGGCAATTGATTCCCAGCGTGTGTGCACCCCCGGCCCAATTAGTCGTTTGGGCTTCAAACTCGCTTCTGATGACGTCATTTATTCAGCTGCATTTAAGGGCTCCAAGCAGCCTTGGTTCATTTTCTGCCTCTAGATATATCTTTGCTACTCTTGTAACTGTTTGGTCCTCGTGGTATACCTACTTCAAGGCCCAAGGCCTCACCTCGGTTTGATGATGACTCCCTCCATGCTCTAGAGGAGGGAGCCAGAGCTCAGAAGGAGGTGCTGTTTCCTTCCTCTGGGAGGAAAAACCTCCCCACCAGACCAAAGCTGTGTGGCTGCAATTGGCTCAGGAGGCGAGTGCCAGATCGATGTGCAGCAGAACCTGGCTGCAGTGCCGAAAGACCTTGTCCGCACAGGAAAAGTGAGTATAGCACCACCTCTACCCTCATTCTGCTCCCCATCTCCTCTCAGCACCATCGCTCTACATTGTCAACCTACTCCTACACATCCCACTTTACCCTTACATCCCTTGCACCCTTCACCATCCCTCTCTCTCTATGTACACAATCACTTCACTATTCGACTATGCCGCCCTCACACTCGCTGTCACTGTGATGCTATGACAACAACTAACACACAGAGAGGGCCCTTGGTATTGGGACCTCACTCCATCTTTGTGTCCTCTTAAGCATCTATGCTATGGATTCGCTACACTCACTCCATCATTCTCACTCAAACTCCACTTGTGTCCCTCATTGCAGGAAAAGAGAGCCCACAATAAGAGGGAAAGGGCGAAGACAGGAGGAGGGCCAACCTCAGTAGCCCATCTCACCAGCGCTGAGGAGGCGGTTCTAGAGATCGTTGGAACCGAGGAGGATCTGGAAGTAGGGGACGGACAGACAGACGCATCACAGCAAGCTGGTGACAGAATAGTTTTTTATCTCTCTCATTGACATTGCACGAGTGACTGATGTGGCTTCTGATGCTCAAACAGATTGACTTATGATCATCTGCACAATTTCATGTGCATGCTACATTTATATCACATGTCTAACTCATGCCTTTACTCCCCCTGTCCAGGAGGAAGAGCCTGAGCCAGAAGGCTCCTCAGAGGAACCTGCAACCTCCGAGGACGCAGCATCAGCAGAATTAAGCGCACCCAGCACCAGTGCAGAGTCGCACACCTCAGTGGGACCTTCGGGACATAGAGTAGCGTTGTCACCTGGTGTATCACAACTCACAAGTGAGCATCAGCAGATGGTGGAGACAGGGACAGCAGTGGAGAGTCCTCGTCGGAGGCCGCAGGGCTCTGCCAGCTCAGCTCAGCTCAGCTGCATGTTGACCCTGTGCCTCCGGGTCCATCCAGAAGGAGAGCAGTGCTGGAACTCCAGGATCAAGTACAGGAGTCTCTGGCAGGTTTTGTCTCCAGGGTCACTGCGAGTGTGGAGAGGCTGGAGGAGTCCATCGCTAACATGAGCATTGGCGCATGAATGCATCACCACGGAAAGGATGGCAACCTCCGTGGAAAGGATGGCTACAGTAGAGGAGAGGATGGCCACAGAGCGTTGAAAACATGGTGAATGTTCAGAATAGACTGACATCTCTGGAGGAGCAATGGGCAGCTATTGAGCAGAGAGACCAGAGCTTCATGGAAGTTCTCTGGAGTAAGACTGCCAGTGCAGATACGGGTCCTCATGGCCCCCATGATGTGCAGCAAAGTGCTGCCCAGCCACTTGCCAGCACTGAAATGGGGCTGACCCATGAGCGGGATGTTGGTGACAGACAAGAAGGAAGTGGGGGCTCCTCTCCAAGCGCTCACACTCCCATGCCACTGCGGAGTCCTCGGTCAGAGCCCCACCAGAGTTCTCACCCAGCTGAGATTGAAGGGATAATTACTAGTCCTAGCCCTTTTAGGGCTACCCCGGATCAGGCGTATTCCTCAGACGTTCACTTTCAACTAAAGTTTGAGGTAGCCGAATCCTAAAGACGCTTAATTCGATCTAAAGGTCCGGACTATCTCTCCCAAAAGGAAAGGAACAACTTGAGAATGTTACCATCCTCCAGATAGCACTTTTGATAAGTTTAGCTAGACTGTAATGTTCTGGATATTATGAGGGTCCAGAAAACTCCCTCAAATTTCTGCAACTCCTCACCAAAGAGTGTATAGAGATTGAGTTTGCGAGTTTTTGATACAGAAGTCTTATGTGAGATAATTCTAAAAATATATAGATTTATTAAAGAACCGACATGTAATTTACAGTTGGTGAGTCAATCGCAACATTAACAGTTCCAAAAAGAGAAAACTTACAATCTTATTAACAGAGAATCTTACTTTTAAATCTTAACTTCACTACAGTATTACAGTTCTTAGTGCTCTCCAGGATATCCACCAAAATCAAATACCTTTGCTCCCCGAGGCACAAAGAGTTGGAGACTTAGAGCTGCCTCTGAAGCCGAAAATCGCTTTGCCCGATTAAAGCGAGTCTGTTATCCCATTTGAGAGTTCAATATTTATACCCTTTTCCAGTGGTATTTCCTTTAAGGTTTTCTGCTGATGCAAATTAATTATCTCTAGTCATTTTTCTGCCGACCTCTGCAACTCTTACAGCCACCTCAGCTAGAATCATATCTCCTCTCCAGGTGTTCTAAGTTTACCATATAAAAAGTGTGACGGCAGGTGTTCCTTACTTGATGTCATCTTTACGAGGGCGGATGTTCTTTATCTTATGTGCCTCTTTATGAAGTGTAAATTAGAACACCTTATCCATGGTGAACCATTGTTTTTGTTCCCAAAGATCAGCCTGTCAGAACCCTTCACCTTCTGTTTCAATAAGGTTATTTATTCAGGGTCAACAACTGTCTTATCTCAATAGCCAGAATGTTTTCACAACTATTTCATAGTAAAGTTTCTAAATTTCCAAACCCAGTTTGTCATGTTTTAATAAGGTCAGAATTCTTTCATAAGATAGTGTATTTTTCTGAATAGGTTATATGGCTTATTCCTTCACAAGATGGGCGTCTCAGCCCCTGCACAGCCACAGGAGGGGCAGAATGTTGGCAAGCCCTCATCGGCTCGCAACCCCAGAGGACGCCCACCAAAGGTGTCGAGGCAGGAGCAGCATGAAAGTGAGCAAGGGGCCTCCACATCTGCTGAAGCCACAGGGGAAGCACCACGTAACAGCACTCGTAAGAGGAAGATAAAGCACAAGTAGTCACAAAGGTAGTCACTTGGGTGTTCTGTTGTGTTTAATTGTTAAATGCCATCCTTTAGTCAATGTAATCAAATGAAGTTCTGGCCTGTCATTTCGCAAATGGAAGTTCCACATTGAGGGCTCAGGGCGACTTGGATTTGTCATGATGGTGGTCAGAGTGATAGGAAGCCACAGGTTCTTGTCCATTGTCTATGGTGTGGTAAGAAGGTGCCAGCCACGTGTTTGATTGGGCAACCTAAGCAAATCTGGCCAAGACATCCCTTGCATCCCGGGCAGCAATGTGCTCGCGTGCTCTGCCGCTGGTTGATGCACCTCCACAAGGTCTTCGTTCTCATTCTCCACCTCCTCCTCATCTGAAGAGGCTATGCGCTGAGCCACTTGTTCCTCAGCAGCTGCAAGCCACGATGCTGTGCGATGTTGTGCAGTGCACAGCAGACCATGACGATTCTGGAGACCCTGGCTGCTGAGTACTGCAGGGCTCCACCTGATCTATCAAGGCATCTGAAGCGCATCTTCAGCAAGCAGATGGTTTGCTTGATAATGGATCTGGTGGAAATGTGGCTGGAGTTGTAGCGCTCCTCAGCTTCGTTCGATGGCCTCCTGAACGGCGTCATTAGCCACGTCTTCAGGTTTGTAATTGTGCGCCTTTGCAAAGAGGACATCGGTAACCTGCGTGATGCAAGGGTGTGTGGCCGACTGGGAGATGCCGCTGATGTCTGCTGATGATCCCTGGAAGGAGCCTGAAGCAAAAAAGTTGAGTGCGGTGGTGACTTTGACAGCCACTGTTAAGGAGTGTCCACCCGATCCTTTGGGCTCCAGGTGTTGGTGCAGCATTGCGCAGATGTCACCCACTACCTCTCGCGAAAGTCTCAGCCTCCTTTGGCACTGCTGCTCAGTCATGTTGAGGAAGCTTATCCTCATCCTCTAAACCCTGTTTTGAGGGTATCTCCTGCGGCGACGCGCTTCCCTGCGCTGGCACCTTCTGCCCTGTGCACCATCAGGTGGGTGAGCAGCAGGTTGGCGCTCCTGTTGTTGTTCCTGGTTCTGCTGCTGCCACGGCTGCTCTTCGTCCGAATCGGAGGTCCAGGAGGAAAGGAAATAAATGGTTCCCATGATGCTGGTAGATATCTCAGTTGAGGAAGCACTCAATCAAGGTGGGGAGAGGGTTTTCCCAGGAGGTAACAGTGGAGATGGATCACAGCTTCACCACTTCCAAAATCAGTAGACCTGCAAAAAGTTCTCCAAGACCTGAAAAAACAAAGTTCTGCCACCTGCAACTGATCCTTGTTGAGAGCTCCGTTTTTATGGGGGAGCTGCAGCTGTTAGAAAGCCAGCAACTTGTGTAGCCGACAGGATTAGCTGGCGTGTTTCAGGAGAGACGTGCAGCACGCTGGAAATGTGGCAAACTTTGAAAGGCTTCTCAAAATGGGATTATAGAGGTAGTTAAGTAGCAGTTAAGTGCCTTAAGGGCCTAGACCGCCGTTTGGAGGCGGGACTGAAACGGAGTCTGCAAGCCCGCCTCTGGCAAAGTCGGAACCCGCCGTCATTTTTTCCAAAGTTTCCCACCTGACCCGCCTCCTCAGGGCTGGTAAAATCCAGCCCATCGATTCCCTGAATCCTCTCGCCTTTCCCTATTTCGCACATGGCTGGGAAGTAATAATAGGATTAAGACCCACTCCACTGGCTGGAGTCATACCTAGCACAAAGGAAGATGGTTGTGGTGATTGAAGGTCAATCGTCACAGCCCCAGGACATCGCTACAGGAGTTCCTCAGGGCAGTGTCCTCGGCCCAACCATCTTCAGCTGCTTCATCAATGACCTTCCCTCCAACATAAGGTCAGAAATGGGGATGTTCGCTGATGACTGCAGTGTTCAGCGCTATTCACAACTCCTCAGATAATGAAGCAGTCCATGTCCGCATGCAGCAAGACCTGGACGACGTTCAGGCTTGGGCTGATAAGCGGCAGGTAACATTCGCGCCACAGAATTGCCAGGCAATGACTATCTGCAACAAGCAAGAGTCTAACCACCTCCCCTTAACATTCAATGGCATTACCATCGCCGAATCACTCACTATCAACATCCTGGGGGGTCACCATTAACCAGAAACTTAACTGGACCAGTCACATAAATACTGTGGCAACAAGAGCAGGTCAGAGGCTGGGTATTCTGCGGCGAGTGTCTCACCTCCTGACTCCCCAAAGCCTTTCCACCACCTACAAGGCACAAGTCAGGAGTGTGATGGAATACTCTCCACTTGCCTGGATGAGTGCAACTCCAACAACACTGAAAAAGTTCGACACCATGCAGGACAAAGCAGCCCACTTGATTGGCACCCCATCCACCACCTTAAACATTCACTCCCTCCACCACCGGCGCACCGTGTCTGCAGTGTGCACCATCTACAAGATGCACTGCAGCAACTCGCCAAGGCTTCTTCGGCAGCACCTCCCAAACCCGCGACCTCTTCCACCTAGAAGGACAAGGGCAGCAGGCACATGGGAACACCACCACCTCCAAGTTCCCCTCCAAGTCACACACCATCCTGACTTAGAAGTATATCGCCGATCCTTCATCGTCGCTGGGCCAAAATCCTGGAACTCCCTCCCTAACAGCACTGTGGGGGCACCTTCACCACACGGACTGCAGCGGTTGAAGGCAGCAGCTCACCACCACCTTCTCAAGGGCAACTAGGGATGGGCAATAAATGCTGGCTTTGCCAGCGACGCCCACATCCCATAAGCAAATTTTAAAAAAATATCCATGCAGTTCAGCTCCTAAACTTGTTTCCTAATCGCCTGAATTCACAACACAGAACAGCCCTTCTGCGCGATTTCTGTTGACTCTCAGACACACCACAAATGAAACTGGGCAAAAAACAAACCGGAAACTGATCCAGCAGTTCTCATTAACACCCAGTCTAATCCCATTAAACACTGCACTAATACACTATTCTCATTAACACCCAGTCTAATCCCATTAAACACTGCACTAATACACTATTCTCACTAACACCCAGTCTAATCCCATTAAACACTGCACTAATACACTATTCTCATTAACACCCAGTCTAATCCCATTAAACACTGCACTAATACACTATTCTCACTAACACCCAGTCTAATCCCATTAAACACTGCACTAATACACTATTCTCACTAACACCCAGTCTAATCCCATTAAACACTGCACTAATACACTATTCCCATTAACACCCAGTCTAATCCTATTAAACACTGCACTAATACACTATTCTCACAAACACCCAGTCTAATCCTATTAAACACTGCACTAATACACTATTCCCATTAACACCCAGTCTAATCCCATTAAACACTGCACTAATACACTATTCTCACAAACACCCAGTCTAATCCTATTAAACACTGCACTAATACACTATTCCCATTAACACCCAGTCTAATCCCATTAAACACTGCACTAATACACTATTCTCACTAACACCCAGTCTAATCCCATTAAACACTGCACTAATACACTATTCTCACTAACACCCAGTCTAATCCCATTAAACACTGCACTAATACACTATTCTCATTAACACCCAGTCTAATCCCATTAAACACTGCACTAATACACTATTCTCACTAACACCCAGTCTAATCCCATTAAACACTGCACTAATACACTATTCTCATTAACACCCAGTCTAATCCCATTAAACACTGCACTAATACACTATTCTCACTAACACCCAGTCTAATCCCATTAAACACTGCACTAATACACTATTCTCACTAACACCCAGTCTAATCCTATTAAACACTGCACTAATACACTATTCCCATTAACACCCAGTCTAATCCTATTAAACACTGCACTAATACACTATTCTCACAAACACCCAGTCTAATCCTATTAAACACTGCACTAATACACTATTCCCATTAACACCCAGTCTAATCCCATTAAACACTGCACTAATACACTATTCTCACAAACACCCAGTCTAATCCTATTAAACACTGCACTAATACACTATTCCCATTAACACCCAGTCTAATCCCATTAAACACTGCACTAATACACTATTCTCACTAACACCCAGTCTAATCCCATTAAACACTGCACTAATACACTATTCTCACTAACACCCAGTCTAATCCCATTAAACACTGCACTGATGCACTATTCTCACTAACAACCAGTCTAATCCCATTAAACACTGCACTAATACACTATTCCCATTAACACCCAGTCTAATCCCATTAAACACTGCACTAATGCACTATTCTCACTAACACCCAGTCTAATCCCATTAAACACTGCACTAATACACTATTCTCACGAACACCCAGTCTAATCCCATTAAACACTGCACTAATACACTATTCCCATTAACACCCAGTCTAATCCCATTAAACACTGCACTAATACACTATTCTCATTAACACCAAGTCTAATCCCATTAAACACTGCACTAATACACTATTCTCACTAACACCCAGTCTAATCCCATTAAACACTGCACTAATACACTATTCTCACTAACACCCAGTCTAATCCCATTAAACACTGCACTAATACACTATTCTCATCAACACCCAGTCTAATGCAATTAAACACTGCACTAATACACTATTCTCACTAACACCCAGTCTAATCCCATTAAACACTGCACTAATACACTATTCTCATTAACACCCAGTCTAATCCCATTAAACACTGCACTAATACACTATTCTCACTAACACCCAGTCTAATCCCATTAAACACTGCACTAATACACTATTCTCAATAACACCCAGTCTAATGCAATTAAACACTGCACTAATACACTATTCTCACTAACACCCAGTCTAATCCCATTAAACACTGCACTAATACACTATTCTCACTAACACCCAGTCTAATCCCATTAAACACTGCACTAATACACGATTCCCATTAACACCCAGTCTAATCCCATTAAACACTGCACTAATACACTATTCCCATTAACACCCAGTCTAATCCCATTAAACACTGCACTAATACACTATTCTCACTAACACCCAGTCTAATCCCATTAAACACTGCACTAATACACGATTCTCACTAACACCCAGTCTAATCCCATTAAACACTGCACTAATACACTATTCCCATTAACACCCAGTCTAATCCCATTAAACACTGCACTAATACACTATTCTCATTAACACCAAGTCTAATCCCATTAAACACTGCACTAATACACTATTCTCACTAACACCCAGTCTAATCCCATTAAACACTGCACTAATACACTATTCTCACTAACACCCAGTCTAATCCCATTAAACACTGCACTAATACACGATTCTCATTAACACCCAGTCTAATCCCATTAAACACTGCACTAATACACTATTCTCATTAACACCAAGTCTAATCCCATTAAACACTGCACTAATACACTATTCTCACTAACACCCAGTCTAATCCCATTAAACACTGCACTAATACACTATTCCCATTAACACCCAGTCTAATCCCATTAAACACTGCACTAATACACTATTCTCACTAACACCCAGTCTAATCCCATTAAACACTGCACTAATACACTATTCTCACTAACACCCAGTCTAATCCCATTAAACACTGCACTAATGCACTATTCTCACTAACACCCAGTCTAATCCCATTAAACACTGCACTAATACACTATTCTCATTAACACCAAGTCCCAGGGAGCAGTGAGGCGAGGAGGAGCCCGGTATAAAAACCGGCGCGAGCACCGAGGCCCGACCAGTTCCAGGGAGCAGTGAGGCGAGGAGGAGCCCGGTATAAAAACCGGCGCGAGCACCGAGGCCCGACCAGTTCCAGGGAGCAGTGAGGCGAGGAGGAGCCCGGTATAAAAACCGGCGCGAGCACCGAGGCCCGACCAGTTCCAGGGAGCAGTGAGGCGAGGAGGAGCCCGGTATAAAAACCGGCGCGAGCACCGAGGCCCGACCAGTTCCAGGGAGCAGTGAGGCGAGGAGGAGCCCGGTATAAAAACCGGCGCGAGCACCGAGGCCCGACCAGTTCCAGGGAGCAGTGAGGCGAGGAGGAGCCCGGTATAAAAACCGGCGCGAGCACCGAGGCCCGACCAGTTCCAGGGAGCAGTGAGGCGAGGAGGAGCCCGGTATAAAAACCGGCGCGAGCACCGAGGCCCGACCAGTTCCAGGGAGCAGTGAGGCGAGGAGGAGCCCGGTATAAAAACCGGCGCGAGCACCGAGGCCCGACCAGTTCCAGGGAGCAGTGAGGCGAGGAGGAGCCCGGTATAAAAACCGGCGCGAGCACCGAGGCCCGACCAGTTCCAGGGAGCAGTGAGGCGAGGAGGAGCCCGGTATAAAAACCGGCGCGAGCACCGAGGCCCGACCAGTTCCAGGGAGCAGTGAGGCGAGGAGGAGCCCGGTATAAAAACCGGCGCGAGCACCGAGGCCCGCAGAGAGCAGCGAGGAGGAGGCCGGCTTAAAAACCGGCGGCAGTTGCGAGGCGTACCAAATCAACAGCAGAGGAGAGGGGTAAATAGTAATCAGTGTGTGACGTCACCAGGGAGCAGCTGGTGCAGTCGGGAGAGCAGGAGGCCAGTAACTCTTATATAGGTGGAGCTGTTGCTAAACCCGAAACACTACAGTGTAGTGTCTCCCACCCTTCCACCTCCTCTAACCTTTTAGGGGTTAGGGGAAGTTGAAAAGGTAGGTTCAATTTATTTTATTTCAGGAGCCTAACCTAGGTGGAAAAGGTTCCAGGACAGGAGGCGGCAGTGAAAATACAACACCAGAAAACAGGTAGGTGACTGGTTGGTGAGTACTTTCACAAACTTATTCTAAGTAGAATTCAATAATTAAGCTAAATCGTAGTAAATAAAAGGGTATTGTAAGGGTTAAGTCATGGAAGGGCAGCTCGGACCTGTGTCATGCTTCTCCTGTGCCATGTGGGAAATCAGGGACACTGTCCCTGACAACTATGTGTGCAGGAAGTGTGTCCAGCTGCAGCTCCTAGCAGACCGCATGGCGGCGCTGGAGCTGCGAATGGACTCACTCTGGAGCATACGCGATGCTGAGGATGTTGTGGATAGCACATTCAGTGAGTTGGTCACACCGCAGGTAAAGGCTAGCTCAGACAGTAAATGGGTGACCAAAAGGCAGGGTAAAGGCAGGAAGGTAGTGCAGGAGTCACCTGCGGTCATCTCCCTCCAAAACAGGTTTACCGTTTTGGGTACTGTTGGGGGAGATGACTTATCAGGGGAAGGCACCAGCAGCCAGGTTCAGGGCACCATGACTGGCTCTGCTGCACAGAAGGGCGGGAAAAAGAGGGATAGGGCTATAGTGATAGGGGATTCAATTGTAAGGGGGATAGATAGGAGTTTCTGTGGCCGAGACCGAGACTCCAAGATGGTATGTTGCCTCCCTGGTGCAAGGGTCAAGGATGTCTCGGAGCGGGTGCAGAGCATTCTGAAGGGGGAGGGGGATCAGCCAGTTGTCGTGGTACATGTAGGTACCAACGATGTAGGTAAAAAGAGGGAGGAGGTCCTACAAGCTGAATTTAGGGAGTTAGGAGCTAAATTGAAAAGTAGGACCTCAAAGGTAGTAATCTCTGGATTGCTACCAGTGCCACGAGCTAATAAGTTTAGAGAGAGTAAGATAGATAAGCTAAATACGTGGCTTGAGCAGTGGTGCAAGGGAGAGGGATTTAAATTCTTGAGGCATTGGAACCAGTTCTTGGGGAGGAGTGACCTGTACCAAGGGGACGGTCTACACCTGAACTGTGAGGGAGCCGATGTCCTCGGGGTAATATTTTCTAGGGCGGTTCGGGAGGATTTAAACTAATTTGGCAGGGGGATGGGAACCTAGGTAGTGGAAAAGAGGGAAGTCATATGAAGTCAGAAATAGATGGTAGAAAGGTGAGAAGCAATAAGCAAAGGAGAGAAACACAAAGGGCCAAACTAATTCATAATGAGAGTGTGAAAAAAGCAAGCCTGAAGGCTTTGTATCTTAATGCTAGAAGCATTAGGAACAAGGTGGATGAATTAGTTGTGGAAATAGAGGTAAACAAGTATGATTTGATTGGGATTACAGAAACGTGGCTGCAGGGTGGGCAAGGCTGGGAACTTAACATCCAGGGATATACAATATTTAGGAAGGATCGGCAAAAAGGTAGGGGAGGTGGGGTAGCATTGCTGGTAAAGGAGGGGATTAATGCAATGGAAAGGAAGGATATTAACTCGGATGAAACGGAATCTGTATGGGTAGAAATGAGAAATAGCAAGGGGAGGAAAACGTTAGTGGGTGTGATATATAGGCCTCCAAATAGTAATATGGAGGTGAGGGAAGGCATAAAAAGGGAAATTAGAGAAGCGTGCGATAAGAGCACAGCTGTCATCATGGGTGACTTTAATTTACATATTGATTGGACTACCCAAATTAGTAAAAATTCTGAGGAGGAGGAATTCCTGGAATGTTTTCGGGACGGTCATCTGGACCAATATGTCGAGGAGCCGACTCGAGATCAGGCCATTTTAGACTGGGTATTGTGCAATGAGAAGGGACTTATCAGCAATCTTCTTGTACGAGGCCCCTTGGGTCAGAGCGATCATAATATGATCGAGCTCTCAGTCGAGATGGAGAGTGAGGAAATTGAATCAGAGACTAAGGTCCAGAACTTAAATAAAGGGAATTACGAGGGTATGAGACGGGAATTGGGTAAGATTGATTGGGTGGTGTTTCTGGGGGGATTGACAGTGGAGAGACAATGGCAAGCATTCAAAGATAGAATGGAAGAATTCCAGAACATGTTTATACCGGTTTGGCATAAAAATAAACCTAAAAAGGTGACTCAACCGTGGATAACGAGGGAAATTAGGGACAGCATAAAATCAAAAAAAAGGGCATATCAACTGGCAAAAAAAAGCACCAGACCGGAAGATTGGGGGCAGTACAAGATACAGCAAAAGAGGACAAAGGGATTAATCAGGAAGGGGAAAATAGAATACGAAAGTAAACTTGCAGCAAACATAAAGACAGACTGCAAAAGCTTTTATCGGTATATCAGGAGGAAAAGACTGGTAAAATCCCAAGTCGGTCCCTTGCAGTCCGATTCGGGAGAATATATAATGGAGAATAAGGAAATGGCAGACCAATTAAACTCATACTTTGGTTCTGTATTCACAAAGGAGGACACAAATAACCTCCCAGGAATATCGGCAAACATAGGGACTAATGAGAGGGAGGAGCTGACAGAAATTAGTATCTCTAGGGATATGGTGTTGGGTAAGTTGAGGGGACTGAAGGCCGACAAATCCCCAGGGCCTGATAAACTACATCCTAGGGTACTTAAGGAGGTGGCCCTGGAGATAGCAGATGCTCTAAGGATCATCTTCCGGAACTCCATTGACTCGGGAACAGTACCCGTGGATTGGAGGGTAGCTAATGTTACCCCAATATTTAAAAAGGGGGGTAGAGAGAAAGCAGGGAATTATAGACCAGTAAGCCTTACATCGGTTGTGGGCAAAATGCTAGAGTCCATTATTAAGGATAAAATAGCGGAGCACTTGACAAATGGGGAAAGGATCGGACAGAGTCAACATGGATTTACAAAGGGTAAATCGTGTTTGACTAATCTGCTGGAATTTTTTGAGGAAGTAACTGGTAAAATAGATGGGGGAGAGCCAGTGGATGTGGTGTACCTTGACTTCCAGAAAGCCTTCGATAAGGTTCCACACAAAAGATTATCATGCAAAATTAAGGCTCGTGGGATTGGGGGCAAAGTATTAACGTGGATAGAGAACTGGCTGGCGGATAGAAAACAGAGAGTTGGAATAAACGGCTCGTTTTCGGAGTGGCAGGCAGTGACCAGCGGGGTGCCGCAAGGATCTGTCCTGGGACCCCAGCTGTTCACAATATATATAAATGATCTGGATCAGGGAATTGGATGCAATATTTCCAAATTCGCAGACGACACTAAACTAGGAGGAGGGGTGGGCTCTGATGAGGATGTCAGGAGGCTACAGTGCGATTTGGACAGGTTGGGGGAATGGGCAGATACGTGGCAGATGCACTATAATGTGGATAAATGCGAGGTTATCCACTTTGGGGGTAAAAACAGGAGGGTAGATTATTATCTAAATGGCAATAGATTGGGAGATGGGGAAGTGCAGAGGGACCTGGGTGTTCTTGTGCACCAGTCACTGAAGGAGAGCATGCAGGTGCAACAGGCGATCAAGAAGGCAAATGGTATGTTGGCCTTCATATCAAGGGGGTTCGAGTATAGGAATAGGGATACCTTACTACAGCTGTACAAGGTGCTGGTGAGACCGCATCTGGAGTATTGTGTACAGTTTTGGTCGCCCCATCTGCGGAAGGATGTTCTTGCCATGGAGGGAGTGCAACGGCGATTCACCAGGCTGATACCTGGAATGGCGGGAATGACCTACGAAGAGAGATTAAATAGTTTGGGCTTGTACTCACTGGAGTTTAGAAGATTGAGAGGGGATCTCATCGAAACATATAAAATTATGGCAGGCCTGGACAGGCTGAATTCAGAGAGAATGTTTCCAATGGCCGGGGAGCACAGAACCAGGGGCCACAGTCTAAAAATAGCGGGCAAATCATTTAAAACAGAGATGAGGAAGAATTTCTTCACTCAAAGAGTGGTGAGCCTGTGGAATTCCCTGCCACAGAGGGCTGTGAAGGCTAATTCAATAAATATTTTCAAGAGAGAATTGGATATATTTCTGAAGGCTAAGGGGATTAAGGGTTACGGAGAAAAGGCGGGGACGGGGTACTGAACTGGTAAGATCAGCTATGATCTCAGACGAAGATCAGCCATGATCTCATTGAATGGCGGAGCAGGCTCGAAGGGCCGAATGGCCTACTCCTGTTCCTATCTCTATGTTTCTATGTTAATCCCATTAAACACTGCACTAATACACTATTCTCACTAACACCCAGTCTAATCCCATTAAACACTGCACTAATACACGATTCTCATTAACACCCAGTCTAATCCCATTAAACACTGCACTAATACACTATTCTCATTAACACCAAGTCTAATCCCATTAAACACTGCACTAATACACTATTCTCATTAACACCAAGTCTAATCCCATTAAACACTGCACTAATACACTATTCTCACTAACACCCAGTCTAATCCCATTAAACACTGCACTAATACACTATTCTCACTAACACCCAGTCTAATGCAATTAAACACTGCACTAATACACTATTCCCATTAACACCCAGTCTAATCCCATTAAACACTGCACTAATACACTATTCTCACTAACACCCAGTCTAATCCCATTAAACACTGCACTAATACACTATTCCCATTAACACCCAGTCTAATCCCATTAAACACTGCACTAATACACTATTCTCACTAACACCCAGTCTAATCCCATTAAACACTGCACTAATACACGATTCTCACTAACACCCAGTCAAATCCCATTAAACACTGCACTAATACACTATTCCCATTAACACCCAGTCTAATCCCATTAAACACTGCACTAATGCACTATTCTCACTAACACCCAGTCTAATCCCATTAAACACTGCACTAATACACTATTCTCACTAACACCCAGTCTAATCCCATTAAACACTGCACTAATACACTATTCTCACTAACACCCAGTCTAATCCCATTAAACACTGCACTAATACACTATTCTCACTAACACCCAGTCTAATCCAATTAAACACTGCACTAATACACTATTCCCATTAACACCCAGTCTAATCCCATTAAACACTGCACTAATACACTATTCTCATTAACACCCAGTCTAATCCCATTAAACACTGCACTAATACACTATTCTCACTAACACCCAGTCTAATCCCATTAAACACTGCACTAATACACTATTCTCACTAACACCCAGTCTAATCCCATTAAACACTGCACTAATACACTATTCTCACTAACACCCAGTCTAATCCCATTAAATACTGCACTAATACACTATTCTCACTAACACCCAGTCTAATCCAATTAAACACTGCACTAATACACTATTCCCATTAACACCCAGTCTAATCCCATTAAACACTGCACTAATACACTATTCTCACTAACACCCAGTCTAATCCCATTAAACACTGCACTAATACGCTATTCTCACTAACACCCAGTCTAATGCAATTAAACACTGCACTAATACACTATTCTCACTAACATCCAGTCTAATCCCATTAAACACTGCACTAATACACTATTCTCACTAACACCCTGTCTAATCCCATTAAACACTGCACTAATACACGATTCCCATTAACACCCAGTCTAATCCCATTAAACACTGCACTAATACACTATTCTCACTAACACCCAGTCTAATCCCATTAAACACTGCACTAATACACTATTCTCACTAACACCCAGTCTAACCCTATTAAACACTGCACTAATACACTATTCTCACTAACACCCAGTCTAATCCCATTAAACACTGCACTAATACACGATTCTCACTAACACCAAGTCTAATCCCATTAAACACTGCACTAATACACTATTCTCACTAACACCCAGTCTAATCCCATTAAACACTGCACTAATACACTATTCCCATTAACACCCAGTCTAATCCAATTAAACACTGCACTAATACACTATTCTCACTAACACCCAGTCTAATCCCATTAAACACTGCACTAATACACTATTCTCACTAACACCCAGTCTAATCCCATTAAACACTGCACTAATGCACTATTCTCATTAACACCCAGTCTAATCCCATTAAACACTGCACTAATACACTATTCCCATTAACACCCAGTCTAATCCCATTAAACACTGCACTAATACACTATTCTCACTAACACCCAGTCTAATCCCATTAAACACTGCACTAATACACTATTCTCACTAACACCCAGTCTAATCCCATTAAACACTGCACTAATACACTATTCTCACTAACACCCAGTCTAATCCAATTAAACACTGCACTAATACACTATTCTCACTAACACCCAGTCTAATCCCATTAAACACTGCACTAATACACTATTCCCATTAACACCCAGTCTAATCCCATTAAACACTGCACTAATACACGATTCTCACTAACACCCAGTCTAATCCCATTAAACACTGCACTAATACACTATTCTCACTAACACCCAGTCTAATCCCATTAAACACTGCACTAATACACTATTCTCACTAACACCCAGTCTAATCCCATTAAACACTGCACTAATACACTATTCTCACTAACACCCAGTCTAATCCAATTAAACACTGCACTAATACACTATTCTCACTAACACCCAGTCTAATCCCATTAAACACTGCACTAATACACTATTCCCATTAACACCCAGTCTAATCCCATTAAACACTGCACTAATACACTATTCTCACTAACACCCAGTCTAATCCCATTAAACACTGCACTAATACACTATTCTCACTAACACCCAGTCTAATCCCATTAAACACTGCACTAATACACTATTCTCACTAACACCCAGTCTAATCCAATTAAACACTGCACTAATACACTATTCCCATTAACACCCAGTCTAATCCCATTAAACACTGCACTAATACACTATTCTCACTAACACCCAGTCTAATCCCATTAAACACTGCACTAATACGCTATTCTCACTAACACCCAGTCTAATGCAATTAAACACTGCACTAATACACTATTCTCACTAACACCCAGTCTAATCCCATTAAACACTGCACTAATACACTATTCTCACTAACACCCAGTCTAATCCCATTAAACACTGCACTAATACACGATTCCCATTAACACCCAGTCTAATCCCATTAAACACTGCACTCATACACTATTCTCACTAACACCCAGTCTAACCCTATTAAACACTGCACTAATACACTATTCTCACTAACACCCAGTCTAATCCCATTAAACACTGCACTAATACACTATTCTCACTAACACCCAGTCTAATCCCATTAAACACTGCACTAATACACTATTCTCACTAACACCCAGTCGAATCCCATTAAACACTGCACTAATACACTATTCTCACTAACACCAAGTCTAATCCCATTAAACACTGCACTAATACACTATTCTCACTAACACCCAGTCTAATCCCATTAAACACTGCACTAATACACTATTCCCATTAACACCCAGTCTAATCCAATTAAACACTGCACTAATACACTATTCTCACTAACACCCAGTCTAATCCCATTAAACACTGCACTAATACACTATTCTCACTAACACCCAGTCTAATCCCATTAAACACTGCACTAATACACTATTCTCACTAACACCCAGTCTAATCCAATTAAACACTGCACTAATACACTATTCTCACTAACACCCAGTCTAATCCCATTAAACACTGCACTAATACACTATTCTCACTAACACCTAGTCTAATCCAATTAAACACTGCACTAATACACTATTCCCATTAACACCCAGTCTAATCCCATTAAACACTGCACTAATACACGATTCTCACTAACACCCAGTCTAATCCCATTAAACACTGCACTAATACACTATTCTCACTAACACCCAGTCTAATCCCATTAAACACTGCACTGATACACTATTCCCATTAACACCCAGTCTAATCCCATTAAACACTGCACTAATACACTATTCTCACTAACACCCAGTCTAATCCCGTTAAACACTGCACTAATACACTATTCTCACTAACACCCAGTCTAATCCCATTAAACACTGCACTAATACACTATTCCCATTAACACCCAGTCTAATCCCATTAAACACTGCACTAATACACTATTCTCACTAACACCCAGTCTAATCCCATTAAACACTGCACTAATACACTATTCTCACTAACACCCAGTCTAATCCCATTAAACACTGCACTAATACACTATTCTCACTAACACCAAGTCTAATCCCATTAAACACTGCACTAATACACTATTCTCACTAACACCCAGTCTAATCCCATTAAACACTGCACTAATACACTATTCTCACTAACACCCAGTCTAATCCCATTAAACACTGCACTAATACACTGTTCGCGCTGACAGCAGCCAGTCTAATCCCAGTAAACACTGTGCTAATGCACTATTCTCACTAACACCCAGTCTAATCCCAGTAAACACTGTGCTAATGCACCGTTATCACTAACACCCAGTCTAATTCCATCAAACTACACTTGAAATGGGAAAATTTGCAAGGCAATGGGGAAAGAGCAGAGAGTGGGACTTTGGCTAGCTCTTTCAAAGAGCCGGCACAGGCCCAGCGGGCTGAATGGCCTCCCTCTGGGCTGTATGTTTCTATAATTCTATGATATCAGTCCCATTGGATACCATCCTGATATACTGTTCTTATCGACTGAATTGATAGCTCTCTGGCCTGAGTCACGCCCCACTCCAGGACCACACCTAGAGTACTGTTCACAATTTTGGTCACCTTATCTGAGGAAGGTTATGCTTGCCTTAGAGGCAGCGCAATGAAGGTTCCTGGGGTGAGAGGGTTGTCCTCTGAGGAGAGATTGTGTAGAATGGGCCGATACTCTGAGTTTAGAAGAATGAGAGGTGATCTTATTGAAACATACACGATTCTGAGGAGGATTGACAGGGTGGATGCTGAGAGGTTGTTACCCCTGGCTGGAGAGTCTAGAACTAGGGGACATAGTCTCAGGATAAGGGATCGGCCATTTAAGACTGAGATAAGGAGGAATTTCTTCACTCAGGGTTGTGAATCTTTGGAATTCTCTGCCTCAAAGGGCTGTGGATGCTGAATCGTTGAGTAGATTCAAGGCTGAGATCGATAGATTTTTGGACTCTGGGGGAATCAAGGGATATGGAGATCGGGCGGGAGAGTGGAGTTGAGGTTGAAGATCAGCCATGATCTTATTGAATGGCGGAGCAGGCTCGAGGGGCCGTATGGCCGACTCCTGCTTCTAATTCCGATGTTCTTATGACCTGAATGTACATTGAGATGTTGAACTAAGGTCCTGTCTGATTGTTAGAGAGTTCCCACATCACTATTGGAAGAGTAAGGAGTTCTCTCAGTTTCCTGGCCAACACTCAACCCTGAACCAATACACCACCACAAACTGCCCATTCACCTTATTGGTGTTTGCTGTCACCTTTACCTACATAACTAGCCGCTCAACTTCAAAAAGCAACTCACCACCGTTCCACGTGATAAGCCGTTTGAGAAATGTCAGGATTTATAACTCACCCAGAGTGCAGAAATCACATTCTATCGAACTCTGACCCCAGCAGTTAATATTTTGTCAAAAAGTCCCACTGTCTGTGGCCACTCCCTTCGATCAGAAGCAGCAGTATCGATTCCCTGGTTAATAACAGACACAGGAGGTGGGGCTTTGAAATCTGACGGAGGTTTAATTACAAACTGAAAGAGATAGATACACTCACACAGAAGCAAAGCTTTAAATAACACATTTCAGTTCACGGACACACGCTGCCCCTGGAGGCATCCTTACCAACTCAAAAATCAAGAAATCCTATCTGTGAGCACCTCCTGCAGGCCAGGCCTTTGAGAGGGCAGCAACTGAAAGAAACGACACACAGCGGAAAATGCAGCAAGTTATCCCAGTATTACGGAAACTGATTGGGGTGAAAGTGCAGAGATTGGGAGTTGCTTTTGGAACACCAACTCCCACCTCAGCACTCAGCACAGGGCAGCTCGCCAATCAACAAAAGAATAACAGCCCCGTCCATTCCCAGTGTCAAGGCACCATTCGGACTCAGAGGGTCGAGCCTTTGTCACCTGTACACAAACCCCAGCAGTTGGATGGGCGGAAAGGGCTCGACTGGGACTGAAAAAGGTTTAAAAATCCAGGTGCAGGAATTTAATGAAAATAATGGATACAAAAATAGAATAAATATCCTCATCATGTCGGAGGTAGAAACTGAGGGACAGACTGTTTGGGGGTGGAGGGAAGAGAAATCGCTTAAATATACAGGACGTGCGCGGTCACCGCACAATCCCAGTCAGTTATGACTGGGATTCGGGAAAAGACCCATTACATTAGAACTACTGGCCAATGGCAATGAATAACCTTCCTGCACCAGGAGTGAGAAATGAGCAGTCCCCACAGTCCTGCAGGGACAGTTCCATATTAAACACAAAGGGTTCCTAAGCATGGACTCCTGTTATTCAGTCCATTCAGAGGCCTTTCAATGGAGTTGGCTTCAGAAGTTGTCAACGGTTGATGACTGACTGTCCATTGAAGGGCTGAGCTACTAGTGTGTGGGGTACACTGTGCCTGAAGCACATCACATTGTTCATACACTGGCCGTTACTGACTGCACACAAGAAAAGCTTGTGAAACTGCGACAGGCACGCTCACCAATGTCACTGATTTTCCCAGGAAGTGTCTCTCCCCCCGCCCAGGGTGAGCATGTGGAGTCCGGTCGCTGAGTGACAGATCCCACCTCCAGAGTCTGACTGGAGATGGGATGGGTTGGATCTGCTTGGAGAGACACAGATTTTATCGCACACACGTCAACCCTATCCTACTGTTGCTGAGCTGCCCTTCCTCTGCCCCCTCCCCCAGCGATGTGTTTCTTTCGCTGTGTCTGCCAGTCTCCTCGCGCCATCTCTCACTTCCTCTTGCGGTTGTGGGTTTTCAGCTCCTCCAGCTCCTTCTCCATCAGGTGTGATTCTGCCGTTGTTTCAGACAGCTGCAAGATAATGATTCATCACTCAGCATTCCGGGCAACACTCCCCACCCCCCCCGACACTCCCCACCCCCCCCGACACTCCCCATCGTCCCCCCGACGCTCCCCGTCCCCCCTGGACACTCCCCGTCGTCCCCCCGACACTCCCCGTCGTCCCCCTGACACTCCCCGTCGTCCCCCTGACGCTCCCCACCCCCCCCGACACTCCCCGTCGTCCCCGACGCTCCCCACACCCCCCGACACTCCCCGTCGTCCCCGACGCTCCCCACCCCCCCCCGACACTCCCCGTCGTCCCCGACGCTCCCCACCCCCCCCGACACTCCCCGTCGTCCCCCTGACGCTCCCCACCCCCCCCCGACACTCCCCGTCGTCCCCGACGCTCCCCACCCCCCCGACACTCCCCGTCGTCCCCCTGACGCTCCCCACCCCCCCCGACACTCCCCGTCGTCCCCGACGCTCCCCACCCCCCCGACACTCCCCGTCGTCCCCGACGCTCCCCACCCCCCGACACTCCCCGTCATCCCCCCGACACTCCCCGTCGTCCCACCGACACTCCCCGTCCCCCCCCCGACGCTCCCCACCCCCCCGACACTCCCCGTCGTCCCCGACGCACCCCACCCCCCCGACACTCCCCGTCCCCCCCCGACGCTCCCCACCCCCCCCGACACTCCCCGTCGTCCCCGACGCTCCCCACCCCCCCCGACACTCCCCCCCCCGACGCTCCCCACCCCCCCGACACTCCCCGTCGTCCCCGACGCTCCCCACCCCCCGACACTCCCCGTCCCCCCCCCCCGACGCTCCCCACCCCCCCCGACACTCCCCGTCCCCCCCCGACGCTCCCCACCCCCCCGACACTCCCCGTCGTCCCCCTGACGCTCCCCACCCCCCCGACACTCCCCGTCCCCCCCCCCCGACGCTCCCCACCCCCCCCGACACTCCCCATCGTCCCCGACGCTCCCCGCCGTCCCCCGTCATCCTCCCGACGCTCCCCGTCCCCCCCCCCGACGCTCCCCGTCCCCCCGGACGCTCCTCGTCACCCCCGACGCTCCCAGTCGCCCCCCGACGCTCCTCGGCCCCCCCCCGATGCTCCCAGTCGCCCCCCATCATCCTCCCAACGCTCCTCGGCCCCCCCGTCGTCCCCTTGACGCTCCCCATCCCCCCGACGCTCCCCGTCCCCCCCATGCTCCCCGTCGTCCCGACGCTCCACCTCGACACTCCCCGTCGTCCCCCCCGACACTCCCCACCCTCCCCGTGAGCCCCCCCAAATGCGCACCGTCGCTCCCCACACTCTGCAGCACCCCCCACCAACATTCCACAAACACTTACTAGGCTTTGCCTACATTACCTGTTACCGAGGATTTGCTCAGCCCCCACAGCGGAGACTTTGTGTCAGGTGGGCACTCACCATGTCCAATAGAATGTCGATTTTCAGCCGCAGGAGGTTATTCTCCTCCTCCAGCTGCTGGTTGCGTTTCCGCAGGCGCTGAACCTCCTTGTGTGCACCACCGTCACCCACAGTCTCTACACACAATAAAATCACTGTCACTCACAGACTCCACAATAAAACTACAGTCATCCACAGACTCCACAATCAAACCAGCCTCACCCACAGAAACGAGAGCGAGAGGGGGAAACGAGAGCGAGAGGGGGAAACGAGAGCGAGAGGGGGAAACGAGAGAGGGGGGAAACGAGAGAGAGAGGGGGAAACGAGAGAGAGGGGGAAACGAGAGAGAGGGGGAAACGAGAGAGAGAGAGGGGGAAACGAGAGAGGGAAACAAGAGAGAGAGAGAGAGAGGGGGAAACGAGAGAGAGAGAGAGAGAGAGAGGGGGAAACGAGAGAGTGATGCGCTATCAATTACTCATAAAAAACTGAGAGTTAAGAGAGTAACTAAAGGCTTTTATTAACAAAAGAATGAAGGTCTGCCTCGAGTGGTCGACCGGTCCAGAAATACAAAGGGCTGGGGAGCAGTCACCTTTA
>NC_141014.1:1823541-1851730 GCF_052327205.1 Somniosus microcephalus | reverse complement strand
GTGTGGGGTGTGGGGGGGGTCAGTGTGTGGGGGGGGTCAGTGTGTGAGGTGGGGGGTCAGTGTGTGGGGGGGGGTCAGTGTGTGTGGGGGGGGTCAGTGTGTGGGGTGGGGTCAGTGTGTGGGGGGGGTCAGTGTGGTGGGGGGGTCAGTGTGTGGGGGGGTCAGTGTGTGTGGGGGGGTCAGTGTGTGTGGGGGGGTCAGTGTGTGGGGGGGGTCAGTGTGTGGGGGGGGTCAGTGTGTGGGGGGGGTCAGTGTGTGGGGGGGGTCAGTGTGTGTGGGGGGGTCAGTGTGTGTGGGGGGGTCAGTGTGTGGGGGGGGTCAGTGTGTGGGGGGGGTCAGTGTGTGTGGGGGTGTCAGTGTGTGGGGGGGTCAGTGTGTGGGGGGGGTCAGTGTGTGGGGGGGGTCAGTGTGTGGGGGGGGTCAGTGTGTGTGGGGGGGGGTCAGTGTGGGGGGGGGGTCAGTGTGTGTGGGGGGTCAGTGTGTGGGGGGTCAGTGTGTGGGGGGTCAGTGTGTGGGGGGGGGTCAGTGTGTGGGGGGGGGTCAGTGTGTGGGGGGGTCAGTGTGTGTGGGGGGGTCAGTGTGTGGGGGGGGGTCAGTGTGTGGGGGGTCAGTGTGGGGGGGTCAGTGTGTGGGGGGGTCAGTGTGTGTGGGGGGTCAGTGTGTGTGGGGGGGTCAGTGTGTGGGGGGGGTCAGTGTGTGGGGGGGGTCAGTGTGTGGGGGGGGGGTCAGTGTGTGTGGGGGGGGTCAGTGTGTGGGGGGGGTCAGTGTGTGTGGGGGGGGTCAGTGTGTGTGGGGGGGTCAGTGTGTGGGGGGGGTCAGTGTGTGTGGGGGGTCAGTGTGTGGGGGGGGTCAGTGTGTGGGGGGGGTCAGTGTGTGTGGGGGGGTCAGTGTGTGGGGGGGGTCAGTGTGTGGGGGGGGTCAGTGTGTGGGGGGAGTGGTCAGTTCAGTGTGTGGGGGGGTCAGTGTGTGGGGGGGTCAGTGTGTGGGGGGGGGTCAGTGTGTGTGGGGGGGGTCAGTGTGGGTGGTGGGGGGGGTCAGTGTGTGTGGGGGGGTCAGTGTGTGGGGGGGGGTCAGTGTGTTGTGGGGGGGGTCAGTGTGTGTGGGGGGGTCAGTGTGTGTGGGGGGGGTCAGTGTGTGTGGGGGGGTCAGTGTGTGGGGGGGGTCAGTGTGTGGGGGGGTCAGTGTGTGGTGGGGGGGTCAGTGTGTGGGGGGGGTCAGTGTGTGTGGGGGGGTCAGTGTGTGGGGGGGTCAGTGTGTGTGGGGGGGTCAGTGTGTGGGGGGGGTCAGTGTGTGGGGGGGGTCAGTGTGTGGGGGGTCAGTGTGTGGGGGGTCAGTGTGTGGGGGGGTCAGTGTGTGGGGGGGGTCAGTGTGTGCGGGGGGGTCAGTGTGTGTGGGGGGGTCAGTGTGTGGGGGGGGTCAGTGTGTGTGGGGGGGTCAGTGTGTGGGGGGGGTCAGTGTGTGGGGGGGGTCAGTGTGTGGGGGGGGTCAGTGTGTGGGGGGGTCAGTGTGTGTGGGGGGGGTCAGGTGTGTGGGGGGGTCAGTGTGTGTGGGGGGGTCAGTGTGTGGGGGGGGGTCAGTGTGTGGGGGGGGTCAGTGTGTGGGGGGGTCAGTGTGTGGGGGGGTCAGTGTGTGTGGGGGGGTCAGTGTGTGGGGGGTCAGTGTGTGGGGGGGGTCAGTGTGTGTGGGGGGGTCAGTGTGTGGGGGGGGTCAGTGTGTGTGGGGGGGTCAGTGTGTGGGGGGGTCAGTGTGTGGGGGGGGTCAGTGTGTGGGGGGGTCAGTGTGTGTGGGGGGTCAGTGTGTGGGGGGGGGTCAGTGTGTGTGGGGGGTCAGTGTGTGGGGGGGTCAGTGTGTGGGGGGGGTCAGTGTGTGGGGGGTCAGTGTGTGGGGGGTCAGTGTGTGGGGGGGGGTCAGTGTGTGGGGGGGTCAGTGTGTGGGGGGGTCAGTGTGGGGGGGGTCAGTGTGTGTGGGGGGGGTCAGTGTGGGGGGGGTCAGTGTGTGGGGGGGTCAGTGTGTGTGGGGGGGTCAGTGTGTTGGGGGGTCAGTGTGGGGGGGGTCAGTGTGTGGGGGGGTCAGTGTGTGGGGGGGGTCAGTGTGTGGGTCAGTGTGGGGGGGGTCAGTGTGTGGGGGGGTCAGTGTGTGTGGGGGTCAGTGTGTGGGGGGTCAGTGTGTGTGGGGGGGTCAGCGTGTGTGGGGGGTCAGTGTGTGTGGGGGGTCAGTGTGTGTGGGGGGGTCAGTGTGTGGGGGGGGTCAGTGTGTGGGGGGGGGGTCAGTGTGTGTGGGGGGTCAGTGTGTGTGGGGGGGTCAGTGTGTGGGGGGGTCAGTGTGTGTGGGGTCATGTGTGTGGGGGGTCAGTGTGTGGGGGGGTCAGTGTGTGGGGGGTCAGTGTGTGGGGGGGGTCAGTGTGTGGGGGGGGTCAGTGTGTGTGGGGGGTCAGTGTGTGTGGGGGGGGTCAGTGTGTGGGGGGGTCAGTGTGTGTGGGGGGGTCAGTGTGTGTGGGGGGGGTCAGTGTGTGGGGGGGGTCAGTGTGGGGGGGTCAGTGTGTGGGGGGGGTCAGTGTGTGGTGGGGGGGGTCAGTGTGTGGGGGGGTCAGTGTGTGGGGGGGTCAGTGTGTGGGGGGGGTCAGTGTGTGGGGGGGGTCAGTGTGTGGGGGGGTCAGTGTGTGGGGGGGGTCAGTGTGTGGGGGGGGTCAGTGTGTGGGGGGGTCAGTGTGTGGGGGGTCAGTGTGGGGGGGTCAGTGTGTGGGGGGGGTCAGTGTGTGGGGGGGGGTCAGTGTGTGGGGGGGGTCAGTGTGGTGGGGGGGTCAGTGTGTGGGGGGGGTCAGTGTGTGGGGGGGTCAGTGTGTGGGGGGGTCAGTGTGTGGGGGGGGTCAGTGTGTGGGGGGGGTCAGTGTGTGTGGGGGGGTCAGTGTGTGGGGGGGTCAGTGTGTGGGGGGGGTCAGTGTGTGGGGGGGTCAGTGTGTGGGGGGGGTCAGTGTGTGGGGGGGGTCAGTGTGTGTGGGGGGGTCAGTGTGTGTGGGGGGGTCAGTGTGGGGGGGGGGTCAGTGTGTGGGGGGGTCAGTGTGTGGGGGGGTCAGTGTGTGGGGGGGGTCAGTGTGTGGGGGGGGTCAGTGTGTGGGGGGGTCAGTGTGTGGGGGGGGTCAGTGTGTGGGGGGGGTCAGTGTGTGGGGGGGGTCAGTGTGTGGGGGGGGTCAGTGTGTGGGGGGGGTCAGTGTGTGGGGGGGTCAGTGTGTGGGGGGGGTCAGTGTGTGGGGGGGTCAGTGTGTGGGGGGGGTCAGTGTGTGGGGGGCAGTGTGTGGGGGGGGTCAGTGTGTGTGGGGGGGTCAGTGTGTGGGGGGGGGTCAGTGTGTGGGGGGGGGTCAGTGTGTGGGGGGGTCAGTGTGTGGGGGGGTCAGTGTGTGGGGGGGGTCAGTGTGTGGGGGGGGGTCAGTGTGTGGGGGGGTCAGTGTGTGGGGGGGTCAGTGTGTCTGTGGGGGGGTCAGTGTGTGGGGGGGGTCAGTGTGTGGGGGGGTCAGTGTGTGGGGGGGTCAGTGTGTTGGGGGGGTCAGTGTGTGGGGGGGTCAGTGTGTGGGGGGGTCAGTGTGTGGGGGGTCAGTGTGTGGGGGGGTCAGTGTGTGGGGGGGTCAGTGTGTGGGGGGGGTCAGTGTGTGGGGGGGTCAGTGGTGGGGGGTCAGTGTGTGGGGGGGTCAGTGTGTGTGGGGGGGGTCAGTGTGTGTGGGGGGGTCAGTGTGTGGGGGGGGTCAGTGTGTGGGGGGGGTCAGTGTGTGGGGGGGTCAGTGTGTGGGGGGGTCAGTGTGGGGGGGGTCAGTGTGTGGGGGGGGTCAGTGTGTGGGGGGTCAGTGTGTGGGGGGGTCAGTGTGTGGGGGGGTCAGTGTGTGGGGGGGGTCAGTGTGTGGGGGGTCAGTGTGTGGGGGGGGTCAGTGTGTGGGGGGGGTCAGTGTGTGGGGGGGTCAGTGTGTGGGGGGGGTCAGTGTGTGGGGGGGTCAGTGTGTGGGGGGGGTCAGTGTGTGGGGGGGGTCAGTGTGGGGGGGGTCAGTGTTTGGGGGGGTCAGTGTGTGGGGGGGGTCAGTGTGTGGGGGGGGTCAGTGTGTGGGGGGGGTCAGTGTGTGGGGGGTCAGTGGGGGGGGTTAGTGTGTGGGGGGGGTCAGTGTGTGGGGGGGGGTCAGTGTGTGGGGGGAGTCAGTGTGTGGGGGGGTCAGTGTGTGGGGGGGGTCAGTGTGTGGGGGGGGTCAGTGTGTGGGGGGGTCAGTGTGTGGGGGGGGTCAGTGTGTGGGGGGGGTCAGTGTGTGTGGGGGGTCAGTGTGTGGGGGGGGGGTCTGTGTGTGGGGGGTCAGTGTGTGGGGGGGTCAGTGTGGGGGGGGTTAGTGTGTGGGGGGGGTCAGTGTGTGGGGGGGGTCAGTGTGGGGGGGGTTAGTGTGTGGGGGGGGTCAGTGTGTGGGGGGGGTCAGTGTGTGGGGGGGGTCAGTGTGTGGGGGGGGTCAGTGTGTGTGGGGGGGGTCTGTGTGTGGGGGGTCAGTGTGTGGGGGGGTCAGTGTGGGGGGGGTTAGTGTGTGGGGGGTCAGTGTGTGGGGGGGTCAGTGTGGGGGGGTTAGTGTGTGGGGGGGTCAGTGTGTGGGGGGGGTCAGTGTGTGGGGGGGTCACTGTGTGGGGGGGCCAGTGTGTGGGGGGAGTCAGTGTGTGGGGGGGTCAGTGTGTGGGGGAGTCAGTGTGTGGGGGGGGGTCAGTGTGTGGGGGGAGTCAGTGTGTGGGGGGGTCAGTGTGTGGGGGGGGTCAGTGTGTGGGGGGGTCAGTGTGTGGGGGGAGTCAGTGTGTGGGGGGGGTCAGTGTGTGTGGGGGGGGTCAGTGTGTGGGGGGCCAGTGTGTGGGGGGTCAGTGTGTGTGGGGGGGGTCAGTGTGTGGGGGGGCCAGTGTGTGGGGGGAGTCAGTGTGTGGGGGGGGTCAGTGTGTGGGGGAGTCAGTGTGTGGGGGGAGTCAGTGTGTGGGGGGGGTCAGTGTGTGGGGGGGGTCAGTGTGTGGGGGGGGTCAGTGTGTGGGGGGGTCAGTGTGTGTGGGGGGGGTCAGTGTGTGTGGGGGGGTCAGTGTGTGGGGGGGTCAGTGTGTGGGGGGGGGTCAGTGTGTGGGGGGGGTCAGTGTGTGTGGGGGGGAGTCAGTGTGTGGGGGGGGGTCAGTGTGTGGGGGAGTCAGTGTGTGGGGGGGGTCAGTGTGTGGGGGGGGTCAGTGTGTGGGGGAGTCAGTGTGTGTGGGGTCAGTGTGTGGGGGGGTCAGTGTGTGGGGGTGGTCAGTGTGTGTGGGGGTCAGTGTGTGGGGGGGTCAGTGTGTGGGGGGGGTCAGTGTGTGGGGGGAGTCAGTGTGTGGGGGGGGTCAGTGTGTGGGGGGGGTCAGTGTGTGGGGGAGTCAGTGTGTGGGGGGGGTCAGTGTGTGGGGGGGTCAGTGTGTGGGGGGGTCAGTGTGTGGGGGGGTCAGTGTGTGGGGGGGGTCAGTGTGTGGGGGGGTCACTGTGTGGGGGGGTCAGTGTGTGGGGGGAGTCAGTGTGTGGGGGGGGTCAGTGTGTGTGGGGGGGGTCAGTGTGTGGGGGGGTCAGTGTGTGGGGGGAGTCAGTGTGTGGGGGGGTCAGTGTGTGGGGGAGTCAGTGTGTGGGGGGTCAGTGTGTGGGGGGGGGTCAGTGTGTGTGGGGGGGGTCAGTGTGTGGGGGGAGTCAGTGTGTGGGGGGGAGTCAGTGTGTGGGGGGGGTCAGTGTGTGGGGGGGGGTCAGTGTGTGTGGGGGGGGTCAGTGTGTGGGGGGGTCAGTGTGTGGGGGGAGTCAGTGTGTGGGGGGGTCAGTGTGTGGGGGGGGGGTCAGTGTGTGTGGGGGGGAGTCAGTGTGTGGGGGGGGGTCAGTGTGTGGGGGGAGTCAGTGTGTGGGGGGGGAGTCAGTGTGTGGGGGGGTCAGTGTGTGGGGGAGTCAGTGTGTGGGGGGGTCACTGTGTGGGGGGGCCAGTGTGTGGGGGGAGTCAGTGTGTGGGGGGGGGGGAGTCAGTGTGTGGGGGGAGTCAGTGTGTGGGGGGGGGGGGAGTCAGTGTGTGGGGGGGGGGGGGTCAGTGTGTGGCACCCTCTCTCTCTCCCGCCCTCTCTCTCTCTACCCCTCCCTCTCTCCCTCCCCTCTCTCACACACTCTCTCTCTCTGTACCTCACTCTCTCCCTCACTTCCTCACACTCTCTCCCTCCCTCTCCTTCACTCACTCTGTCTCACCCTCATTCTCTCCCTCCCTCTCTCTCTCTCTCTCCCCTCCCTCTCTCACCCTCATTCTCTCCCTCACTCATTCTCTCCCTCCCTCTCTAACCCTCTCACACTCTCTTTCTCCCTCTCTCACACACTCACTCTCTCTCCTCACTCTCACCCTCCCTCACTCCCTCTCTCACCCACCCACTCCCTCTCTCACTCTCTCTCCCTCACTCTCACCCTCCCTCACTCTCTCACCCACTCTCCCACTCCCTCCCTCACTCTCTCATTCCCTCACTCACCCACTCGCTCTCCGGCCGCCCATTGTTGGCCGCTGTTGCTGTGGTAACTCAGCGCGCCGATGCCGTGAGATTGGCGGGGGAGACGCGATGACTGCCCGCCTGGTCCGCTAGATTCCCGGAGAGAGAGAGAGAAACAAGCTCAGGGACACCCCCTCGGAGCAAGTGGACTCAGCCAGAGCCATTCCACCCGACAGAGCCAGGCCTGAGCAACCCAGCCCGGGGCCCAGCGACAGGACAAGCAGCCCAGCCCGGGGCCCAGCGACAGGCCGAGCAACCCAGCCCGGGGCCCAGCGACAGGCCGAGCAACCCAGCCCGGGGCCCAGCGACAGGACAAGCCCGAGAAACCCAGCCCGGGGCCCAGCGACAGGCCGAGCAACCCAGCCCGGGGCCCAGCGACAGGCCGAGCAACCCAGCCCGGGGCCCAGCGACAGGACAAGCAACCCAGCCCGGGGCCCAGCGACAGGACAGGCCCGAGAAACCCAGCCCGGGGCCCAGCGACAGGACAGGCCCGAGAAACCCAGCCCGGGGCCCAGCGACAGGCCAAGCAACCCAGCCCGGGGCCCAGCGACAGGACGAGCAACCCAGCCCGGGGCCCAGCGACAGGCCAAGCAACCCAGCCCGGGGCCCAGCGACAGGACGAGCAGCCCAGCCCGGGGCCCAGCGACAGGACAAGCAGCCCAGCCCGGGGCCCAGCGACAGGCCGAGCAGCCCAGCCCGGGGCCCAGCGACAGGCCGAGCAACCCAGCCCGGGGCCCAGCGACAGGACAGGCCCGAGAAACCCAGCCCGGGGCCCAGCGACAGGACAGGCCCGAGCAACAAATGGTGAGTACCCGACCATATATACACTGACAGGACTCGGTCACAGAGCCCGGTTATATACACTGACAGGACTCGGTAACAGAGCCCGGTTATATACACCGACAGGACTCGGTCACAGAGCCCGGTTATATACACCGACAGGACTCGGTAACAGAGCCCGGTTATATACACCGACAGGACTCGGTCACAGAGCCCGGTTATATACACCGACAGGACTCGGTCACAGAGCCCGGTTATATACACCGACAGGACTCGGTCACAGAGCCCGGTTATATACACCGACAGGACTCGGTAACAGAGCCCGGTTATATACACCGACAGGACTCGGTCACAGAGCCCGGTTATATACACTGAGACTGGACTCGGTCACAGAGCCCGGTTATATACACTGAGACAGGACTCGGTCACAGAGCCCGGTTATATACACCGACAGGACTCGGTAACAGAGCCCGGTTATATACACCGACAGGACTCGGTCACAGAGCCCGGTTATATACACTGACAGGACTCGGTAACAGAGCCCGGTTATATACACCGACAGGACTCGGTCACAGAGCCCGGTTATATACACTGAGACTGGACTCGGTCACAGAGCCCGGTTATATACACTGAGACAGGACTCGGTCACAGAGCCCGGTTATATACACCGACAGGACTCGGTAACAGAGCCCGGTTATATACACCGACAGGACTCGGTCACAGAGCCCGGTTATATACACTGAGACTGGACTCGGTCACAGAGCCCGGTTATATACACTGACAGGACTCGGTAACAGAGCCCGGTTATATACACTGAGACTGGACTCGGTCACAGAGCCCGGTTATATACACTGAGACAGGACTTGGTCACAGAGCCCGGTTATATACACCGACAGGACTCGGTAACAGAGCCCGGTTATATACACCGACAGGACTTGGTCACAGAGCCCGGTTATATACACTGAGACTGGACTCGGTCACAGAGCCCGGTTATATACACTGAGACAGGACTCGGTCACAGAGCCCGGTTATATACACCGACAGGACTCGGTAACAGAGCCCGGTTATATACACCGACAGGACTCGGTCACAGAGCCCGGTTATATACACCGACAGGACTCGGTAACAGAGCCCGGTTATATACACCGACAGGACTCGGTCACAGAGCCCGGTTATATACACTGAGACTGGACTCGGTCACAGAGCCCGGTTATATACACTGAGACAGGACTCGGTCACAGAGCCCGGTTATATACACCGACAGGACTCGGTAACAGAGCCCGGTTATATACACCGACAGGACTCGGTCACAGAGCCCGGTTATATACACTGAGACTGGACTCGGTCACAGAGCCCGGTTATATACACTGAGACAGGACTCGGTCACAGAGCCCGGTTATATACACCGACAGGACTCGGTAACAGAGCCCGGTTATATACACCGACAGGACTCGGTCACAGAGCCCGGTTATATACACTGAGACTGGACTCGGTCACAGAGCCCGGTTATATACACTGAGACTGGACTCGGTCACAGAGCCCGGTTATATACACTGACAGGACTCGGTAACAGAGCCCGGTTATATACACTGAGACTGGACTCGGTCACAGAGCCCGGTTATATACACTGAGACAGGACTTGGTCACAGAGCCCGGTTATATACACCGACAGGACTCGGTAACAGAGCCCGGTTATATACACCGACAGGACTTGGTCACAGAGCCCGGTTATATACACTGAGACTGGACTCGGTCACAGAGCCCGGTTATATACACTGAGACAGGACTCGGTCACAGAGCCCGGTTATATACACCGACAGGACTCGGTAACAGAGCCCGGTTATATACACCGACAGGACTCGGTCACAGAGCCCGGTTATATACACTGAGACTGGACTCGGTCACAGAGCCCGGTTATATACACTGAGACAGGACTCGGTCACAGAGCCCGGTTATATACACCGACAGGACTCGGTAACAGAGCCCGGTTATATACACCGACAGGACTCGGTCACAGAGCCCGGTTATATACACTGAGACTGGACTCGGTCACAGAGCCCGGTTATATACACTGAGACTGGACTCGGTCACAGAGCCCGGTTATATACACTGACAGGACTCGGTAACAGAGCCCGGTTATATACACTGAGACTGGACTCGGTCACAGAGCCCGGTTATATACACTGAGACAGGACTTGGTCACAGAGCCCGGTTATATACACCGACAGGACTCGGTAACAGAGCCCGGTTATATACACCGACAGGACTTGGTCACAGAGCCCGGTTATATACACTGAGACTGGACTCGGTCACAGAGCCCGGTTATATACACTGAGACAGGACTCGGTCACAGAGCCCGGTTATATACACCGACAGGACTCGGTAACAGAGCCCGGTTATATACACCGACAGGACTCGGTCACAGAGCCCGGTTATATACACTGAGACTGGACTCGGTCACAGAGCCCGGTTATATACACTGAGACTGGACTCGGTCACAGAGCCCGGTTATATACACTGACAGGACTCGGTAACAGAGCCCGGTTATATACACTGAGACTGGACTCGGTCACAGAGCCCGGTTATATACACTGAGACAGGACTCGGTCACAGAGCCCGGTTATATACACCGACAGGACTCGGTAACAGAGCCCGGTTATATACACCGACAGGACTCGGTCACAGAGCCCGGTTATATACACTGAGACTGGACTCGGTCACAGAGCCCGGTTATATACACTGAGACTGGACTCGGTAACAGAGCCCGGTTATATACACTGACAGGACTCGGTAACAGAGCCCGGTTATATACACTGACAGGACTCGGTCACAGAGCCCGGTTATATACACTGACAGGACTCGGTCACAGAGCCCGGTTATATACACTGAGACTGGACTCGGTCACAGAGCCCGGTTATATACACTGACAGGACTCGGTAACAGAGCCCGGTTATATACACTGACAGGACTCGGTAACAGAGCCCGGTTATATACACCGACAGGGCTCGGTAACAGAGCCTGGTTATATACACTGACAGGACTCGGTAACAGAGCCCGGTTATATACACCGACAGGACTCGGTAACAGAGCCCGGTTATATACACTGACAGGACTCGTTACAGAGCCCGGTTATATACACCGACAGGACTCGGTAACAGAGCCCGGTTATATACACCGAGACAGGACTCGGTAACAGAGCCCGGTTATATACACTGACAGGACTCGGTCACAGAGCCCGGTTATATACACTGACGGGACTCGGTAACAGAGCCCGGTTATATACACTGACGGGACTCGGTAACAGAGCCTGGTTATATACACTGACAGGACTCGGTAACAGAGCCCGGTTATATACACTGACAGGACTCGGTCACAGAGCCCGGTTATATACACCGACAGGACTTGGTAACAGAGCCCGGTTATATACACTGAGACAGGACTCGGTAACAGAGCCCGGTTATATACACTGACGGGACTCGGTAACAGAGCCTGGTTATATACACTGACAGGACTCGGTAACAGAGCCCGGTTATATACACTGAGACTGGACTCGGTCACAGAGCCCGGTTATATACACTGAGACTGGACTCGGTCACAGAGCCTGGTTATATACACTGAGACTGGACTCGGTAACAGAGCCCGGTTATATACACTGACAGGACTCGGTAACAGAGCCCGGTTATATACACTGACAGGACTCGGTAACAGAGCCCGGTTATATACATTGAGACTGGACTCGGTCACAGAGCCCGGTTATATACACCGACAGGGCTCGGTAACAGAGCCCGGTTATATACACCGACAGGACTCGGTAACAGAGCCCGGTTATATACACTGACAGGACTCGTTACAGAGCCCGGTTATATACACCGACAGGACTCGGTAACAGAGCCCGGTTATATACACCGACAGGACTCGGTAACAGAGCCCGGTTATATACACCGACAGGACTCGGTAACAGAGCCCGGTTATATACACCGAGACAGGACTCGGTCACAGAGCCCGGTTATATACACCGACAGGACTCGGTCACAGAGCCCGGTTATATACACCGACAGGACTCGGTAACAGAGCCCGGTTATATACACTGACAGGACTCGGTAACAGAGCCCGGTTATATACACTGACAGGGCTTGGTAACAGAGCCCGGTTATATACACTGACAGGACTCGGTAACAGAGCCCGGTTATATACACTGAGACTGGACTCGGTAACAGAGCCCGGTTATATACACTGACAGGACTCGTTACAGAGCCCGGTTATATACACTGAGACTGGACTCGGTAACAGAGCCCGGTTATATACACTGACAGGACTCGGTAACAGAGCCCGGTTATATACACCGACAGGACTCGGTCACAGAGCCCGGTTATATACACTGACGGGACTCGGTAACAGAGCCCGGTTATATACACTGACGGGACTCGGTAACAGAGCCCGGTTATATACACTGACAGGACTCGGTAACAGAGCCCGGTTATATACACTGACAGGACTCGGTAACAGAGCCCGGTTATATACACCGACAGGACTCGGTCACAGAGCCCGGTTATATACACCGACAGGACTCGGTAACAGAGCCCGGTTATATACACTGACAGGACTCGGTAACAGAGCCCGGTTATATACACTGACAGGACTCGGTAACAGAGCCCGGTTATATACACCGACAGGTCTCGGTAACAGAGCCCGGTTATATACACTGACAGGACTCGGTAACAGAGCCCGGTTATATACACTGACAGGACTCGGTCACAGAGCCCGGTTATATACACTGACAGGACTCGGTAACAGAGCCCGGTTATATACACTGAGACAGGACTCGGTCACAGAGCCCGGTTATATACACTGACTGGACTCGGTCACAGAGCCCGGTTATATACACTGAGACAGGACTCGGTAACAGAGCCCGGTTATATACACCGACAGGACTCGGTAACAGAGCCCGGTTATATACACCGACAGGACTCGGTAACAGAGCCCGGTTATATACACTGACGGGACTCGGTAACAGAGCCCGGTTATATACACTGACGGGACTCGGTAACAGAGCCCGGTTATATACACCGACAGGACTCGGTAACAGAGCCCGGTTATATACACTGAGACAGGACTCGGTAACAGAGCCCGGTTATATACACTGACAGGACTCGGTAACAGAGCCCGGTTATATACACTGACAGGACTCGGTAACAGAGCCCGGTTATATACACTGACAGGACTCGGTAACAGAGCCTGGTTATATACACCGACAGGACTCGGTAACAGAGCCCGGTTATATACACTGACAGGACTCGGTAACAGAGCCCGGTTATATACACTGACAGGACTCGGTAACAGAGCCTGGTTATATACACCGACCGGACTCGGTAACAGAGCCCGGTTATATACACCGACAGGACTCGGTAACAGAGCCCGGTTATATACACTGACAGGACTCGGTAACAGAGCCCGGTTATATACACCGACAGGACTCGGTAACAGAGCCCGGTTATATACACTGACAGGACTCGGTAACAGAGCCCGGTTATATACACTGAGACAGGACTCGGTCACAGAGCCCGGTTATATACACCGACAGGTCTCGGTAACAGAGCCCGGTTATATACACTGACAGGACTCGGTAACAGAGCCCGGTTATATACACTGACAGGACTCGGTAACACAGCCCGGTTATATACACCGACAGGACTCGGTAACACAGCCCGGTTATATACACCGACAGGACTCGGTCACAGAGCCCGGTTATATACACCGACAGGACTCGGTAACAGAGCCCGGTTATATACACTGAGACAGGACTCGGTCACAGAGCCCGGTTATATACACCGACAGGTCTCGGTAACAGAGCCCGGTTATATACACTGACAGGACTCGGTAACAGAGCCCGGTTATATACACTGACAGGACTCGGTCACAGAGCCCGGTTATATACACTGACAGGACTCGGTAACAGAGCCCGGTTATATACACTGACTGGACTCGGTCACAGAGCCCGGTTATATAAACTGAGACTGGACTCGGTCACAGAGCCCGGTTATATACACTGACTGGACTCGGTCACAGAGCCCGGTTATATACACTGAGACAGGACTCGGTAACAGAGCCCGGTTATATACGCTGACAGGACTCGGTAACAGAGCCCGGTTATATACACTGACGGGACTCGGTAACAGAGCCCGGTTATATACACCGACGGGACTCGGTAACAGAGCCCGGTTATATACACCGACAGGACTCGGTAACAGAGCCCGGTTATATACACCGACAGGACTCGGTAACAGAGCCTGGTTATATACACCGACAGGACTCGGTAACAGAGCCCGGTTATATACACTGACAGGACTCGGTAACAGAGCCCGGTTATATACACCGACAGGACTCGGTAACAGAGCCCGGTTATATACACCGACAGGGCTCGGTAACAGAGCCCGGTTATATACACTGAGACAGGACTCGGTCACAGAGCCCGGTTATATACACCGACAGGTCTCGGTAACAGAGCCCGGTTATATACACTGACTGGACTCGGTCACAGAGCCCGGTTATATACACTGAGACAGGACTCGGTAACAGAGCCCGGTTATATACACCGACAGGACTCGGTAACAGAGCCCGGTTATATACACCGACAGGACTCGGTAACAGAGCCCGGGTATATACACTGACGGGACTCGGTAACAGAGCCCGGTTATATACACCGACAGGACTCGGTAACAGAGCCCGGTTATATACACTGACAGGACTCGGTAACAGAGCCCGGTTATATACACTGACAGGACTCGGTAACAGAGCCCGGTTATATACACTGAGACAGGACTCGGTAACAGAGCCCGGTTATATACACTGACGGGACTCGGTAACAGAGCCCGGTTATATACACTGACGGGACTCGGTCACAGAGCCCGGTTATATACACTGACAGGACTCGGTAACAGAGCCCGGTTATATACACTGACGGGACTCGGTAACAGAGCCCGGTTATATACACTGACAGGACTCGGTAACAGAGCCCGGTTATATACACCGACAGGACTCGGTAACAGAGCCCGGTTATATACACTGACAGGACTCGGTAACAGAGCCCGGTTATATACACTGACAGGACTCGGTAACAGAGCCCGGTTATATACACTGACAGGACTCGTTACAGAGCCCGGTTATATACACTGACAGGACTCGGTAACAGAGCCCGGTTATATACACTGACAGGACTCGGTAACAGAGCCCGGTTATATACACTGACAGGTCTCGGTAACAGAGCCCGGTTATATACACTGACAGGGCTTGGTAACAGAGCCCGGTTATATACACTGACAGGACTCGGTAACAGAGCCCGGTTATATACACTGACAGGACTCGGTAACAGAGCCCGGTTATATACACTGACAGGACTCGGTAACAGAGCCCGGTTATATACACTGACAGGACTCGGTAACAGAGCCTGGTTATATACACTGACAGGACTCGGTAACAGAGCCCGGTTATATACACTGACAGGACTCGGTAACAGAGCCCGGTTATATACACTGACAGGACTCGGTAACAGAGCCCGGTTATATACACTGACAGGACTCGGTAACAGAGCCCGGTTATATACACTGAGACAGGACTCGGTAACAGAGCCCGGTTATATACACTGACAGGACTCGGTAACAGAGCCCGGTTATATACACTGACAGGACTCGGTCACAGAGCCCGGTTATATACACTGACAGGACTCGGTAACAGAGCCCGGTTATATACACTGACGGGACTCGGTAACAGAGCCCGGTTATATACACTGACAGGACTCGGTAACAGAGCCCGGTTATATACACCGACAGGACTCGGTAACAGAGCCCGGTTATATACACTGACAGGACTCGGTAACAGAGCCCGGTTATATACACTGACAGGACTCGGTAACAGAGCCCGGTTATATACACTGACAGGACTCGTTACAGAGCCCGGTTATATACACTGACAGGACTCGGTAACAGAGCCCGGTTATATACACTGACAGGACTCGGTAACAGAGCCCGGTTATATACACTGACAGGTCTCGGTAACAGAGCCCGGTTATATACACTGACAGGGCTTGGTAACAGAGCCCGGTTATATACACTGACAGGACTCGGTAACAGAGCCCGGTTATATACACTGACAGGACTCGGTAACAGAGCCCGGTTATATACACTGACAGGACTCGGTAACAGAGCCCGGTTATATACACTGACAGGACTCGGTAACAGAGCCTGGTTATATACACTGACAGGACTCGGTAACAGAGCCCGGTTATATACACTGACAGGACTCGGTAACAGAGCCCGGTTATATACACTGACAGGACTCGGTAACAGAGCCCGGTTATATACACTGACAGGACTCGGTAACAGAGCCCGGTTATATACACTGACAGGACTCGGTAACAGAGCCCGGTTATATACACTGACAGGACTCGGTAACAGAGCCCGGTTATATACACTGACAGGACTCGGTAACAGAGCCTGGTTATATACACCGACAGGACTCGGTAACAGAGCCCGGTTATATACACTGAGACAGGACTCGGTAACAGAGCCCGGTTATATACACTGAGACAGGACTCGGTAACAGAGCCCGGTTATATACACTGACAGGACTCGGTAACAGAGCCCGGTTATATACACTGACAGGACTCGGTAACAGAGCCCGGTTATATACACTGACAGGACTCGGTAACAGAGCCTGGTTATATACACTGACAGGACTCGGTAACAGAGCCCGGTTATATACACTGAGACAGGACTCGGTAACAGAGCCCGGTTATATACACTGAGACAGGACTCGGTAACAGAGCCCGGTTATATACACTGAGACAGGACTCGGTAACAGAGCCCGGTTATATACACTGACAGGACTCGGTAACAGAGCCCGGTTATATACACTGACAGGACTCGGTAACAGAGCCCGGTTATATACACTGACGGGACTCGGTAACAGAGCCCGGTTATATACACTGACAGGACTCGGTAACAGAGCCCGGTTATATACACTGGGTTGGGGCCATGTGTATCACTGCATCTTTTCCAAAGGCTGTCACATGTGTGCTCTTTAATCCCCAACGTTTACGATAAAGATTGAGAAGGACAAAAATTAGACAAAGAGCCAAGAAATAAATTGGACCAAAGCTGATTTGAGGGATGTGAATTGAACTAGGGAAATTGAACTGGAATAATTTACTGGCAAAGGAATAGAACAGCAGTGGGAAACCTTTAAAAAGGTGATCAATGTAGTCCAGGAGAAATATATCCCACTAAAAAGCAAGAACAAACTAGCCAGTAATGACACACCATGGATGAATATAAAGATAAGGACAGAACTGGAACTAGAGAAAAGGGCATACACTGCTAAACACACACAGCGAAGGAGAGGATGATAAAAGGGAATAAGAGGTTAGGGCAGAAGTCAAAAAAACAATTTGGAAGGCAACGAGAAACGACAAAATTAAATGATCAAGAAATATAAAAAGAAATAGTGAAGTATTCTACAGACACATAAATAACAGTAGAGAAATCAGGATCGGGATAGGACCACTGAGGAATATCTGAGAAACTCACCAGCAATGACCGCGAGATGGCAGTAATATTAAATCATTGCTTTGCCTCGGTATTTACCAGGGAGACTAACAGGGTGGACATGACATTGGAAGAAGAGAGCAAAAAAGATATAAAGACATTTAGGACAGAAAGGGAGAGATCATTAATAATCTAATCAAACTCTGAGAGGATAAAACCCCTGGATTGTATGGATTGCATCCGTACATATTAAAAGAAGCTAAGGAAAAAGCAGCAAAGGCACTATTATATATAAAAATTCATTGGACAAAGTCAAAGTGCCAGAGGACTGGCAGACAGCGAATGTGATTCCTATATTTAAAAAGTGAGATAGAACAAGCCCAGGGAACTACAGACCAGTTAGCTTAATGTCGTTGGTAGGAAAGATGATGGAATCCTTACTCAAAGATGTAATAGAAAAACACCTAGAAACTGAAAATATAATACAGAATACTCAGCTCGGATTCCAATAGCGAAGGTCACGTTTGACTAACCTTATTAAATTCTTTGAAGAATTAACAGAAAGTGTATTGGTAGACGTAATATATTTGGGTTTTCAAAAGGCCTTCGATAAGGTACCGCATAGTAGACTCATGACTAAGGTCAGAACATGTGGAGTCGGGAGACAAGCAGCAGAATTGATAACAAGCTGGTAAAAACCAGATAATAGAGAGTCGTACTCACATTGGCAAAAGGTGGGTCGTGGTGTTCCACAGGGATCGGGGCTTGGGATCACTGTTGTTCACCATTTACATAAACGATTTGGACTCGGGAATCGGAAGTACAATTTCAAAATTTGCGGACAACACCAAATTGGGGGGTTGTAGTTAATACAGAGGACTGCGACAAAATACAGGAAGACATTAATAAACTTGCAGAATGGGTGTGTAATTAGCAAATTAACTTTTATATCCGTAAGTGTGAGGTGGTACATTTTGGTAGGAAGATTAAGGAGTCCACATACTCCTTGAAAAATAAGTGTCTAAATGGGGTAGCGGAGCAGAGTGATCTGGGGGTACAGATACACAAATCACTAGAAGTAGTGACGTTGGTTAATAAGGTCATAAAAAAGCAAACAAAGCCCTGAGGTTCATTTATAGAGGCATAGAATTGAAAAGCAGAGAAGTTATGTTCAACTTGCATAGAAACTTGGCTAGACTACGCTTGAGTACTGTGAACAGTTCTAGTCTCCATATTATAAAAAGTATATAGAGGCACTGGAAAAGGTGCAAAAAAGATTTACAAGGATGATACCAGGCTCGAAAAGAGAAGACTGAGGGGTGACCTGATAGAGCTCTTTAAGATTATGACAGAGTTTGATACGGTAGATGTGGAGATGTTTCCACTTTCCATCTCCAACTCCCTTTCCTCTCCAAAGTCCTTGAACATGTTGTCGCCTCCCAAATCCGTGCCCATCTTTCCGGGAACTCCAGGTTTGAATCCCTCCAATCCGATTTCCGCCCCTGCCACAGTACCGAAACGGCTCTCGTCAAAGTCACAAATGACATCCTTTGTGACTGTGACAAAGGTAATCCTCATCCTTCTCGACCCGTCTGCAGCCTTTGACACGGTAGACCACTCCATCCTCCTCCAACGCCTCTCCACTATCGTCCAGCTGGGTGTGACTGCACTCGCCTGGTTCCATTCTTATCTATCTAATCATAGCCAGAAAATCACCTGCAACGGCTTCTCTTCCCGCTCCCGCACCGTTACCTCTGCTGTCCCCCAAGGATCTATACTTGGCCCCTCCTATTTCTCATCTACACGCCGCCCCTTGGCGACAGCATCCGAAAACACAGCATCAGTTTCCACATGTGTGCTGACAACACCCAGCTGTACCTCACTACTTCTCTCGACCCCTCCACGGTGTCTAATTTGTCAGACTGCTTGTCCGACATCCAGCACTGGATGAGCAGAAATTTTCTCCAATTAAATATTGGGAAGACCGAAGCCATTGTTTTCGGTCCCCGCCACAAACTCCGTTCCCGAGCCACCGACTCCATCCCTCTCCCTAACATCTGTCTGAGGTTGAACCACACTGTTCGCAACCTTGGTGTCATATTTGACCCTGAAATGAGCTTCCGACCATGTATCCGCAGCATAACTAAGACCGCCTACTTCCACCTTCGTAACATCGCCCATCTCCGCCCCTGCCTCAGCTCATCCGCTGCTGAAACCATCATCCATACCTTTGTTACCTCTAGACTTGACTATTCCAACTATTCCTGGCCGGCCTCCCACATTCTATCCTACGTAAACTTGAAGTCATCCAAAACTCGGCTGCCCGTGTCCTAACTCGCACCAAGTCCCGTTCACCCATCACCCCTGTGCTCGCTGACCTACATTGGCTCCTGGTTAAGCAACGCCTTGATTTCAAAATTCTCATCTTTGTTTTCAAATCCCCCCATGACCTCGCCCCTCCCTATCTCTGTGATCTCCTTCAGCCCCACAACCCCCCCGAGATATCTGCGCTCCTCTAATTCTGCCCTCCTGAGCATCCCTGATTATAATCGCTCCACCATTGGCGGCTGTGCCTTCAGCTGCCTGGGTCCTAAACTGTGGAATTCCCTCCCTAAACCTCTCCGCCTCTCTACCTCACTTTCCTCCTTTAAGATGCTCCTTAAAACCTACCTCTGACCAAGCATTTGGTCACCTGCCCTAATTTCTTATGTGGCTCAGTGTCAATTTTTTGTCTTATTACACTCGTGTGAAGCGCCTAGGGACGTTTTACTACGATAAAGGCGCTATATAAATACAGGTGATTGTTGTTGTGGGGGAGTCCAGAACTAAAGGCCATAAATATAAGATAGTCACTAATAAATCCAACAGGGAATTCATGAGAAACTTCTTTATCCAGAGAGTGGTGTGAATGTGGAACTCGCTCCCACAGGGTGTAGTTGAGGTAAATAGCATAGATGTATATAAGGGGAACTGCATGAGGGAGAACGGAATCGAAGGTTATGTTGATGTGGTTCGATGAAGAGGGGTGGGAGGAGGCTGGTGTGGAGCAGAAACACCGGCATGGGTTTGTTGGACTGAATGGCCTGTTTTTGTGCTGTAAATTATGTAATTATGTCTGTGTCCTTTCTCTTCTCCCAGTTACTCCGAGTTGTGGTTCACTCTGCTCCTCGCAGAGGTTTGATCCTCTTTATCAGACTTTCCTCCTCCTCTTCCCCGCAAGGAAAACCTCAAAATGTGCTCCTCCCGATCCGTCCTGTGGCTGAGCTTCTCTCTCTCTGCTCCTCTCTGCTTTGGCTGATGGTTTCCTTTCTACACTTACAGGTAACAGGCTCCAAAGTGGAGCCATGCCTCTGTTTGGGAATGTCTTTAGTCCGAAGAAAACGCCACCCAGAAAGTCGGCTTCTCTTTCCAGCTTACACACGGTACGCCGGGGTACAGGGGATTGGACACAGCTCCGTCACACCCAGCTGCTGAGAAATGTCATCAGTGTATTGCCGCTCAGTTAGACAATGCTACCCCCAACACAGTGCGCATGTCGTACATGGGGCCATCCGGCCCCGATTGGAGGGAGCCCCTTCCACCCAGACACCGGCCACCCGCTGGTCCCAGTCACCGACCGCGAGCTGGTCCCAGTCACCGACCGCCAGCTGGTCCCGGTCACCGACCGCCCGCCCGCTGGTCCCGGGGGTTGTCCCTGGGGGGTGGGGCGGAGGGGTGTCCCCGGGGCGGAGGAGTGTCCCCGGGGTGTGGCGCGGAGGGTTGTCCCCATGGGGGTGGGGCGGGCGGCTGTCCCCGGGGCGGACGGGTGTCCCCGTGGGGGTGGGGCGGACGGGTGTCCCCGTGGGGGTGGGGCGGACGGGGCGGACGGGTGTCCCCGTGGGGGTGGGGCGGACGGGTGTCCCCGTGGGGGTGGGGCGGACGGGTGTCCCCGTGGGGGTGGGGCGGACGGGTGTCCCCGTGGGGGTGGGGCGGACGGGTGTCCCCGTGGGGGTGGGGCGGACGGGTGTCTCCGTGGGGGTGGGGCGGACGGGTGTCTCCGTGGGGGTGGGGCGGATGGGTGTCCCTGTGGGGGTGGGGCGGGCGGGTGTCCCCGTGGGGGTGGGGCGGACGGGTGTCCCTGCCTCTCTGAGAGTGGAGCCCAGGGTCAGTTGATGCAGTGGTTTGTGGATCATGGATCTGTGTTAGGGCCTCACTATTTACCTTATATATTAATGAGTTGGAAGATGGAATACAGAGCCATAGATCTCAGTTTGCCGATGACCCAAAGATAGGTGCCAATGTAGGCAGTGTAGATGGAAGCATAAAATTACAAAGAGATATTAATAGATTAGGCAAATGGGCAAAACTATGGCAAATGGATTTCAATGTTGACAATTATTAGAACATCTGCTTTGGACCTAAAAACGATAGAACAGAGGGTACTTTCTAAATGGCAAAAAGCTAGAAACCGTGGAGGTCCAAAGAGACTCGGGTCCAGGTACAAAGATCATTAAAATGTCATGAACAGGTACAGAAAATAATCAAAAAGGCTAACGGAATGCTGGCCTTTAGATCTGGAGGACTAGATTACAAGTGGGTAGAAGTTATGCTGCAGCTGTACAAAACCCTGGTCAGACCACACCTGGAGCACTGGGAGCAGGACTGGGCACTGCACCTTAGGAAGGATATACTGGCCTTGGAGGGAGTGCAGCGTAGGTTTACCAGAATGATACCCGGACTTCAAGAGTTACATTACGAGGAGAGATTACACAAACTAGGGTTGTAGTCCCTGGAATTTAGAATGTGATCTGTTCAAAGTTTTCAGGATATTAAGGGGAGTAGATAGAGAGAAACTATTCCCACTGGTTGGGGATTCGAGGACCAGGGGACTTTGTCTAAAAATTAGAGCCAGACCGTTCAGGAGTGAAGTTGGGAAACAGTTCTACACACAAAGGGTGGTAGAAGTTTGGAACTCTCTTCCGCAAACGGAAGTTGATGCTGGGTCAATTGTTAATTTTAAATCTGAGATTGATCGATTTCTGTTCACCAAAGATATTAAGGGATACGGGGCAAAGTCGGGTCGATGGAGTCAGGTGGAAGATCAGCCATGATCTCATTGAATGGCGGAACAGGCTCGAGGGGCTGAATGACCTCCTCCTGTTCCTATAGGCTGTGGGACAGCGTGTGTTGCTGTGTGGAGTGACTGTTGTAATATTGCATGGACCTGTATCTGTTCCAGCTGGACCGTGTGACCCGTGAGGTTGAGCTGGGCCTGGATCATGGTGCTCCTGTGATGAATATTGGAGGACAGAGCCTGAAGTTTGACAACGGACAGTGGGTGTCAGGTTTGTACGGTTTGTTTCTAAACGTTAGCAGGATACATTCTGGTGATGTCGGGGTGAACAGACTGTCCCTCCTCCCCCATCCCCGGTGTTGAGCACAGACTGGTTGTGTCTAGTCAGTCTGGTCAGTGTCTGCGTGCATCCTTTTTGATGATACATCCCTCACTTCAGGTGTCGGCATTGGCTCAGTGGTCACACTCTGAGGTTGTGGGTTCAAGTCCCACTCCAGAGACTTGAGCACATAATCTGGAGCTGACACTTCAGCGCAGTACTGAGGGGGTGCTGCATTCTCGGAGCTGCTGTCTTTTCAATGAGATGTTAAATCGAGACCTGTTTGCCCTCTCAGGTGGATGTAAAAGATCCCATGGCACTATTTTGTGTAAGAGCAGGAGAGTTCTCCTGGTGTCCTGCCCAATATTTATGTCTCAACCACTGAAACAATTTATATGATATATGTGTTTATCTCTCTCTTTCCCCCTTTTCCCCCCATCTCCTTCAGAATCATAGAATGATACAGCATAGAAAAGGGCCATTCAGCCCATCGTGCCTGTGCCGGCTCTTTGAGCGAGCTCTCCAATTAGTCCCACTCCCCTTTTTTGCAAATAAGGTGGATGAACTGAAGTTGTTGTTGAACACATGGGAGTACGATATTGTTGCTATCACGGAGTCATGGTTGAGGGAGGGTCAGGACTGGCAGCTCAATATTCCGGGGTATAGAATCTTCAGGCGAGACAGAGGGGGGTGTAAAAGGGGAGGGGGTGTTGCAATATTAATTAAGGAGTCAATTACTGCTGTAAGGAGGGACGATATATTAGCGGGTTCCTCTAATGAGGCCATATGGGTAGAACTTAAAAACAAAAAGGGGGCAAGCACTTTGCTGGGAGTGTACTATAGGCCCCCAAACAGTCAGGGGGAGATAGAGGAACAGATATGTAGGCAAATCTCAGAGAAGTGCGAAAATAATAGGGTAATAATAGTGGGGGATTTCAACTTCCCCAATATTAACTGGGATAGTCAGAGTGTGAAAGGCTTAGAGGGTGCAGAATTCTTAGTGCATCCAAGAGAGCTTTTTGAGCCAACATGTAGAAAGTCCTACAAGAGAGGGGGCGGTACTGGACCTAATTCTAGGGAATGTAGCCAGGCAAGTGGTGGAAGTGTCAGTAGGAGAGCATTTTGGCGACAGTGACCATAATTCGGTGAGATTTAAGGTGGTCATGGAAAAAGACAAAGACGGCCCGGAAATAAGGGTTCTAAATTGGGGGGAAGGCCGATTTTAATATGATAAGGCAGGATCTGGCCAAAGTGGACTGGGAGCAGCTACTTATAGGAAAATCCACATCAAAACAGTGGGAGACTTTCAGAAGGGAAATAGAGAGAGTACAACGCCAACATGTTCCTGTAAAGGTCAAGGGTGGGACCAACAAGCAAAGGGAACCTTGGATGACAAGGGATATACAAAAATGCATTAGGAAAAAAGGGGGTGCTTTTGGCAATTACAAAAGACTAAAGACGGAGGAAGCCCTAGAGGAGTATAAAAAGTGCAGGGGCATACTTAAAAGAGAAATTAGGAGGGCAAGGAGGGGCCATGAAATAACACTGGCGAGCAAAATAAAGGAAAATCCTAAGATGTTTTATAAGTATATTAAGGGCAAGAGGATAACCAGGGAAAGGGTTGGGCCCATTAGGGACCAAAGTGGCAATCTGTGTGTAGAACCAGATGATGTAGGCGGGGTTTTAAATGAATTTTTTGCATCTGTGTTCACTATGGAGAAAGACGATGTAGACATAGAAATCGGGCAAGGGGACTGTGACATACTTGAACATATTAGCATCGAGAGGGAGGAGGTACTAGCGGTTTTAGCAGGCCAAAAAGTGGATAAATCCCCAGGCCCGGACGAGATGTATCCCAGGCTGTTGTGTGAGGCAAAGGAGGAGATTGCAGGGGCTCTGACACAAATTTTCCGAACCTCTCTGGCCACAGGGGATGTACCAGAGGACTGGAGAACAGCTAACGTAGTACCATTATTCAAGAAGGGTAGCAGGGATAAACCAGGGAATTACAGGCCAGTGAGCCTAACATCTGTGGTAGGGAAATTATTGGAAAAAATTCTGAGGGACAAAATTAGTCACCACTTGGAGAGGCAAGGATTAATCGGGGATAGTCAGCATGGCTTTGTCAAGGGTAAATCATGTCTGACCAATCTGATTGAATTTTTCGAGGGGGTGACTAGGTGTGTGGATGAGGGAAATGCTGTGGATGTGGTTTACATGGACTTCAGTAAAGCTTTTGACAAAGTCCCGCATAGGAGACTGGTCAAGAAGATAAGAGCCCATGGGATCCAGGGTGCCTTGGCGCGTTGGATCCTAAACTGGCTGAGTGGCAGGAGGCAGAGGGTGATGGTCGAAGGTTGCTTTTGTGACTGGAAGCCTGTGTCCAGTGGGGTACCTCAGGGATCGGTGCTGGGTCCCTTGCTGTTTGTGATCTACATAAATGATTTGGATGAGAATGTAAAAGGTATGATCAGTAAGTTCGCAGATGACACGAAAATTGGTGGGGTGGTAAATTGCGAGGAGGAAAGCCTCAGGCTACAGGACGATATAAACGGGTTGGTCAGATGGGCAGAAAAGTGGCAAATGGAATTTAACCCTGAAAAGTGCGAGGTGATGCGTTTTGGACGGACAAATAAGGCAAGGGAATACACAATGAGTGGTAGGACCCTAGGAAGTACAGAGGGTCAGAGGGACCTTGGTGTACATGTACATAGATCCCTGAAGGCAGCGGAACAGGTAGATAAGGTGGTTAAAAAGGCATATGGGATACTTGCCTTCATTAGCCGAGGCATAGAATATAAGAGCAGGGAGGTTATGATGGAGCTGTACAAAACGCTGGTGAGGCCACAGCTGGAGTACTGTGTGCAGTTCTGGTCGCCTCACTATAGGAAGGATGTGATTGCTTTGGAGAGGGTGCAGAGAAGATTCACCAGGATGTTACCTGGGATGGAGCGCCTCATCTATGAAGAAAGGCTAAACAGGCTGGGGTTGTTTTCCTTGGAGCAAAGAAGGCTGAGGGGGGACCTGATTGAGGTGTACAAAATGATGAGGGGCATCGATAGGGTGGATAAAGAGGAACTTTTCCCCTTAGTAGGGGGGTCAATAACAAGGGAGCATAGATTCAGGGTAAGGGGCAGGAGATTTAGAGGGGATTTGAGGAGGAACTTTTTCACCCAGAGGGTGGTTGGAATCTGGAACTCACTGCCTGAAAGGGTGGTAGAGGCAGGAACCCTCACAACATTCAAGAAGCATTTGGATGAGCACTTGAAATGCCATTGCATACAAGGCTATGGACCAAATGCTGGAAAATGGGATTAGACTGGACAGGGATTGATGGACGGCGCAGACACGATGGGCCGAAGGGCCTCTTTCTGTGCTGTAAAACTCTATGACTCTATGACCCCTGCTCTTTCCCCACGGCCCTGTCATTTTTTTCCTTTCAAGTATTTATCCAATTCTGTTATTAATGTTACTATTGAATCTGCTTCCACCGCCCTTTCAGGCAGCGCATTCCAGATCACAACTCGCTGTGTAAAAAAAATATTTCCTCATGTCGCCTCTGGTTCTTTTGCCAATCACTTAAAATCTGTGCCCTCTGGTTATCGACCCCTTCTGCCATTGGAAAAAAAATCTCCTTATTTACTCGATCAAAACCCTTCATGATATTGAACCCTTCCATCAAATCTCCTCGTAACCGTCTCTGCACTAAGGAGACCCACCGCAGTCTCTCCACCCCAGTTACTCCAGTCTCTCCACCCCAGTTACTCCAGTCTCCCCGCCCCAGTCACTCCAGTCTCTCCACCCCAGTTACTCCAGTCCCTCCACCCCAGTTACTCCAGTCTCTCCACCCCGGTTACTCCAGTCCCTCCACCCCAGTTACTCCAGTCTCTCCACCCCAGCGACTCCAGTCTCTCCACCCCAGCGACTCCAGTCTCTCCACCCCAGTTACTCCAGTCCCTCCACCCCAGTTACTCCAGTCTCTCCACCCCAGTTACTCCAGTCTCTCCACCCCAGTTACTCCAGTCTCTCCACCCCAGCGACTCCAGTCTCTCCACCCCAGCGACTCCAGTCTCTCCACCCCAGTTACTCCAGTCCCTCCACCCCAGTTACTCCAGTCTCTCCACCCCAGTTACTCCAGTCCCTCCACCCCAGTTACTCCAGTCTCCCCACCCCAGTTACTCCAGTCTCTCCACCCCAGTTACTCCAGTCTCTCCGCCCCAGTTACTCCAGTCTCTCCACCCCAGTTACTCCAGTCTCTCCACCCCAGTTACTCCAGTCTCTCCACCCCAGTGACTCCAGTCTCTCCACCCCAGTTACTCCAGTCTCTCCACCCCAGTTACTCCAGTCTCTCCACCCCAGTTACTCCAGTCTCTCCACCCCAGTTACTCCAGTCTCTCCACCCCAGCGACTCCAGTCTCTCCACCCCAGCGACTCCAGTCTCTCCACCCCAGTTACTCCAGTCCCTCCACCCCAGTTACTCCAGTCTCTCCACCCCAGTTACTCCAGTCCCTCCACCCCAGTTACTCCAGTCTCTCCACCCCAGTTACTCCAGTCTCTCCACCCCAGTTACTCCAGTCTCTCCGCCCCAGTTACTCCAGTCTCTCCACCCCAGTTACTCCAGTCTCTCCACCCCAGTTACTCCAGTCTCTCCACCCCAGTTACTCCAGTCCCTCCACCCCAGTTACTCCAGTCTCTCCACCCCAGTTACTCCAGTCTCTCCACCCCAGTTACTCCAGTCTCTCCACCCCAGTTACTCCAGTCTCTCCACCCCAGTTACTCCAGTCTCTCCACCCCAGTTACTCCAGTCTCTCCACCCCAGTTACTCCAGTCTCTCCACCCCGGTTACTCCAGTCTCTCCACCCCGGTTACTCCAGTCTCTCCACCCCAGTTACTCCAGTCTCTCCACTCCAGTTACTCCAGTCCCTCCGCTCCAGTCTCTCCACCCCGGTTACTCCAGTCTCTCCACCCCGGTTACTCCAGTCTCTCCACCCCAGTTACTCCAGTCTCTCCACCCCAGTTACTCCAGTCTCTCCACCCCAGTTACTCCAGTCTCTCCACCCCAGTTACTCCAGTCTCTCCACCCCAGTTACTCCAGTCTCTCCACCCCAGTTACTCCAGTCTCTCCACCCCAGTTACTCCAGTCTCTCCACCCCAGTTACTCCAGTTGCTCCACCCCAGTTACTCCAGTCTCTCCACCCCAGTTACTCCAGTCTCTCCACCCCAGTTACTCCAGTCCCTCCACCCCAGTTACTCCAGTCCCTCCACCCCAGTTACTCCAGTCTCTCCGCCCCAGTTACTCCAGTCTCTCCGCCCCAGTTACTCCAGTCTCCCCGCCCCAGTTACTCCAGTCTCTCCGCCCCAGTTACTCCAGTCTCCCCGCCCCAGTTACTCCAGTCTCCCCGCCCCAGTTACTCCAGTCTCCCCGCCCCAGTTACTCCAGTCTCTCCACCCCAGTTACTCCAGTCTCTCCACCCCAGTTACTCCAGTCTCTCCACCCCAGTTACTCCAGTCTCTCCACCCCAGTTACTCCAGTCTCTCCACCCCAGTTACTCCAGTCTCTCCACCCCAGTTACTCCAGTCCCTCCACCCCAGTTACTCCAGACTCTCCACCCCAGTTACTCCAGTCTCCCCGCCCCAGTTACTCCAGTCTCTCCACCCCAGTTACTCCAGTCTCTCCACCCCAGTTACTCCAGTCTCTCCACCCCAGTTACTCCAGTCCCTCCACCCCAGTTACTCCAGTCTCTCCACCCCAGTTACTCCAGACTCTCCACCCCAGTTACTCCAGTCTCTCCACCCCAGTTACTCCAGTCCCTCCACCCCAGTTACTCCAGTCTCTCCACCCCAGTTACTCCAGTCTCTCCACCCCGGTTACTCCAGTCTCTCCACCCCGGTTACTCCAGTCTCTCCACCCCAGTTACTCCAGTCTCTCCACCCCAGTTACTCCAGTCTCTCCACCCCAGTTACTCCAGTCTCTCCACCCCAG